>NC_035107.1:153310451-153910451 GCF_002204515.2 Aedes aegypti | reverse complement strand
TAATCTACATATTGAGTCCAAAAAAGTAATCCTAAAACATTTTTTTGATTTTTTGAAATAAATTTCAATTCTGCCCTATGTGCACTTTACTCAGTATTTTTAATTTGGCTACATACACCCTACCATTGCAAAGCGACTCAACTGTCAACATTTTTCATGCTAGCACATACACCGTACATATGCTCATAGCAAAGCGACCTATATGCAGAATCAAAACATAAAATTTTAATCAGCAGATACGTCATACTGTTTTCGAATTACTAAACATGTTGGAAATCGAGAGATTCGGATTTTCACAGCTGCAGTAAGCTGACGGGTCGGCAAACTGATGTGGAACATCATCAGTATTCGGTTTTAGACAAATTTCTCACCAAATTTTTCACAAGAACTGTTCTCCATTTACTTTTGTTACTCACGGCTCCGTCCGGTGCTCCTGTTAGTCGAGTTGAAATTGTAAACATTCAATATTCGTTGTAGTTGAACGTAGAAACTGACGAATAGAACAAACTTTATTATGTTTTATGGGAATTTGCAAACCGGTGTATGTGCAACTTCAAAACAATACTGGTGTATATGACGTGACGCATGTGATAAATGAACTGTCAAACCGACGCATCAAGCAAGGTATGATATCGACGAATCATCATGGTGTATGTGTGCAGCACAAAGCAAAAGGGTTTATTCGATAATTTCACCAGTTTTTCAATCTAATTCAAAACAAATCGGAATTGTTTAATAGTGGTTAGAAACGGTGTTCTTTTTTTCAACTTATAGAAGACACAGCAATAGAAAAAATGCAAAACATTTTAAACAGGATTTAAAATGCTTTACAATATATTGCATCGCATGTTTCTCGAATCCTTCCAAATGTTAGATACGCCGATTTGAAAAATTAGGCTTGAATTATTTAAATATGTAATGTTTTCAATTATTAAAATAATGACATCTTTTACTGTGATAGCGATGTTTGTTATTCTTTAGATATTTCTCTAAAACTTATTCAAATAGATTCAAGTCAAAAAAGTATACAAACTTACTTTATCGATTCTACGTGTTTCGCAGACGAAATTCTACAAATTTCGCTCTAAACCAACTCGATTTTTCACTTTTAGAACGTTTAATTTCCGGATTTACAAAACGACGAAAGTAATATTTTTAACTTTTGCAACCTAACCACTATTTTCGCCGCTCCGCTGTATGGAGAGACAAAGTGACTTAACCACGAATCAAAACAAAACACTACTTGAGTCGATTTTACACTGGTACAAAAACGTCGCAAGTACCTGAATAAATCGGCTTATCATTTTTTTTTTTTACTTATCTCGTTTATTTGGCAGGCTCAGGCGCCGTAGGGCATAACAGAGCCGAAATCTTTTCTTTTTTTTTACATTATTTACATTTTGAAATTTGAACTTATTTTAAAAACTATGTTAGTTTGCGGAAGTTTTAAGGTTAGTGGATACATTTGAAATAGGGAAGGAAAGGATTTTTTGGAATTACTTAAGCTACTTAGACTACTAAGCTGATGAAGCTTGAAGGGACAGGATGTCCAGATCTGTAATGAAACTAAACAGAAACGGTTTGTGGGAGACACGACGAGAAGAGGACAATTTGAATGGGAAAAAGAAAGACAGGGAACGAACACAATCAAACCCGGATATTGATACGCTTCAAAAACAGATGGATTAAATTCATATATTCTAAATCAAGGCCCGCCAACACTTCCCTGACAGGTTTCTGCTGTTTTCCTCGGATCCGGAGAGTTTCAGTCAGCTCAGATCTGACGCCACGATGCTCAACGCATCCCCACACAACATGTTCGATATCCTGGTAAGCCACGCCGCAAACACAGAGATTGCTTTCTGAGAGCCCAATACGGTGGGTATGCGCGCTTAACGAATAGTGATTGGACATAAGCCGACACATGACACGAATGAAATCACGGCTCATGCCCAACCCCTTAAACCATGGCTTTTTCGACACCTGTGGAAATATGGAATGCAGCCATCTACCCATTTCTCCGTCTCTCCATTTCTGTTGCCAGCTGATCAAGGTCTCCCGACGGGCCAATGCAAAAAATTCTTCGAAGGCGATTTGACGCTCGTAAACATCGCCTTCTTTAGCGCCTACCTTAGCCAGAGAGTCCGCTTTCTCATTGCCAGGAATGGAGCAATGCGAAGGGACCCAAGCTAGGGTAATAGTGTAAGAGCGAATTGACAAAGCACTCAATGCCTGGCGTATTCTATTCAGGAAGTACGCTGAGTGCTTCACCGGCTTCATTGACCGAACAGCCTCCAGAGAACTTAAACTGTCGGAAAAAATGAAGATGTGCTCGGGTGGGAGAGAACTGATGTACTCTAAGGTGTAATGTATAGCTGCTAGTTCAGCAACATATACAGAACATGGTTTTTGAAGCATGAAGGAGGCGCTATGAGAAACGTTGTAAACACCGAAACCAGTGATATCATCCATTTTTGACCCATCAGTGAAGAACTGTCGGCTCTCGCTGACATGCCCGAATTTACTTGCAAACATGGGAGGGATAAACTTTGAACGAAAGTGATCTGGTAAACCATGGATATCTTGCTTCATGGACAAATCAAATACTACAGAGGAACAGTCGAATTCTAGGAAGTTATCACGATTGGTGTTAACCGAAGATGGGCTAACCTCCAGCGCCATGTACCAGTAGTACACACTCATGAAACGAGTTTGAGGGTTATGTTCAAGCAGCTTTTCGTAGTTTTCAATAACCAATGGATTGAGAACCTCACAACGGATGAGGAACCTGAGTGTTAACTCCGCGAAACGATCTGTCAGGGGCTGTACTCCTGCAAGTACCTCTAAACTCATTGTGTGAGTCGAGTTCATGCAGCCTAGCGCGATGCGAAGACAGCGGTACTGAATCCGCTGTATCTTCAGCATATGTGTTTTCGCCGCGGTTTGAAAGCAAAAGCTACCGTACTCTAAGACCGACAAGATGGTTGTTTGGTACAGCTTGATCAGATCTTCCGGATGGGCTCCCCACCATGTTCCGGTTATAGTTCGCATGAAGTTGATTCGTTTTTGGCATTTCTGTGTCAGATACACAATGTGTTTCCCCCAGGTGCATTTGGCGTCGTACCAGACCCCGAGATATTTAGAAGACAAGCTATGAGTGATTGTCTGTAAGCGGAAACTTGGCAGGTTTGTGTTTCTTTGAAAAGACAACCATCTCAGTTTTCTCCGCAGAGAATTCGATACCCAGCTTTAAGGCCCAAGTAGACAAATTGTCCAGAGTATCTTGTAAGGGTCCTTGTAGTTCGGCTGCTGTTGGTCATGTGACAGAAACAACACAGTCGTCTGCAAGCTGTCTTAACGAGCAATTTTCCATGAGACAGTCATCAATGTCTCTCACATAAAAATTATAAAGAAGGGGACTCAGACATGATCCCTGGGGGAGACCCATGTAGCTAATTCGTGAAACTGACAAGTTGCCATGAGTAAAACTCATATGCTTCTCGGACAACAAATTGTACAAAAAATTGTTCAAAACTGATGAAAGGCCACTTGCGTGGAGTTTGTCTGAAAGGACATCAACACAAACTGAGTCAAAAGCACCCTTAATATCCAAAAACACTGAACCCATCTGTTCCTTTTGGGCAAAGGCAAGTTAAATTTCTGAAGAAAGCAGCGCAAGACAGTCGTTCGTTCCTTTGGCTCTGCGAAAACCAAACTGTGTATCTGACAGCATGCCATTCGATTCAACCCATTTATCCAGCCGAAAGAGAATCATCTTCTCTAACAACTTGCGAATACACGACAACATCGCAATTGGGCGGTACGAATTATAGTTCGACGAGGGTTTCCCGGGTTTTTGGATGGCTATTACTCTCACCTGCCGCCAGTCATCCGGAACAATGTTACACTCCAGAAAGTGATTAAACAAGTTCAATAGGCGCCTCTTTGCGACGTCAGGTAGGCCCTTAAGCAAATTGAACTTTATTCGATCCATTCCTGGAGCGGAATTGTTACATGAAAGGAGAGCAAGTGAGAATTCAACCATCGAAAAAGGTCTATCCATGGCGTCCCTATCCACCGGAATATCTCGTCGCACGCGATCAACAGGAACGGAATCCGGACAAACTTTCTTAGCGAAATCGATAATCCACCGAGGAGAGCTCTCTCGATCTTCATTAACCGACGATGTATTACGCATTCTTCTTCCGACGGTCCAAAGCGTTCTCAACGAGGTCTCACGTGATAATCCTTCCACAAAATGACGCCAATAACCGCCTTTCTTCGCTTTGACCAAGCTTTTAAACTTGCGTTCAAGGGAAGAATAGCGCTCATAGTTGTCAATTGAACCACGTTTCCGGAAGCCTTTAAACGCGGCGGATTTCTCGCGATAGAGTGCCTTACACTCTTCATCCCACCACGGATTGGGAGGCTTCTTGCGAACCGACGGACCAGGCACAGGACGGCGTTGGGCTTGAAGAGCGCTGTTGAGAATCAACTCGGATAAAAAGCGATACTCTTCCAACGGAGGAAGTACTTCTACCGCTTGTTCTCCATCAATGATCGTTTCCGCGTACTTTTCCCAGTCTATGTGCTTTGTGAGGTCGTAGGCGAGATCGATGGATGAAGACTGTTGTGTTCCATTGGAAATTGAAACTACGATCGGCAAGTGATCGCTACCATGGGGATCCTGGATTACCCTCCATGAACAATCCAGTGATAACGAGCTTGAACATATTGAGAGGTCTAAACGGCTATCCCTAGGACTTCCATCTTGAGCTGGAGGTGCCACTCGTGTAACTTCCCCAGTGTTGAGAATTGGCATATTGAAGTCGTCGCAGAGGTCATATATCAACGTTGATCGGTGGTCGTCATACAGTTCCCCCCAGCCTGTTCCGTGGGAGTTGAAATCCCCAATGAACAACCGTGGTTCAGGCATTACAGAGCAGATGTGAGAGAGATCTCTGCGAGATATCGCCGATCTCGGAGGAAGATATATGGAGGCGACACTGAGGCTTTTGCCTCGGATAGTCACCTGACATGCAACGACTTCAATGCCTGACATCGGCGGCAGATCGACTCTGTAGAACGAGTGATGCTTTTTGATCCCCAAAAGCACTCCTCCATATGAGTCGGATCGATCCAGGCGAATAATATTAAAATCATGGAAAGGAAGGGTCACATCAGGTGTTAGCCATGTTTCTGATAACGCAAAAACATCGCACTGTAAATTACTAACTAAAAATTTAAAACTATCTAATTTAGGCATAATACTACGACAGTTCCAGTGTAGAACAGAAATCATATCTTCGACCTCTGTGGATAAATTATCCATCATGAGTTGTTGTTTTGCTCTCGTCGCATTCAGACGCAGCAGCAGCCGGTACACGGAGTGCTGATGAATAGCACACGGTAGTTTGTTTTTGCATTTTATCAAACGGCTTTGTATTCAAGTTCGTATCGCTCGTTATTTTTGTGCGGTATTTCAACACCAATCGATTATCGTAATGATTGAAAACACGGTGAAATTTCGTTTTCCTACGTCGGCACCACGTCCAACGTGGATCGAAATTTCTGTGTTCGTAAAGCAGTTAAATGCCGATGTAATGGACATGGAAACCGTGTATAAGATGGGGGAGGACAGGAGTCTGTGCATTAAATTCAGAACTACTGCCGCAATGGAGGATGCACTGCAGTCTAACCTGGAATCAGCCAAATTTAGCTATTCCAATGGAAAAACGGTAGACGTTCTTATGTCTCCGGCAGGAACCAACGTTCGTTACGTGCGGATTTTTGATATCCCTCCAGAGGTTTCTGACGAGGATGTGGCGTTGGTACTAGGAGCGTATGGAAAAATTGAAAGAGTGATTCGAGAGAAGTTCCCACCGAACCTAGGCCTCGACCATATGTTCAATGGTGTACGAGGCGTGTACATGGAAGTTGACAAAGACATCCCCCCGACGGTGGACGTTCTTCAATGGAGAGGGAAGGTGTTCTATGAGGAGCTGAAAAATAAATGTTTTCTGTGCCAACAGGAGGGTCACCGTAGAAATTCCTGTCCACAAAATGCGGCACGGAAGCAACATACGAAAGAAAGACAAGGTAATAAATCAGTTAATACTTATGCTGCTGCCGTTATTCAGGGCAGTCCCGTATTAACTGAACCGGAAATCATAGAAGTTTTGGAGGAAGAAGTAGTTGAAGAGGTGCAGTTGGAACCTGCTTCAACGGAGATTACACACATCGAAGATCAAGGAGCATCGATAGAAACGGAACCGGTTGTTTATAGAAACAAATATGAAAAGAATTTGGCAGAAAATTGGGCGAAGCACGAAGCAGAAAAGCGGAGACGTCAAGAAGAATACCGGAAAAATGAAAAATCCATGCAGCGACGGTACCAAGAAAATTTGAGAAGGCAGGAAAAGGAGCAGAAGGAGCACTGGGAGAAATGTGAAGCGGAGAGGAAAAGTCGGCAAGAGAAATATAAACAAGATCTGTCTCAACATCATCGAACACTTCCGGTGGAAAATCAACTGCAATCTCCACCCAAGAAGAATGCTAGAAAACAATAATTTTCAATTATCAAATAATTTATTTTATTTGTATGATTATCATGATTTCGGCTCCGTAATGCCTTAGGGCGCTTGAGCCTTCAAATAAACGAATAAGTAAAAAAAAAAAAAAATTATCCATCAAAAGATATGATCGTTGCAAGGAGGGGCATTCTAGAAGCCAGTTGCTTCAAAAGAGGAGTCACACATGGAAGCAATCCTTTGACAATGTTCTTCACTGGGTCAGAAGCATTGAAGAAATTAAGGATGATATCTACAATGCCAGAAAGCGTAAACATTGGAACGCCCTGAGGTTGCCCTAGGGGCTCCGAATGCGCAGAGCAGTTTGAAATTTTGGAATATTTGGGATTTTAGATTTTCCCGGTAGTGGCGGAAAGTCTCTTTTCTCTTGGAGTTTGAATCCAGGAGGTGAAAGCTTTGAGACTTTCGCGATAGGCTTAGTATTTTTCATGGCTGGTGGGTCATCACTGCTAGACAGATTCCGAGGCTTTTTTGTGGGTCTCTGGAGTCTCACACGCTTCCTCGATGAACCCTTGAAAACGAAGGAAATTCCTTCACCAACCTCAGAGTCGGAGCCCTGATCATCAAGAGACAGAGAATAGTAGATATTTTGGGATTCAGCAGACGGAGCAGCCTTTTTCAACATCTCGGCAAAACTACGCCGAGAGCGCTGCTCTAATGATCGTCGCTGATGTTGCTGCCGGCGTACGTACGTCGGGCAGTTTTCGAGGGCATGTGGTGGACTTTCGTTGCAATAAACGCATTTTGGCGGTATACTACATGCACCATCCACATGTCTCTCCCCGCAAGAAGCACAGCGAGGTTTGTTGCAGCAATACTGGGCAGTATGGCCCAGCTGCTTGCAATTTGTGCAATTCATTACCTTCGGTACGTACAGCCGCACAGGTAAACGAAGTTTGCCGATTACAAGAAAATTCGGCAAAGCAGATCCGGAAAAGGTCACACAGAAGGATTCAGAATGTGAATAGATCTTCTTTTCTCCCACCAGGGATACGGAATGCAATTGCTTGCATTCCAGTATGGGGACAGATGGGAGAGAAGGGTTTTTGAAGCGACCACAACCCTGCATCAATTCTTCGCAGGTCATACTGCCTTCGGTGACCACTCCCGCAATCTCAACCCGATGGCTTGGCAGATAAGTTTGATACTCCCTAGTAAAGAGCTCACAGGCCACAATCTCATTGGCCTGTTTACGGTCACTGACGGTGACGCGCAGCTTACCAGAACCCACTGTGTCAATGGCGACAACGGAAGAGAATCGCTTAGTCAGATCCTTACTGATCTGAATAGTGTTCAACCGTTTGCCTTTGGATCGAAAGAAAACAACAAAAGGCCCACCAGAGTCGGGCGGGTAGGCCTTGAGGCGAGGGGACGTCGGAGATGGTAGAATATTGGTGTCCATTTGAGACACATCAGATTGAGGGGACACACATGGATTGGGCATAGAGGTGTTTGTGTTTTGTTGGTTCAACACATTCGAAGACTCAGTGAGGGGATACGACGTTCCCCCGCCATCATCATCTACACCCATTGCGGTAGCTTAACACCGCAAAGGGCGCACGAATAACTCAAACTAACACTATTCACAGAAATGGAAATTGAATCAAACTGAAAAAAAAAACACATACAAAGGGGAAAGGGAAGAGGGAAAACTTTCACACGCAGTAAAAACTAATCAAAAAAGACGTGAAGAGGAGAAGAACAACGAGAGGTACTTATCTTTTACTCTATCCACGCTGGCGTCGTCGATGCTGTAACCGATGGGCGTCTACGCTTGGGGAGAGGTAGCAAGTAACGTACGACCATTCGCTGGGACGCGTAGATGTGTGGTTGATCTCCGCTGTCCACGCTATACGCACACCACAGACGATGATCGCACTGATGAACTCTGCACTGCACACAGGTAGCACACGGGACGGGGTGCGAGCTGCCTTCGATGATACACGTGATCAAAAAAGGACGGTCTGGTTCCTGGTTCGCTGGTACGGTGTATGTGTGGTTGGTCTCTCACTGCCTGCCACCAACTAACACAGGCGTCGATAACGATGGTGACCACTGTCGGCGTGGAGAGCGCACCGCTGTGCACGCTATATGCACACCACAAACGATGATCACTCAGGTAGCACACGGGACGAGGTGCAAGCTGTCTTCTACGATACACGTGATCGGAAAATAACCACGCAATGGCGAAAACGTTCAATACTTTTGCGCAAAACTCGATTAAACGGCAACACAATGGCTTCGCCAAAAGTGTTCCGCTTCCAAGCCGAACTAAGGCTCTTCACTGCACTAAAAACACTTTGCAATAGGCGTCGAAATACCAAAGATTTGGAAAAACGGGGGTGAACCCGGACACACGAGAACTATCGACTGTCTCGCACGGTAGCTCAACAAGGAATGGCTTATCATTTTGTCATAAAAATTTTTGTGGGAAATAACAGTAACTCCATAGTTTTTGAACGCGAGCATATTGTATGCAAAATTTAAGCAATGTACACTACGAAAAAAATATTAAAAAGGTGATTCATTTTAAAACAGTTTTAGAAGACAGGTTGTGATTCTTCTGAATTAATTTTCTCAAAACCGTAAGGAAGTTACTTACGTCGATTTAAAAAAGTACCGTGGACGTACCATATTTGACGCGGTTAAGAAAATTCTAAATTCAAACACTTGTCAAATCGTCTAAATCTTTCCGATTTTGTTGAAAATTGAACATATGCTAGCTCAACTATTATAGAATTAGGGAAAAATCAGTAAAAAAATATTAAACGTTTTTTTATTCATGTTTAACCTTAGTAAGGACCTTGGGTCTTTTTCGACCCATTTCAAAATTCAAATCAATATAACTTTTGATTGAAATAATCTAGCAATTTGAATCTTTCTGACAATTATTTTTTTGTTGGAAATTTTGTTTTTGCGAAAACAAAAGTTTTGAATGACCCCTAGGGGAGCTTCCATAAAAAAAGTTACAAATTGTGACTTAGGGTCGTTTTCGACCCGAAAATTCAAACAGCTCGCAAAAATCAGTGTGTTGACCGAATTTAGTTCTGTTGGGCTTAAATGAAGGGCACACATGTCTAGTTTCAGAAACCCTCCCGGAGATCCGGATTTGGTCACTGTGGCCACCGGGAACCTGCTACATATGAAAAAAGTCCCTTAAGAGACCCTTACTTTGACGACCTGTAGTTTCGTAACTAAACAAGTAATCTGAACCGTCCTCATATTGTTGAACAGGTATTCACGTGGACTGTGAATAGAGATTCTCAAATCGCTTAGTTATTCATACCCGGTTCCGGAAACCCGGAACATCCGAAAAGTAAACTTCTATCGTAGTTTTGTATATGTAATTCACATCGGTGCTATTCGGTTGATGGATATTTTGGCATAATTTTTTTCTGTAATAAGGAACCAATTGCCGGCGCACATTCCCTGAAGAATTCGGTCCAGTAAGGTCAAAGCGGAACCGGTTCCTGGAGTCCCGGGAGGTGGCCAATCTGGACAAATCGATGAAATTACTCAGATTTGAACCCCAAAACCAAATGAATTGTGTCCAATTCTTTACGATTTCTTATGTTTGGATGTATTTTGCCGAAAAAATGAATGAATGGTTATTCTGGTCCTTTTGGAGCACCGGAATGGCCACCGGGAAACCCGTAATATGGGACCACAATATTTTAGCACCAAAAATAGGCATGCGACGGCTCAATCTTCATGATTTTGCATCCCCGTGACACTTATAGTTCAATTATTGATGAATGACCACTTTGGTTCTTCTGGCTCATCGAAATAACCTAGGAATGGTCACCGGAAATACCCGTATTGTGGGACATTTCAGTTTTTGCACCAAAACTAGGCATGCGACAGATCAATCTTCATGATTTGCATCCCTGAGACTTTGCTAGTTCAATTATTGATGAATGACCACTTTGGTTCTGCTGGCCCAGCGAAATAACCCAGGAATGACCACCGGAAATACCCGTATTGTGGGACATTTCAGTTTTTGTACCAAAACTAGGCATGCGACGGCTCAATCTTCATGATTTTGAATACCTGTGACTTTGCTTGTTCAATTATTGATGAATGACCACATTGATTATTCTGGCTCATCGAAATAACCCAGGAATGACCACCGGAAATACCCGTATTGTTGGACATTTCAGTTTTTGTACCAAAAGTAGGCATGCGACGTCTCAATCTTCATGATTTTGAATACCTGTGACTTTGCTTGTTCAATTATTGATGAATGACCACTTTGGTTCTTCTGGCTCATCGAAATAACCTAGGAATGGTCACCGGAAATACCCGTATTGTGGGACATTTCAGTTTTTGTACCAAAACTAGGCATGCGACGGCTCATTCTTCATGATTTTGAATACCTGTGACTTTGATAGTTGAATTATTGATGAATGACCACTTTGGTTCCTCTGGCTCATCGAAATAACCCAGGAATGGCCACCGGAAATACCCGTATTGTGGGACATTTCAGTTTTTGTACCAAAACTAGGCATGCGATGTCTCAATCTTCATGATTTTGAATACCTGTGACTTTGCAAGTTCAATTATTGATGAATGACCGCTTTGGTTCTTCTGGCTCATCGAAATAACCCAGGAATGGCCACCGGAAATACGCGTATTGTGGAACATTTCAGATTATGTACCAAAACCAGGCATGTGACGGTTCATTCTTCGTGATTTTGAATACCTGTGACACTTCTAGATCAATTATTGATGAATGACCACTTTGGTTCTTTTGGCCCATCGAAATAACCCAGGAATGGCCACCGGAAATACGCGTATTGTGGGACATTTCAGTTTTTGTACCAAAACTAGGCATGCGACGGCTCAATCTTCATGATTTTGAATACCTGTGACTTTTCTATTTTAATTATTGATAAATGTCCACTTTGTTTCTTCTGGACCACCGAAATAACCCAGGAATGACTACTGGAGATACCCGTATTGTGGGATATATAGTTTTTTGTGCCGAAACTAGGCATGGGACAAATAATTCTTTATGATTTTGAATACCTGTGACTCTTCTAATTCAATTATAGCAGAATGAGCACTGGCTCTTCGGGACCACCTAAATTATTCAGGAATGGCCAATGGAGTTTCCCGTATTGTGGGACATTTCAGTTTTGTACCAAAACTAGGTATACGAAGGCTCAATCTTCATGACTTTGAATACCTGTGACATTTTTAGTACAATTATAGATAAATTACCACTTTGGTTCTTCTGTACTACCAAAATAACCCAAGAATTACACCTTAGATACCCATTCTATGCGATATTGAAATAGTTGTGCCGAAACTAGGCATGCGATGGCTCAATCTTCATGATTTATAATACTTGTGACTCTTCTAGTTAAATTATAAGTGAATGACTACTCTGGCTCATTATAACCACCGGAAAACCCCAGGCATGACCATCGGTGTTATCTCTATTGTGGGACATTTCAGATATTGTTCCAAAACTTGACATGTAACAGCTCAATTTTCCAAATTTTCTGAGCACGTGATCCATCTCACATGCTAATGAATGGATGGCCAGTCTGGTCTCTTGCTGTCACTGAAATAACCCAGGAATGTCCACCAAAGAAACCCGTATCGTGGGGTACATTAGTGTTTGATCCATAACAAGAAATTCGACGGCTCAATCTTCCTAGTTTTTCGGGCATGTGGCTTTTCTCATACAATAATAAGTAAAAGTCCAGTCAGGTCCTCAGGTTTCAGGTTGGACGACTACGCTGTAGAATCGTTACCCGTTCTGTGGCGTAGTTGATTAACGTGCCCAGTCTAGCGTATTGGGGGTCGTGGGATCGAAGCTCACTAGAATAATTCCATTATTTATCGCAAA
Organism: Aedes aegypti; assembly: GCF_002204515.2. NCBI lineage: Eukaryota > Metazoa > Arthropoda > Insecta > Diptera > Culicidae > Aedes > Aedes aegypti. The sequence goes on along the minus strand of NC_035107.1, from coordinate 153,898,004 downwards.
TTTTACATCTCAATTTGTCCAAATTGACTTTTATGTCTACGAACTTCAGATTTTATATTCGTTCACTATTAGCCAGAGTGATTATTCGTCTATAATTGAAAAAGAAAAGTCACAGGTATTCAAAATCATGAAGATTGAGCCGTCGCATGGCTAGTTTTGGTGCAAAAACTGGAATGTCCCACAATACGGGTATTTCCGGTGGCCATTCCTGGGTTATTTCGCTGGGCCAGAGGAACCAAAGTGGTCATTCATCAATAATTGAACTAGAAGTGTCAAAGGGATGCAAAATCATGAAGATTGAGCCGTCGCATGGCTAGTTTTGGTGCAAAAACTGAAATGTCCCACAATACGGGTATTTCCGGTGACCATTCCTAGGTTATTTCGATGAGCCAGAAGAACCACAGCGGTCATTCATCAATAATTGAACCAGCAGAGTCACAGGTATTCAAAATCATGAAGATTGAGCCGTCGCATGCCTAGTTTTGGTACAAAAACTGAAATGTCCCACAATACGGGTATTTCCGGTGGTCATTCCTGGGTTATTTCGCTGGGCCAGCAGAACCAAAGTGGTCATTCATCAATAGTTGAACTAGCAAAGTCTCAGGGATGCAAAATCATGAAGATTGATCTGTCGCATGCCTAGTTTTGGTGCAAAAACTGATATGTCCCACAATACGGGTATTTCCGGTGGCCATTCTTGAGTTATTTCGGTGGGCCAGAAGAACCAAAGTGGTCATTCATCAATAATTGAACTATAAGTGTCACGGGGATGCAAAATCATGAAGATTGAGCCGTCGCATGCCTATTTTTGGTGCTAAAATATTGTGGTCCCATATTACGGGTTTCCCGGTGGCCATTCCGGTGCTCCAAAAGGACCAGAATAACCATTCATTCATTTTTTCGGCAAAATACATCCAAACATAAGAAATCGTAAAGAATTGGACACAATTCATTTGGTTTTGGGGTTCAAATCTGAGTAATTTCATCGATTTGTCCAGATTGGCCACCTCCCGGGACTCCAGGAACCGGTTCCGCATTGACCTTACTGGATCGAATTTTTCAGGGGATGTGCGCCGGCAATTGGTTCCTTATTACAGAAAAAAATTATGCCAAAATATCCATCAACCGAATAGCACCGATGTGAATTACATATACAGAACTACGATAGAAGCTTACTTTTCGGATGTTCCGGGTTTCCGGAACCGGGTATGAATAACTAAGCGATTTGAGAATCTCTATTCACAGTCCACGTGAATACCTGTTCAACAATATGAGGACGGTTTAGATTACTTGTTTAGTTACGAAACTACAGGTCGTCAAAGTAAGGGTCTCTTAAGGGACTTTTTTCATATGTAGCAGGTTCCCGGTGGCCACAGTGACTAAATCCGGATCTCCGGGAGGGTTTCTGAAACTAGAGATGTGTGCCCTTCATTTAAGCCCAACAGAACTAAATTCGGTCAACACACTGATTTTTGCGAGCTGTTTGAATTTTCGGGTCGAAAACGACCCTAAGTCACAATTTGTAACTTTTTGTTAGGGACTAAGGAAGGTTAATTGACTTTTTGTGGAACACATTAGGTTCCTTAATTGACGCATCAATTCTTCAATGTGCCTAATTTGACGCACTATGTTCCTTATTTGACGCACTTACAAATAATTGCTAAAGTTCAAAATATACAAGAGTTTCAGTATTCAATAGTTCAATTAATTGAAAAAAGCGCTTTAGAGTGGACATAAAAGTTAGAAGAACCTTTGGAGAAAGTTTTGAATGACGTTATCCGGTAGTACTTTTGCTATGCGTTTAGTTAGTGTAGAAAATAACACCGGCGATTGAGTTCAATCCATAGTTAAGCATTATTGTTTAGTTTAATGCATTTTCGTCGCGATATCAGGCAAGGGAAAGTTTTGAAAACTACGTTGCGCTGGAACGGGGAAGATAGTTTCTAAAATAAGGAAAAATTGGTCAAAAACTAGAACGAAAACAACCGGTTCCAAAAATATCCGTTTAAGAATCTTCGTTACTTATTACACGTGAACTACGCCTACTTGTCCCATGTTCTATGTCACCCTTATGGACCGCGGGACAAATATGCGTAGAACTAACGGCAGTATGGTCTTCGAAATAGATCGAGAACCATATATGGGGTCATCCATAAAGTACTTCATGTTATTAGGGGGTAGGAGGTGTTCTGCACGATGTGACGAATCATATAAGTTTTTTGAAGGCTCCATATAAAAAGTGTGACGTAGGGCGGATAGCCGGGGTTTTTCTAGAAAATGGTATTTTTTGGTGACTCGTATCTCATGGACACCCCCTATTGTATAAATAATACGAAACAAACCATTGAACCTACACCTCACCTTCTGACGCATTTATTGAAGCTTCCTTGAAACATTAGGGGACGTCCATAAACCGCGATAAATTGTTCAATTATCAACCCCTCTCAACCTTGGCCACATTTATTTTATGAAAAGTGCGAATATTTTGTATGAATCGTTGCATTTCCCTGAACCTCCTCCTCTTCCTAAAAACGTTACGTAATCTATGGATGACCCTTTACATGTGATTACATAAAGCATTGGGTTGTTCTGCGGACGGATTTTTTTAATTGCAATCACCATAAATATTTCTTTTGCTATTATCGATTCAACAAAACATGCTGAACAAAATAGCAAATAATTAGGAACATTGTGTGCCTAATTTGACGCACAAGATTTTCATACAAAAATGTGTCTTAAACCTTAAAAATAGAAAAAAAATCGACGTCAATTTATGAATAAAAGAATATTACTGATTGTTGTTGATGATATTGCTGTAAAACAGCACAATATTTTCATGAAAATTGATTAATAATATTTAGCACATTCACTAAGGAATGAAAAAAATTGACGCACTTGTCGGATGAATTTTCAAATAATTTTTATTTTTTGCCTATTATTAATCAAAAATAAACTTTTTTTGATTGATATCTTACAATAACATGTAAATGAAGATTAAGGAATAAATTTTTGAATGCTATTCTGAACTAGAATTAATTTATAATAAAAATAATTAGAAAATGCGTCAAGTTTGGACCCGCGTCAAATATGGTACGTTCACGGTAATCAAGATTTGATGTTTTTTAGTATTTTTGCACAAATAACAAATTATACCATGATAGTATATTTTGTTATTCCCTGGCCACGATCACAGGGTTTGACGGTGCCACAGTAGAAGGTGCACTATAATAATATTCGTCTGTGAAACATATCACCTTCCCAATACTTTGGCACACCTCTAACGGTTCATGATTTATCATGATACGGCTGCATTCAGGCGGAGGATCTGTTAATATGTTTCGGCATATTATCAGGTCCTCTTCGAACGGAGGGACCGCCAGGGCTCAGTAGTTACTTACACACCAGTGCTGGTTGTTGATGTTTCAGTTCGTTTACACGAGCTGTAGCATCCTTTGCTCTAATCAGTAATGGTGGTTAAGTTTCAAAGCTAACGTGTGATCAATCGTTTTATAATGCAACATAAGAATAGTGGTTATCACGCCCAATGGTATGGGTGCCCTAGTGTAGTTGTAGTTGTGAACCTTAGAGGAAAGCAATATGCACGCTGTCTCGAAAAACACCCAAAATCCGGGTGTAAATTTTTCAAATTGGGTTATATTTTCATATGCATTTTAATGAGTCTGGAAAGCGTGTGCAAGTTTCTTTGAGGAAAACAAAAACAAACTGTGTATGACGAGCGTATGGTAGTCTACGTGTGTTCAAATGTCACTAAGCTCCATAGGTGGAATTGTGCATTGCATTCGTCGTTTTAAAATAGGTGATTGTGAGGGTGCTAATAATGACATTTGAAGAAATGTGTGATGATAAAAATATTTGTAAATTGCATTGAAAGTGATGGTGATAGTTTTGTTGAAAATACATAATATGAACCCTCAGTGGTACGTCTGTTTGTCTATGCTACTAGATTATTGATGGTTATAGAGTGCTTCGTAAAGCCCAAGCAGGACAGTTCAGTTTTGCGTCGTCCGATAAATTTTGCTCACGGTTTCGCGCATGTTTTCGTCGCCGGAGATTTTTTTTTTCCTGTTTTCAAGCGTCTTGCTGGGTAGTGCTTCGTAAAGCCCAAGCAGGACAGTTCAGTTTTGCGTCGTCCGATAAATTTGGCTCACGGTTTCGCGCATGTTTTCGTCGCCGGAAATTTTTTTTTTTCCTGTTTTCAAGCGTCTTGCTGGGTAGTGCTTCGTGAAGCCCAAGCAGGACAGTTCGGTTTTGCGTCGTCCGATAGATTTGGCTCACGTTTTCGCGCATGTTTTCGTCGCCGGAGATTTTTTTTTTCCTGTTTTCAAGCGTCTTGCTGGGTAGTGCTTCGTGAAGCCCAAGCAGGACAGTTCGGTTTTGCGTCGTCCGATAGATTTGGCTCACGGTTTCGCGCATGTTTTCGTCGCCGGAGATTTTTTTTAGAGATGTACCGAATAGCACTATTCGGCCTTTGGCCGAATACCGAATAGTTGTAATATTATTATTCGGCCAAACGAATATTCGGCCGAACATTTGGCCGAATAATGACTTAATATTCGGTCAAATAAAACCTAAATATTCGGCCGAATAACACCCGTATGTGCAGTTTTTTAAATAGGGAAAGCTGAACAATTAAACGAAGCATAAATGGAAATGAATGATCGTCTTCTTGAGGTTTTGAAATCGTTTGCAGAAATCATAAGTTCTGAAGATTTCTGTATTTCTGAAGCTAGGAAGCTGTATCCTATTGTTGATTTTAGTTTAAGAAATTTGGTTTACTATTCAACCGACTTTTGGAAGTGTTTCATAAAAATTGAGGCAAATTGACGGCAGACCCCTGACTCTCATAATAATAGAAGAACGTAATCAGTAGGTTTTGCAAAGAATATAGAACGTAGAGAAAGTCCTGATAATTGACGGACTTTAAGGTGAGGATGCATCGAAGCCAAACCTGCATCGAAGAGCATAAATCTAGAGAATCTGACAGCCGTTCGCGCTGAATATTGGAATGATTGGTCAACACCAGCGATTGACCAGAAAGTTAAATTTTCAGCACAAACGGTTGTCTGGTTCTCTAGATTTGTGCTCTTGAAAATGACGGGTTTAGCTTCGATGCATCTATACCTTGAAAACAATTTTTCAAACGCTTCTAACTAGCCAAGCGGTACGTTACAGCTCCTGCAAGATGAGATACAATTTGATTTGCAGAAAATGGTAACGCCATAGAACAGAGAAATTCTCACTTTTTCAATATTTGACATCGAAGTCTATTCAAAGTATCCATAAAAAGAAAAATACGGTCATCATTTGAATAAATTATTGATTTTTTAAATTTTCCTTACATAAACATAATATTTTTTTTTACAGTTTAGTTTATTTTGTTATTATTCGGTCACTATTCGGCCTATTCGGCCGAATAACGGATTTTATTATTCGGCAGAACGAATATTCGGCCAAATTAAAAAAATCGAGATATTCGGCCCGAATATTCGGCCGGCCGAATATTCGGTACATCTCTAATTTTTTTTTCCTGTTTCCAAGCGTCCTGCTGGGTAGTGCTTCGTGAAGCCCAAGCAGGACAGTTCGGTTTTGCGTCGTCCGATAGATTTGGCTCACGTTTTCGCGCATGTTTTCGTCGCCGGAGATTTTTTTTTTTTTTCCTGTTTTCAAGCGTCTTGCTGGGTAGTGCTTCGTGAAGCCCAAGCAGGACAGTTCGGTTTTGCGTCGTCCGATAGATTTGGCTCACGGTTTCGCGCGTGTTTTCGGCTCCTAAGATTTTTTTTTCTGTTTTGGAGCGTCTTGCTGGGTAGGTATTTGGAAGGCACAAGCAAGACGGTTTGTTTTCGGGACGCCAAGAAGTTTTGCTGTCAGTATCAGTTTTGTGTTCAGTCGAGGATGGATTACCTACTGGTGAGTTCGTTTCATTCTTGTGATAACACATATTTTCTTGAAAGCGTAACTTTTAAGTAATTTTAAAACAAACTTTGTATGGTTCGTCACTATAAGTGTCGGCATTATGTTTTTTTCTTATACAATTTCAATATACATATATTTGTCTCTTTTATATGTTATTAAAAATTATCTTTTGAATTGTTCGACATTGTGAATGTTGACGTATTTTTTAAAACTTGTACCATATCGAGACAAAATGCACAGTAATACTCATATGTAATTTTCAAACAAACTATGTATAGTTCGTCACTACAAGTGTCGGCATTATTCCTGTTTCATATAATTTAAAATATATACATGTAATTTTCAGTTTTCGTCATTAATAAAAACATCTTTTGAATAGAGTAGTGTTTGATCCTTCGACCTTGACGCTGGCTCCTGCGGGAGCGGGTGATGAGGGCAGGATCAAATATGTCGCGCGTCGGTAGTGAAGCGGTGAAAAAGTGATCGGTTCGTAAGTAGTGTTTGATCCTTCGACCTTGACGCTTGCTCCTGCGGGGGCGGGCGATGGGGGCAGGATCAAACTTGTCGCGCGTCGTTCGCTCAGAGAAATGAAAAAGCGCCGCGGATCGCTAGTAGTGTTTGATCTATTGATCGCGTCGCTTGCTCTTGCGTGGGCGAGTGACGAACACTTGTTCGGCGTTTAATGCGATCATCGAATTATTTCGCGAATCCGGTTGGGCGTGATTATATCATGGCTCGCATCACCAAACATTGGTGACTCCCAGATCTTTACCTTATCCCACTAACCCAATATCCTCTCCATGACAACCGTGGAGATGCAGAGGTGATCTCGGTCTCTAGTAACAACGGTAGTCACACTAACATTCCTTCCCTTCCCCGATGACCGTAAGGACGTGGCCGGCGCCGTTATTGACTTTTAAATTTGAGCTCTCGATTTGTGCACATTGAAGAATGGTAAGCTAATCCCAAGCCCCATTCATTAATTCCCTGTGCAACTTCGATTGTTCTGGTCAATCACGGAGTAGCAACTACGAATTGTACGGTCATCTATGCTTATGCTTATGCTTATGCTACTAGATTATTGATGGTTATAATACATTCTGCAACCATTTCTCTGAATATAAAAACTATTGCCTAGTTCTTAACACATTCATGATAAGAGTGTTCATAATGACAGTGAGTGCAGTAAAATTAATCACAGTGATTTTATTTTTCTACTGTAACTTTATTGATCGTAGTGCTAAATCGTAGTTTGAATATTTTTTTTAATTATTTAGTTATGATGGTTAGATGGTAAATGGTAACAAAAATGAATTATTATGAAAGTAGTGTGATGTTATTTTGATAAAAAATTGTAGCAGTGAAAGTGAAGTGATATAATGTAAAGTATACATATATGATGTGTATTACGAAAGTTAATGAGTGATAATCGGTGATATTAGTGATAGTGTTAAAAAAGTGACGACAGCAAAAGTGTGGTAATTATGTGACAGTGACTGATGAAATGAAATGGGGAACGAGGACCTTTCAATAAAACTATTTCATTCTTCTCTTCAACCACTTTGGTAGCATTTCAAGTCTTATCATAGTTTTATACTAGTCTGGAATATTAGACTGCAAAACTACGGCAAGGGTTGATTGCTGCTAGGGTACACAGTGACCATTTGAGCAACATTGCTTAGGAACGTCTGTGTGATGAATGTAACAGAGGCTTATAAAAGTAAATGTTGGGCAGGAGCTTAGGGCAGATTAAAAGTCCCAGTACTACCTCTATCGCTACTGACAAAAAAAAAAAAAAAAAAAAAAAAAACAAATTATACCATGATAGTATATTTTGTTATTGATTAGTTATTGCATGACATACCAATGACAAAATGCAAATAAAAAGCGTTCATGATAGCTCAATCGTGGTTGGAATAGTAAATTTAAAAACTCGTTCATGGTTCTCATTACTTCAACGCTTGTTTCAGTGTACCCGGTTAGTGAAAATGTAAGGTCTACTGCAGTGGTCCTTGGGGTAACTTGTTGTATGAACCACCCCAATGATCTCAGAATATTCTGCGGACGACAGTTCGGTGATCACTGATCCTCTAACATAGTGGAAGTACTAAAGTTTCGCAGCTATACAGAAAACATCAAAATAAAGATGTTAAAATTGATATTTTCCTTGAAAACATACAAATAAAGATATACAACTATTCATGGAGGGAACTTTGCGAATTGATGTATAAACATACAGGTTTGTTTCAGTTCTGCTCAGCAGAAGTTTTTTAAGTTTCAATACAATCTAATGCTATTCTGAATCTATCAAAAACGTGGGTATACATCAATACCCGTTGAAAGAAAAAGAGATGTGGTAATTTATCAGAATCGCAGTAACAAGATTATTACAGCGGGGATTCGCTGGTGGGAGTACGACTGCCTTCCATCTAACGAATCCGACCCGTTAGTTGGAACGACTGACAGCTGGTGAAAATGCTCCAGACTAACGCATCCGGAACGCAAATCGTCACGAAACGCACATAAACATACACATTTGTTCTATATATGGAGATTTCAATGCGACGGTAGTCAGACGTCAAAGTTTGACATCTTCTCCTGACATTCGAGTGCTTTTTGTAGTTAGAATTTTTTTCAACCAGCGAACATCCAACCATCGAGTGATTCCATGTAGCGGACCCCCAACGAGCGAATCCCCACAGTATCTGCCAAGTTGTCAAGCAAATAGAAATAATAAACCATAGAAGAATAATGTCGCTGGTGTTCCCTTTGTTCTCGCTCAGAAACATGTTGGGTACGTAAGTGTCAAACTGCATACATTTTCGCTTTGCATTTATAGCCCCGCCTATCTCCGCCAGCAAAAGATGTTCCTACTGCGACGCCAGCGACATTCTTCTTCTATGGTTTATTACTTCTATTGTCAAGCAATACAGTTAAGAAACTCTACACTCAAAAAAATCCGAACGTCATTGCTACGTGAAAAATCACGTAGATCATTCCAAATTCATTTTACCTCCACTTCACCTGACCAAGCTAAAGATCACTAAACCATTCATAACCACCAAATAGTGACTCGGTAATGTTTACTGAGGTTACCTATCGCGCTTACGTGGAATTCACGTAGGTGCCTGAGTTCATTTTGACATTTGCATAGTGTACGTACATTCGGTGTTGAGCTCAAATCCTAAGATGGCGCCCGCTTGATTTTTGAAGAACTTCAAAAGCTGCTGCTGCTTAAACACTGTGTAAGATTGAATTCAATTCCAAATATGCTTTGGATACCGAAGAATCCCTGCATTACTTCATATTTTATACGTGATGTATAACCTCTATCAATAGGGTCCTAAAGCCCTGTCCCGATTTTAGTGCCAAACGCTTAAATTTAGGCCAAAAACACATGTTTACTCAATTTTCTAATGTTTTCCGTTGGTTTAAGCCCAAAAAACATTTTTTTTAGATTTTGTCACATCCTTTGGCTTAAACTCAAATTTTGGGCGTATTTTGTTTTCCGTGTCCCTTACGAAATGTCAGATAGGAACAACCCCAGTGGTCGATCCAAAACCCCTGTGGTGTTTTTGTCGACTAAGCGAACGTCAAACATGATCAAAAGTGTCAAGGTTCATTTATGGACCAAATTTTTAAATTAAAGTTTAAACATGATATAGCCATTATTTGAGCGGGAAAAATTGCTAAAGTAGTTACAGTGACATGCTTTTTCGTGTTATTAAATAAAAACAAGATTTCATTAAAAATTTTAGGACCCAATTATAGCACGCGAAGGCTACAACAAGGCAGACCAAACTCACAAAATTGGGGAAACAGGATTCAAAATGCTCAGATTGACAATAAAAATATCACAATCTTTTAAGTTTGTTTACATTGGGAATTAGTTTTCTTCCAAAGCCTATTCGAAATAAGATTGGTATTTATTACAGTTAAATTTAAGGTCCTATTGAAACGCTTCGTAAAGGCTACCGGAAAATCCACGTAGCTCTTACGTTTAGCGACGGTGGAATGGACGAACTTCAAAAGTTCATGCGTTCATTCTGGGCTACCTATGATTAACGTAAGAGCTACGTGGAAAGTGCGATGGAAAAAAATCACGTATGTTTTCACGTAACAATAACGTTTGGATTATTTTGAGTGTACACAAACTATAATTGCACTTATGTGCAAGTGGATAGCTGAATCAATAAAGTGTGTGTGAAGGCCCCTAACTCTGCGCACTTTCACCAAAATCCATCAAAATCTAGTAAAATATTTAAATTTTCATTTTATTTTTTTTTTATATATTTGGCTACAATAGTAATCAAAAAGTACCCGAAGAATTTCCTCGACAAATTTACGTTTCTTACAATATAAAATAGCTTTGAAAATCCCTGGCCTGGATCATGGGGATTGACGGTGCCAAAGTAGAACCATAATAATGTCCGTCTGTGAATTATATCACCTTCCAAATACTTTGGCACACCTCTAACGGGTCATGATTTATTATGAAACGGCTGCTTGCAGGCTGAGGATCTGTTAATATTCTTCTGCATATTATCAGCTACTCTTCAAATGGGGGGACCGCCAGGGCTCAATAGTTACTTATGCAGTTTGTTAGATGAATTGTAGCATCCTTTGTACTAATCGGTAACGGTGGATAAGTTTCGAAACTAACGCATGATCCAACTTTTTATGATGTGACTTAAAAGTGAGTATTCGGTGAGTTTATGTGTAACACTCGTCGTTGTTCCTTTCCGGCTCCTCTCAAACGTCAACGAGTGAACTCGTGCATTGGTCCATGGTCATACTACTGCATCGCAGTAAGTTCAACAAGTCAGTCCCATCTGTAGAAAGTAGGCATTAAGAAAATGGAGTGTGAAGTTTTCAAACTCGTTTTCCACACGAATATTAAAAAAAATCCAGAGGATTGGAACATGTTCAAATCTTTATGAAACTTTCACAATTTGCTTTTCACTACACTCAAAATAATCCACGTCAAGGCTACGCGAAAACATACGTAGTTTTTTTTCATCGCACTTTTCAGGTAGCACTTACGTGAATAACAGGTGGCAACGAATGAACACACGAACTGATGAACTTTTCTCGACCGGAGTTTCACGTAGCAACTACGTGATGTGTGCGTAAACTTTACGGAGCGTTTTATTGGATTCGATACATTTTACCCATGAATATTACGGGAACCTTGGATAGAACTGACGTTTGTTTTAGGATTCTCTAAATATGTGTTTTGTTTTAATTTATTGGAAAGATTTCTGAATGAAACAAATTAGTTTGAATGGAACACAAACATTTATTAAAGTTTACCCACAAAACTTTTTTTTTTCATAAATGCGCGTTGACAAAACCGGCGGACACAGTTTAGGGTGTATGATTGCAGTTTCGATTGCAGGCACCAATACAAAAAACCAAACCACGATTACCGTTGATCAAACTGCTCACTGCTGAAACATGTTGAAAAAAAAAATAAAATAAAATAAATTAATTAAGATTAAATGTTCATGTTTAATCAAGCTTACTTACCATTATCGTTTTAATGCTGTACAACTTGGTTTTTCAACGAACGCACCTCATCACAACATAAAATGGACTGTAAGTTGAACTGGCAAACTTTTGGTTCATTTTCACGTACGTGCTTTTCACATAAGAGTGACAATCGCCAACAGTGAATATTATTGTGGGTGCAGTCGTTCTTATCTACGCCTTGGTAATTGTTACTGTTGGCAGGTGAACTGGGCGAATATTCATTTGTAGGGGATCTACGTGATTTTTCACGTAGACATGACGTTTGGATTATTTTGAGTGTACGATATCTTTCTGAGAAAAAATATGAAGATGATAAAAACACGGTTCATTTTTGTGTTTTGCTCGGTGTGGAAATCTGTAGTGGGACTGATATGCGATTACCTTTCATTATGGGACAATTTGACTTGCTGTTTTTTCCTACTTTTTCCGAACAAATTTTATTATCTCATAAGGCAGCTGATGGGGCCCAGATAGCCGTAGCGGTAAACGCGCAGCTATTCAGCAAGACCAAGCTGAGGGTCGTGGGTTCGAATCCCACCGGTCGAGGATCTTTTCGGGTTGGAAATTTTCTAGACTTCCCAGGGCATAGAGTATCTTCGTACCTGCCACACGATATACGCATGCAAAAATGGTCATTGGCATAGTATGGTCTCAGTTAATAACTGTGGAAGTGCTCATAAGAACACTAAGCTGAGAAGCTGGCTCTGTCCCAGTGGGGACGTAACGCCAGAAAAGAAGAAGGCAGCTGAAAGAGCATTGGAAGATAAGTTGAAAACTGAACTCAACTAAATTTTGACGAAAATGCAGATGGGACTGACTTGCGATTTACGGCAGTATAGTTATTATAAAGAAAAAAAAAATAGTTGTTACCTACACTGATATTAAAACTCCATTATAATTTATGTGCGAAAACCATATAGAAGCAGGTTTTCTGCCTCCAACAATCTTTTATGTGCCACTTTTAAATTTTATTTGTGGACAATAAATTTCAAAGTCTATGCATGTGTATACCACTAGCATTGCAATGCATTATAAAGGTTACATTAGTACAACCTATTTAAGCTGCCAATATTTTTGAAGAGCACAAACTTGTATACCAACGGTTGCAAAAATGTATCGCCATCTTATTTCTTCGCTGCTACTGTACGAGTTTTCCCAAAGTATTATCATTAACAGTAATACACATCGCATTTCAGCCAAATATGTGGATGTTCAGTGTATTATATCTGGGATAGCAAGAATAAGTTGTAAGTATTATAAAATGGTTGAAACATTACAGATTAATAAGCTATTTTTTATGTTACAGCTGTCCAAAAAAATGCAATCGCGTCGGAATCAAATTCTAAGACGATGAACTCCAATGAACATGTGTCCCGCTCATGCAATGACTATTGGTTAAATCATGCGATGCGCTGGACGCAATGGAAGAACACAGTGGTCCCACATTCTCCAGCAGCACTCGTACAGACTCCCACGCTCTTGTTGGTATCATCCCCGTAGCTGCTAACATCAACACGACCAGATAATTTACTATTTCGTGGATTTCTAACTGGATCCCGTTAGAATATGTATTAACTTTTATTCTCCTTAATAAATGTGTATTACTGTATGCGTATTTGATTTTCATCATCATTTTTTTACAAAAAGAAAAATCGTAAATTTTTTCGACTAATTCATTTATTTACTACTCGCGATCACAGATAAAATATATTAGCGTGATCGTTTGAAATAAGTTGCACCTGCATTTGCTTTATGTGTGCACTGCATTTAAAAATGAGCTTGACAAAACTTTTGTTTTTTATGTGCGTGACTAATTAATTGCAAATGCCAAGCTTGATTGCAAAAATCTATGGGTGCTGCACATAAATTCCAATTGGAGATTGAGTTCAGTGTACTTATATCTACCGTACGGTGGTAGTCTTTAGATGTTAATGACCTTTGATTGCTGCTTTGTTTGATTCCAATTAGTGGGATTTTTTTACCGAATGTTGGGCAAACATGTTTGAGTGTGTAAGCAATTTTGTTGTATTTATCATCTACACTCAGAAATAAAAATAGTCACAGAATTACTAAAGTTTATGCATTAATGACTATTTTCTTTTTCATTCTGCTGTGAATTTCTACACTAAATGTCATTTCGCCTGGGTTGAAGCTTCAACCCAGGCGAATTGACAAATAGGAATAAAATTCCCTTCAGAATGAAAGAGAGGCAGTTAGAAAATAGTCAAAAATTACTAAAATTTAGTCATTATGTGACTACCCGTGTTTCTGAGTGTGTAGAATTAAGAACTGCACCAACGATTTTCAACCGACTACAAAAATGGACATCTGTGAGAGCATGACGTCCCATGAAATCAGTAGTTTCTAAAATAAAATTCATTTCAGTGTACCATTACAACTCTATATTGTCGCACCGCCATCAACTCGCCGCATTTTAAAATAAGTGTTTTAGTGTGGCGCTGCATTCTTACGATTTTTATGGTCACAACGCGCTATTCACATTTTAGCTGCGACTTTCGGGGCCCAAGAAAACAAGAATTTCAAATAAATGTTGGTCTTGATTTCTACCGGATCCATAATAATTATCTTTCTTCATTTCAGGGGATCATTTAAGTCGCGCTATTGGAAGATTAGCTGGAAAAGGAGGACGAACCAAGTTTACTCTGGAAAACTCAACTAAAACGCGAATTGTTCTACAGGACTCTAAGATTCATATTCTGGGAAATTACAAAAGCATACAGCATGCAAAACGTGCAGTCAGCCATCTCATCTTAGGATCGCCTGCCAGCAAAGTGTATGGAAATTTGCGAACAGTTGCTGGAAAAATATCTGAGCGAATTTAATACTTTTGACGTTGAGTGTTTCATTTTTATATGCTTTTGTATAGTATCCATTAAATATTAATACCTGTATTAATGTGTTTTGTTATTTGGTAGGGTAAAAAAAATACTTGGGCATTCTTTCGAACGGGGATTTTTGAACACCAGAACTGTTGCTTATGAAAAGAAGGAAATACTTTTTGAAACTTTAATTTTTTTTTTTTATTAGTATCATTCCAAACATTACATTCATTTCTTATATCTAGGTGTTCTGTGTTATTAGACAACACTATCATCCTAATTTGGTAAAACGAATTTAAGATTTTATTTACATTTTGTTAACAACATATTACATTTCATTTGCCGTAGCAGTTCAGATTTTTTTCAGGTGAGTTGATTTCACCTGCTTATTAGAGAAAAAAAAAACGCTTTAAATATACTTAACCTAACTTAACCTAAACATATAACGCATTAATCGTGGCAATAGAAGATTGTAACGATTTTTGCCTGAAATTATTTATTATTTTATTTGACATTTGTTCCAATGTTTCAACATTGGATATTCTATGTAACTCATTGGTACTATACCAGGGAGGAAGCCTCAGAATCATTTTCAAAATTTTATTTTGAATTCTCTGCAGAGCTTTCTTCCTGGTATTACAACAGCTAGTCCATATTGGTACAGCATACAACATGGCTGGCCTGAAAATTTGTTTGAATATCAAAAGCTTGTTCTTAAGACAAAGTTTTGATTTTCTATTAATAAAGAGATAGAGACATTTTACATATTTATTACATTTGGCTTGAATGCCCTCAATGTGATTTTTGAAAGTTAAATTCTTATCAAGCATGAGCCCTAGATACTTAACTTCATCTGACCAATTTATTGGAATCCCTCTCATCGTGACAACATGTCTACTTAAAGGTTTCAAATAAAGAGCTTTTGGTTTATGTGGGAATATTATTAGTTGAATTTTGGAAGCATTAGGAGAAATTTTCCATTTTTGCAAGTATGAAGAAAAAATATCCAAACTTTTTTGCAATCGACTACAGATGACACGCAGGCTTCGACCTTTGGCGGAGAGGCCTGTGTCATCCGCAAACAAAGATTTTTGACATCCCTGAGGTAACTCAGGTAAGTCAGATGTGAAAATATTGTATAATATTGGTCCCAAAATGCTGCCTTGGGGAACACCAGCTCTTACAGGAAGTCTTTCAGATCTGGAGTTCTGATAATTAACCTGAAGTGTACGATTTGACAGATAACTTTGAATTATTCTAACAATGTATGTTGGAAAATTAAAGTTTTTTAATTTTACAATCAAACCTTCATAACACTGTCGAATGCTTTTTCTATGTCTAGAAGAGCAAGACCAGTAGAATAGCCTTCAGATTTGTTGGAACGGATCAAATTTGTTACACGTAAAAGTTGATGAGTGGTCGAATGTCCATGGCGGAATCCGAACTGTTCATTGGCAAAAATTGAATTTTCGTTGATGTGGGCCATCATTCTGTTCAAAATAACCTTTTCAAAAAGTTTACTGATGGAGGAAAGCAAACTGATTGGACGATAGCTAGAAGCTTCTGCAGGATTTTTGTCTGGTTTTAAAATTGGAACAACCTTAGCATTTTTGCATTTGTCAGGAAAATATGCTAATTGAAAACATTTGTTAAATATATCAACTAGAAATGATAAGCTACTTTCTGGAAGTTTCTTGATGAGGATGTAGAAAATTCCATCATCGCCAGGAGCTTTCATATTTTTTAATTTTTTAATAATAGTTCTCACTTCTTCCAAATCAGTCTCCCAGGCATTTTCGAAAACGTTCTCTTGATTAAGAATATTTTCGAACTCCTGAGTAACTTGATTTTCAATTGGACTAGTAAGTCCTAAATTAAAATTGTGCGCACTTTCAAACTGCATAGCAAGTTTTTGAGCTTTTTTCGCAATTAGTTAGTAATAATTTGTTTTCCTCTTTCAATGCCGGTATAGGCTTCTGAGGTTTTTTCAAGATTTTAGATAATTTCCAAAAAGGCTTAGAGCCAGGGTCCAATTGAGAAATTTTATTTTCAAAATTTTTGTTTCTTAATTGAGCAAAACGCTTTTTGATTTCTTTCTGCAAATCCTGCCATATAATTTTCATAGCAGGATCGCGAGTGCGTTGAAACTGCCTTCTCCTCACGTTTTTAAGACGGATCAAGAGTTTAAGATCATCGTCTATAATCACGGATTCAAATTTTACTTCACATTTTGGAATTGCAATGCTTCTGGCGTTAACAATGGAATTTGTTAAAGTTTCAAGAGCATTGTCAATATCAAGTTTAGTTTCTAAAGAAATGTTAACATCAAGATTAGAGTCAACATACGTTTTATATATATTCCAGTCGGCTCGTAAATAATTGAAAGTGGAGCTGATAGGATTTAGAATCGCTTCTTGGGATATTTGAAATGTAACAGGGACATGATCAGAATCAAAATCAGCATGAGTAACTAATTGGCTACAAAGATGACTAGAGTCGGTTAAGACCAAGTCAATCGTAGATGGATTTCTAGAAGAGGAAAAACATGTAGGGCTATCAGGGTATTGAATTGAGAAATATCCTGAAGAGCACTCATCAAATAAAATTCTGCCGTTGGAATTACTTTGAGAATTATTCCATGACCGATGTTTGGCCATAAAGTCACCAATGACAAAAAATTTTGACTTATTGCGGGTCAATTTTTGCAAGTCAGTTTGGAGCAAATTAACTTGCTGTCCAGAGCATTGAAAAGGCAAATAGGCAGCTATGAAAGTATATTTACCAAACTGTGTTTCAACAGAAACACCTAAAGTTTTAAAAACTTTAGTGTCAAATGATGAAAACAGTTGATGTTATATACGCCTATGAATGATGATTGCAACTCCCCCACATGCCCCATCAAGTCGATCATTACGATAAACAAAAAAGTTAGGATCTCTTTTGAGTTTAGATCCAGGTTTTAAATACGTTTCGGTAATAACTGCTATATGCACGTTATTAACCGTAAGAAAATTAAACAGCTCGTCCTCTTTACCATTCAGAGAACGAGCATTCCAATTTAAAATATTTAAATTATTATTTGGATCCATAAGAAAAACGTAATCCAATAACATTTTGATTTGTAAATTTTACACCTACTTGGACTGCTTCAGTCATAGTGGTGGCTTTGAACATTGCATCAATCATTAGATTCAATTGTTCAGTTAGAAAATTAAAATCAGAGGCAGACATGTCATGTGATTTCCCATTAGAATTTCCGGTAGACGAAGAAGCGGAATTACCTGTGGCGGTAGGGTTTTTTTCCATTTGATTTACCGTGGGTAGATACATTCGAAATTGAAAGATTCGAACGGCTACCCGACGGATTAAAATTAGTTTGTGAATGAGCATGATTATGATCTTCCTGATGGGTATGATTCATGATCAAGCGATCGTTAACTGAAAAATGAGCATTGTTCGATACTCTACCAGGCAAATTGCGGAAACGACCGTTATCGTAACGGATATTATCTTTCATCTGCCTGGCACGAGCCTCAATGACTCTTTTGCGTGAAGGGCATTCTCAAAAGTTAGCTTTATGAGGGCCCTTGCAATTGGCGCATTCAAACTTTCTGGTATCTTCTTTCACAGGACAGACGTCCTTAGCGTGAGAAGAACCTCCGCAAATCATGCATTTAGCATCCATGCGACAATTTTTTGTACCATGACCCCACTTTTGGCACCGACGGCACTGAGTGGGGTTCTGGTAATTTCCTCCAGGTTTCTGGAAATGTTCCCATGTCACACGGACATCGAACATAAGTTTTGCTTTTTCTAAAGCTTTAATATTATTTAGTTCTTTTTTGTTAAAGTGAACTAAATAATATTCTTGAGAAAGCCCTTTCCGAACAATGCCAGATTGGGTTCTCTTTTTCATAATGATTACTTGGACTGGGGAAAATCCAAGTAAATCATTTATTCCATTTTTGATCTCTTCAGGTGAGAGACCTTTCAAGACAACTTTGAACAAACGTTCAGTTTTGTCGTCATAAGTAAAATATTTGTACTTCTTCTCTTCAAGATGTCTGAGAAGAAGTTCACGATCTTTAAGAGTTTCCGGCAAAACGCGACAGTCTCCTTTCTTTGCGATTTGGAAGGAAACCTTGATTCCCCTAATGGAGTTCAAGATCTCCTGCCTAAATCCTCCAAATTCGGAACAACTGACCACGATAGGCGGCACTCTTTGCTTCCTCACTTGAATCAAAGAGCCTGGGCTAGAGGCAACTTCGATTTGGTGTTCGGAAAATTTGTCTAGAGCATCGAACTGATTGATCATTTCGATACAATTATTCATTTCACCCTTGGAAGAAACTTCGCATTCCGGGGAAGCGTCCTTTCTTCCATTCTTGCCACGTGTAGTGACTGTTTTAAAACCCACTTTTTTGGTAGGAAGAAGTGAATTCAGAGATTCACCCTTTCTTTTGTTAGTTGTTGATACCATGTTTAGTTAATAAACGAAAGAAGACGTGACCTTCGAGAGGTTTTTTCCCAAGACGGTGTCCAAGAAGGATTACCACCGCTAGCTTTCGCCAACGGGTCCAACGAAAAATCGAAGGCACGGGTCCAAACAAGGATCGTAAAGGGATCAATAGTAGAAAAAACAGTACTGAAAAGTACTGTTTTAGTAGCACTGAAAAGTACCGTTTTTAATTTTAGCACTGAAAAGTACTGTTTATGTAGCACTGAAAAGTACTGATTTATTGCTTTAGGTAGTTTTTAAAAAAACTTCCAAGAGCAGAGAGAATTCGTGTACGCACAGCACGAAGGTACGATGCGCACTTGAAACTTTAATTGAGTGTTTATTTACTTGACAATTTAAATTTTCGTTTTTGATTCAAACCACTTTTTTTATTACCTAATCATTCGAGGGGTGCGGTCTCGAACATTTTTATCATACAATTTGAACACAAATTTTTCCACCAGTGCTAACCGTTGTTTGTTTACTTGTATCGCTGGAAACCATTTTCAAGGTGCACACTTAAAATGCTTTACACTAAGTTCATGCAATTTGATCATGTATAGTATAAGGTTTTGATTCCAGTGCAATCCAGCTTTTTACGGTAGCTTGCTATAATCTTTGATTCAATAAGTACCAGATTTACGGCCAAACTGACAAATGTAAACAAATTGAGTTTTATTCACCTAACAGTTTATTTGATAAATTACAATCATATAATGCACAACTGTTTCTTAAAAATAACGTTTTTCACGAAATAAGTGAGAAAAACATAAAGGCGCATTTGATATTCTCTTTCGATACGAACTCTGATGTCAATTTCGCCCATCTTCCCCCTTTGCGATAACCGGGTGCATTTGCGATTGAGTGTGGCAGCAGGGCGCATTTAAAACTGAGCGTGCAGAAGGTCGATAGTGAAGAAGGTTCGTGTGAAAGAGCGTAGCAGAACGGCGAAGCTGATGATAGTCAAAACAGAAGGACGAGGTCAAAAGTAGAGATGTACCGAATATTCGTCCGGCCGAATATCTCGATTTTTTTTATTTTGCCGAATATTCGTTCTACCGAATAATTAAATCCGTTATTCGGCCGAATAGGCCGAATAGTGACCGAATAATAACAAAATAAACTTAACTGTAAAAAAATATTATGTTTATGTAAGGAAAATTTATAAAATCAATAATTTATTCAAGTGATGACCTATGGCGTTACCATTTTCTGCAAATCAAATTATATCTCATCTTGCGGGAGCTGTAACGTACCGCTTGCCTAGTTAGAAGCGTTTGAAAATTTGTTTTCAAGGTATAGATGCATCGAAGCTAAACCCGGCATTTTCAAGAGCACAAATCTAGAGAACCAGACAACCATTTATGCTGAAAATTTAACCTTCTGGTCAATCGCTGGTGTTGACCAATCATTCAAATATTCAGCGCGAACGGCTGTCAGATTCTCTAGATTTATGCTCTTTGATGCAGGTTTGGCTTCGATGCATCTTCACCTTAAAGTCCGTCAATTATCAGGACTTTCTATTCGTGATCAAACGTCAACATCCCACCGCAAAATCGCTAGTGTTTGGAGGTGATTTTAACCTCCAACTTTCCAAATAACCTCCAAATCATCACCTCCAAGTTAGTTCTAATACCCTCCGTTATATGAAATATGGTGGCGCGTCGATCGTTGCAAGTTTATCGTTAAACAGTCAATACGTTCTATATTCTTAGCAAAACCTACTGATCACGTTCTTCTATTATCATGAAAGTCAGGGGTCTGCGGTCTATTTGCTTCAATTTTTCTGAAACACTTCCAAAAGTCGGATGAATAGTAAACCAAATTTCTTAAACAAAAATCAACAATAGGATACAGCTTCCTAGCTTCAGAAATACAGAAATACTTATGATTTCTGCAAACGGTTTCAAAAGCTCAAGAAGACGATCATTCATTTCCATTTATACTTCGTTTAACTCTTCAGCTTTCCCTACTGTCTTTTTTATATTGACTCAGAATTAAAAATGTAGTTTTTAAGAAATTGGACGCACATACGGGTGTTATTCGGCCGAATATTTAGGTTTTATTTGACCGAATATTGAGTCATTATTCGGCCGAATGTTCGCCCGAATATTCGTTTGGCCGAATAATAATATTTCAACTATTCGGTATTCGGCCAAAGGCCGAATAGTGCTATTCGGTACATCTCTAGTCAAAAGGCGCAATCACGGCTGTCAAACTGAAGGAGACAAAAAACCGAGGGGCGCAACAATCCTCAATTTTGATGAATGGCGCATGATGCTTTTTTATTTATTTAAACATGTTGTACATAATAGGCCTATTCACATGACGTCTAAAATCAGCTGATTGGGAACACTTTGACAGTTCTTCTATGAAAATGACAGGCCCGTGTTAGCACCGGTCCTCCACCGATGTAAACAAATGCATAGACGGATCTGTCACATGAAAAGGCCTATATGAAAATAAATCAAATGGTTTGTTACAGAAATAATATTGTAATGGATCATACAAAAATGCATCATGCGATTAAATCGATCGGAAACATAATATAGAATTGAAATTGTATTCGCTGAACTTCAAACCGATTTTACTGACAATGTATTAGTGTTCACATTCGCCCTAATTCTGACTCTGTATTGGATTCACCCCTTTCTGACGTACCTTGAGTACACTCCTTTCTGACGATGCATGAGTCACTAGTTTGAGCGGTGCCGAATTCACGGGTTACCATGGCCACATAAATAACACGGCACCGCTCAAACGTCAAATAATAAACTCGTGGATTGGTCCAAAATATTTGTATATGTGCTTATTCTGCGCGACGTGCGAGTCGAGACGAGTCGCTCACAACGCGATTGACGTGCGATGGCTAATGTTAATCCAAAGCGAGCGTGTCGACAATTGTCACTTCATTCGACTCGTGTCACCTCACACGCTAGAGATGGGAGACTCACTCACGAATCATTCAAAAGGATCGACTCTCGATAATGAGTGAACGAATCACGGTTCTTTTCAAAAGAGTCACGATTCATTTGCACCGACTGTACTGCCCATACTCGCAAAACAGTCCCATTTGAATTTTCATCACGTTTGATTTTTCTTCATGAATTATGTTTATTATTAGTGTACTTCATGGTATCATACTTAAAATTGTATCTTTGTATGGACAAAATGCGAAAACAATACCAAATCATGTGCGTCTCATTAGGGTTACCATCCGTCCTGATTTAGCAGGACATGTCCTGATTTTGAGCTTCTTTTGAGGTTTCCTGATTTATTTTTTCATATTTCAAGTTTTGTCCTGCTTTTTCTTGGTTGGAAAACAACGTGAGATGTAAGCGATATTTCGAGTTATGAAAAACTATCCTAATATAAAAAACAGCAAGAATATTCAAATGGCATCTTTTCAATAATCCATGTTGTGTTTTGTGGTTCAAAAATCGACTTCAGCTGCAAATAAACTTTGGGATGTCTTACATACTGTATCACAAAATCATCAGGATCAGTCGAGGTTTGACGATTCTGATGTTGTTAATAGATTTCTTAGGGCTTTTTTTTAATCTTTATTTAATTAAAGTTAAGCATATACAGAGATTTTTATCCATAACATAGCGTAACTTATGCATAATTATGTTCACACATTTATTTAAACTAGCACACATTACAAAACTTTCCGAAATGTTGCTAAAAAGCAACTCTATGGTTCCAACGCATCTCTCGTAGTTGCTTTTTAAAACTGTACAAACCCCCTTCCTTATACAAATTAAAACTAATTGCCCTACACACAATAAACAAGGCCATTTTTTGTCTACTATTTTTGGGATTTATCTTCCACGATAAAATATTTTCCGCGTTTTTGAATTTGATTTTGAGATGGTTTCTTAGAACTTCTTTTGTCCATTCCCAGACTTGCTATGCACCAGTAGAGCATTCCATGATGCGATGTGTGTTATTATCGACTCTTAAACACGTTTCGCAGTTCGGATTTTGAAGACGGCCAATACCGTAATTGAATATTTTTTCCTTATTGGGAATTAAGTCGTTAACAAAATAGTAAAGCCTGGATTTATCCTCTAATGATACGAAAGACGAATTAATGTTTTCCCAAACATTTTCCTATTCTATTTGGGGAAATTTTTTTCAACTTTTGGATCAAAGTTCCTCTTATCAATAAAATACCAATAAAGCAATTTTACAGACGTCAAATCAAAGCTTTCTTTTAAATGTTTGGCTTCCATTATCCACTCTTTTGCGTTTCTAGTGAGCATGCTTAAGCAATTTAGTGTCAATAAATAGTTTTCTTCAGGATTTGTAGCCCCATCACAATCGTAAAGAATGTTCTTTATGAACAAAGCTTTACATTTACTTTCCACATCGACCAGGCCAATTCCTCCGTCTTCGCAGGCTTGAGCTAAACTACAAGTTACCATTTTCGGTGTATTTTAACAGAATTTATTCGCTATCAGATTGTTAGAGATCACAATATTTTGCTATATTTTTGGAACTCAAAGAAATCGACATTTATTTTTCATGAGGGCTTAACTGCATTGATCGATTCTCTTCAGAATCACATCATCTTGCTTGAGAACAAGAAATATTAGTTTTTTTTTATTTAATTTGGTGTAATTATTAGTGTAAGAGAGAATTGATGCAATCGTTCATGATAGATAAGCTCTAATGCAGGAATTGTGTTCAAATATCAATTCAGAAAGCTTGAAGATTGCTGCCCTCATGGAAGATGTGTTCAAAACGCACAATCTGAATGTTCAGTGGAGTTTTTTTTTCTGTTTTGAGCGTATTTAAACTGAGACCATTTGATTGATCTTTCAATGAACTTAATATTTATAAAAAAAAAACCATGGCCGAAACAGCCCGAAACTATAAATTAAATAAGGAGAGCACGGCCGACTAGTATCTCGCACTCCATGAGATTCTTGAGAGATTCTTAACGAATGTCTCTTAGAACGTGCTGAAAAATCTGTCAGTTTACAGTAAAGATCTTTGTCAAATATTTCCCAGAAATTTTATTTAATTTTTGGAGTACTTCATAAATTTCTTGCGTGATCTTTGGCAAATTATCACGAGGTCTCAAAGAAAAATTAACGGATACTTCTTAAACTTTTAAAAAGCTTCTTAGCAGATTATTTGTGAAATCATGAATCGATTATTCCAAGCGGCATTACCATGAATGATCTGTAATAAACCTCCAAAAAGACTTCAAGCGTTCAAAATCCGCTTTTTTCAGATTCCATTAAATATACTTTTGACAATCTTTGGATGTTTTTTTTTACATTCTTTGTAATTTCCTAGTGAGATCATGGTCAGACACCAAGCCTAATTCTACACCCTAGTGTCTTCTGAGAAGTGATAGATTACTGTCTTAGCAAAAGGCTAGTGATATTTAAAAATTTATTCTTATGCTCATAGCCGCTTATTAAAAGTACCTCCAGATCTTTGTCATCACTGCTGTTACGAATATGAGGCATGTTCAAAATTTGAGACAAAATGGAATTTGCACATGGAAATTATGAGAATTGCAAAATGTCCTGATTTTCAATCTGCAAGATATGGTCACCCTAGTCCCATATCAAAAGTACTCGCATAAGAGTCCCACTCTTTTAATGTTTGCTCTCCTTCCAAAACCATCGAAATGTTGAATGTGCTTCAACTTTTTGGCACATTATTAGCTGATTTAACAATATCAAAAATTGATAATCAAACCATAGCAAACAATTAAACAAAACAATGGTCTTTATTTTCACAGTTCTTACAACTGACAGTGGGCGATATTCACTTATCGCCCGGGACATCCTGGCTACGAAGAACACTGCCCGGATAAAAAATACAATACAAAAACAATACAACGTATTGTAACAGTACCATTCAATATATTGAAAATACAATACAGTATATTGTAAAATGACAATACAATTACAGTACAATATATTGTTTTGAACAGTTCACTGTATGGTATATGAGATTTTTGCAATATAATGTATGGGTGGTTAAGTATCGTAACAATACAAATATAGATATTTTCTCATACAAACATTTTGAAAATACAATACGATATATTGTTCATGTATTGTCTTGATTAGCAATTCGTGTATTGTTGTATTTATAAACGTTTAATTTTAACTTGGACGTCTTTTTGGTATGCTACTTTCGTTTTAAATTTTGCATTTCTATTCTGAAATTGAATTTATCATCTTAATTTGTAAAATAAAAACAATATTTAATGAAATTCCGCGAAATTTACACATATAAAGTCTGTCCTTACTGAAAATGTGTATTATTGGATAAAATGTGGCCAAAAGTATGGGACCGCGACATAGCCGCGAAATCTTGGATTTATCGCCTTGTCACACGCGAAATTTCAATAATTTTGCCGCCAATTTCCATTGTCCCTAAATATACCTATTCATCTGAAATACTCTCGGAAAGACGCCTGAGACTGTAATAAAAAAATCTATTCTTTCACTTCACTTTCTTCCGTGCAAATTTTTGGGATTCTTTCGGAAATTCGTCTGGCATTTTTTTGTAAATCCCAATGGAATTCTTCCAGAAACCCCTGTGAAATACTTCCGAAAATCCTGTTAAGAAACTTCTAAGATGCCTATCGGGGATTTTTTTGAAAATCTCTTTTATGAATATCCCGCCGAAATTTTTCAGCAAATTACCATCAGTGCACCAGATTCCGCTCATTTAAGGGAAGTTATGTGTTCAAATATTTATTATAAAATAACTATTGATAACTATTGCCGATCAATACTTTTTATTATTTCACAATGTAGCTTCAAGTATCAGTAATCAGCGGCAAAATAAAAAGAATTTGAAAAACTTTCAGAAAAAATCATTTAATTACATTTATTACTGCATCCAAGTGTTCCTATTTCCGCTCACGGTAAACAGATTTCTTGACGAATTTAATAAAAAATGCATTATTTCGAATTTCGTTATTTATCCTGACATTTTTTATGGTCAAACAATAGCTACTAATGCAATAAAGAAGGCTGTATATTAAAATCAACATTTCTTCAAAATTTTGTTTAATTTTTTGCATGAGCGGTTATTGGAACACATAAAAATACCAAGTGGCCCAATAACCGCTCAAGAGGTCTTGTGTTGTCATTATAAAGATTTATTTTATCAAATGAAAATAATGTGAGACGACATCATTTGAAAGTTGTTAATATTGCTAGAATATATCCGTGCGAAAAATGTTGGTTTTTGGCACGAAAAATCAATTATTACACTAGTGAGCGGAAATAGGGGCATGATCGGATACTGGTGATACTCTGAAATTGTTTGGAAATCCTCCAGCACTCTTCAAGAAATTCTTTTTATTTTCTGAGAGATTCATGGTTATTGATTTTATTGATTTATTTCTGTCTGAGATAATTTTGAATTAATTTTTCCGGAAATTCCTTCGTGAATCTTTAGAAAAAAAAAAAAAACTGGGTGATTCCTCTGGAAACTCATGGGGAAGTGTTCTTGATTTTTTTTTTCGTGATCTATAAGTGATTTTCCTTGGAAATTTTATAAAATCCCTCTTGAGTTCAAAAGGGAATCCTTCAAGAGTACTACCGGACAGCCACTGGGACTTTAAAAAATACCTTTGAGGTTCTTTGATTACTGATTTTCTGAGAATCTACTGAAAATTACTTTTAAATAGTTCCGGAAATTCCATTTGAAATTATTCCGTAAATCTTTCTGGAGTTCAGGGAAACACTATGTTCGAAATATTTTTTCCGGTCAAGTTAACTATATTTTAAAATTAATTTAGAGATAACTATAAATATAGTTGATTAGACAGTATATTGCTAAAAACAACTATACCGTATAGTTGTTAAAGATATGGTTGACCGGGTGATGATCATCATGTTCAAGTTGGTCGATTTTAAATCGATGAGCTTGCTGCCGATTTCTATGTTCCAAATTTCTCAATTGTTAGTGATCAGCCCATGAACTAATTAACGATGTCGTCACGCTGCAACTTCGAGAAGAAAACCTTTACTGCGGGCCGTGTTTACAAAAAATGAACGATTTTGCTGCGCATTCATCCACTAAATGTTCATCCGGTGAACATTCTTTCGCTGGATGTTGGTCCGGATGTCATAGGCCAGGGGAAGTGAATTTATAGCAGAGAAAAAGTAGATTTTGTATGAAAATTGACAGGAAAATAAATGATAAGTTCATCCACTTCTCCTGGCCTATGAGCCTACACTGAAATGAATTTTATTGTAGAAACAACTGAATCCATGGTAAAATTAAGAACTGCACCAACGATTTTCAACCGACTACATTAATCTGTTAACTCTACCATAACATAGTCAACAAGAAAATATATTCTGTTTATTTAACCAGAGTTGTAGTATTTATGACTAGAAACATTCTAGATTTGACAAGTTTGGCATTGTACTTTTCACCATACTGTGTTGTACGGTGGGTGTCACGGATTGAAATACAATGCTTTGTAGTCGCGGCTACTATGGGCATAGTCACATTTACTACACGACTCAGTGATTTTTACCAGATTATATTGTATATCCACTTGAATGTTGGATTATCCCGGCTATTTAGAACACGGTGGTTTGCGAATACCCTTTAATGGGTAAAAATTTACCCATTTTCAAATAGCACACATTTCTGTCAAAAAGTGGGTGAATTCAGAAATGAAAAACGGGTAAATAAACACCCATTATGTTTTGGCCATTGCAGATTAAAAATGGGTATTTGAAAACTCATTTATGGGTGAAAAAATAGTTAAAGCAAACGTTGCAATATTCCATAGATAACACAGCTGTAGTTCCGAAGATTGAACATAATTATAAATCTTTAAATTCAACTTCCCTTTTTTTTGTAAATACAGCGACCAAAAAAGAGGTAAGTTATTGACTTATATAGTAATGTTAAATTTATATTGATCTCAAACTACACAGACATTTCAGATTTTCCTGTTAT
Organism: Aedes aegypti; assembly: GCF_002204515.2. Classification (NCBI taxonomy): domain Eukaryota; kingdom Metazoa; phylum Arthropoda; class Insecta; order Diptera; family Culicidae; genus Aedes; species Aedes aegypti. The sequence continues at coordinate 153,870,236 of NC_035107.1, read as the reverse complement.
TCCTGCCTCGGTTCCAGCCGGCTGCAGCAAAATTCCAACCATTGACAGAATGGAGGAGCTTATATATAGGCAAATATAATGCGCCACCGTCATAGAGGTCGCTGGAGAAGAACGAGTGAAATGTCACTGAAAATGTTTGTTTACGTCCAAAATTCAATTCTTCAACCCAAAAATTTGTTCATAATTAATCGATTATTGAACTATTTTCCATTGGCACACTCATTTTGTACCATTATTCTTGCCACACGTGTGATTTCACAACAAATTTAACCACTAACAAAGAATCCGGAAGTTTATAACCTATGTTGCCAAACACCAATTTTCCAAGTTTATCCCACTAATTGTACATGAGCACTGACCGGATCTGTACATTTTCAAAGGAAAAAAAGTTTATTCTGTTTCTCAATGATCTTTGATCGTCTACAAAATAACTATTCCGAGAAAAAGTTCGAAACAGTCGTTGAAAATCGAGGGGAATCTCAATGTATTCCATCCAGATGAAACAATGTTGCGAATGTTGTAGAAACACATAATTAGGTTAACTATACATACCTTACGCGCAATAAACTATTGCCAGCAATTGAATTGTTTCATTGAACCTGTATTTTGACCACTAAAAATATTTATTACAAGTTGAATTTTGTTTAGTGAAACATACTTTCATAAACATTCCATCCAACCACCCCTCATTTTCCGAGCCGTGCAGCCGGCAGCCGAGTGTCAACAACAGCTGTTTTGGAAATCTGACTCGACGCCCACTCTGCTGTCCTTGTTGCTCTACTTGAAAGAGTAGGGGTGCTCGTTTGCGCGCGAAAAACTTCTCGCTCGTTGATGCTGCCAAATCTGACAGCGAATGCTTCACCGACCGTTTAGAACGACGACTGTTTCAAACGGTCGCGAACAGTTAGGAACTGAACGGTCAATAGTAAACTTAACAGATTTTTGTAGTCGGTTGAAAATCGTTGGTGCAGTTCTTAATTCTACCATGGATTCGGTAGGTTATACAACAAAATTTGTTTGCGTGTATGCATGCTATAAAACGTTTGACTTTTAGTGCTTTTACTGTGCGCCCGTGAGAGAGAGCGAGACAGCACCAACACACGGCGCACAGTAAAAGTCATAAGAACAAAAGAATTTATGGCACGTACAGAGGCTCATTTTATGCAAACACGGCCCGCATTTAGAGCGGAAAAGAAAAAGAAAGTCGACAGTAAAAGAAGACCGTGGATAAGTCCATAGCGAACTAAATTGCGGTTGGACCTCGTGTCGAACGACAGTCATCATCATGTTCCAAAGAGAAGAAGTAAATTCTGAAGGAGGAAAATTTGTGGATTCGTTTTTCTTTCTATTAGTGAAGATTTCCGAGTGAAGATAAGGAGTTCATTTTAATTTTCAATAAATAAAATGCATTACTTCCAGGATTGGGTAGATGCATGGTGTTAGAGAAAAATCGGATTCCACTAACAGATTTTCCTAGCTTTCAGCTTCGAATAAAATGAAATATGCTAATCCCAGGCTTCCCAAATTATGGATTTGCGGCGCCCCGCTTGTTGCTGACTCACTTGTTTGGAAAAAAAAACATTCAAGGAGCTTGCGACAAGCAGAGGAGCCTCGAATCCATATTTTGGGGAGTGAGAGTTCTTCCATCCAATTTCTTCTTTTAGTATCATGGCATTCATGTTCTATCACACATGACTATCTAAAACCACTACATTTCGAATTCAATAAGCAAATCAGTTGGTTTTCATGATTTAATATTTAGACCACAGACAAACAGACGTCACACTCTCACTGCTGTCCATCGACCAACTTTTTAACGTTCGATTCGAAAATATGGTAGGTGGTCAATCGACCACCCGCAGCGCTCGCGTCGTTTTTGTTCGTGTTTGACGTTTGCACACTACCGCCACCTGTTGGTCCATCGGCCACCTACAGTGTTTTTAGCATTGGGCGTACATGTTTTCGCGACTATGATTTTGATCGCGATTTGTTCTAAGTGTTACGTCTGTTTCTCTGTGTTTAGACATTAATGTTTGTTTCACATGACAATCTAATGTTGATACACATGTTATTATACCGTGAAGTCAATGACGAAACCCATATGGCTACCACACTCAAGTCATGTGGTTTTCCTCATCGCGCAAATCTATAAGTAAAACCAAGGGACTGGCAGCACTATACCAACCAACACAATGTTTCCGTAGCCAGCATTACGAGGCTCAAGCCAAAGGCCCAAGCTGACAGCCAACCTCAAAGCAGTGTTGCATAGTTTTGATGCTGGCTACGGAAGCATCACAATCTGACAGTCCCTTGAGTAAAACACACGACCTTGACGTGTAGATTTTTCTCAGTATAGAAACTTCACTTCGGATTTGCGGAAGTCCAACCGGCCAACTCCAGATTAGGCATTTCACGGCAAAATTCTCTCTCTTTCGCTCTTCAACAAAACTTGAAAACAATGGTGCCAGTACCTGTCTACTTTGACTACTGGCATCGTTGTTTTCATATTTCCCAAAGGAGGGAAAGAGAGCCATTTTCTGATGACGTTACTGTGCAATGGGCAATGAACTAATCTACGATGACGTCACGCTGCAACTTTCAGCGGGAAGAAAACCTTTATTGCGGGCCGCGTTTACAGAAAATGAACGATTTTGCTGCACATTCATTCACAAAATTTCTCGGGATTTCTTCTGGAAATCCAACCGAAATTATTATTTAAATTCTGATATTTTCCTCGTAATCCTTCAGTATTTCTTCCGTGAAACTCTTTGAAACTTCTTTGAAAATCCCTCTGAGATTCTTTCAGAAAAATGTCTTAGATTATTCTGGAATACTCACGGAAAAAACGCCTGAGACTATAATAAAAAAACTATTATTTCAAATTAATTAACTCATTTCGCGTGGTAAAGATCGACAAATTATGGGTGAAATTATGAAAAAAAATCCACGTAGATTTTTTTTCATAATTTCACCCATAATTTGTCCATCTTTACCACGCGTAATGAGTTAATTAATTTAATAACCATGCGGATTGGATTACCGAACAGCTCAATATAAGCGTCAATTTTTACTGGAGTGTCCATTTCCCGGTCATTTTGCTCGTCCCGGGATTCGGGACAAAAATCTATGCTTGTCCCGGGAAATCCCGGGATCCCGGGATTTATCAAATTTTCAATAAAACTAGCATTTCAGTTGAAATGAAATGGAAGTACAAATTTAACAATACATTTTTCCAAGAAAATAAACAGATAATGTTACTTAAAGCAAATGTTAATTAAAGCAAATCACATTTCAGATAAGACTTTCTTATTCTGATGAAGTAACCTAACAAAAATCAAAACTTAGCTGGACTAATTACGGATTTACTATGGATTTTTTCAAACTCTCTATAACACTTATGAACGAAAGTATGCGAAAAACTTGAGTAATAATTTTAAAGAAATTTGCTTCAAATATTTGAAAAGCCATGAAAACTTTAGAACAAAAGAAACGATTAAAGATCATTGAAGGTATTGCAGATCATTTAGATCAAAAGTTAATTACTGAAAATTATTAACGGAAGTATCGTGAATCGTAAGTCAGTCCCATCTGCATTTTGGTCAAAATTGAGTTGATATTAGTTTTTATAATATCTTCCAAAGATCTATCAGCTGTACTAACGAGAAATCACTATTTGTTCAGTAAAACTAGGGAAAACACCAAGTCGAATTGTCCCATAATGAAAAGTAAACGCATGTCAGTTCCACTGTAGATTTTCGCATCGTTTAACACAAAAATGAATTGTTATTTAGGGATTTTTTTTTCTTGGAAAGGTAACGGAGTGAAAAGCAAATTATGAAAATTTCATTGAGATCGAATTATGTTCCAATCTTCTGGAAGTTTTTGAAAATTTGAATGGAAAACAAGATTGAAAACATCTCAGTCAATTTTCTAAATGCCTACTTTTTACAGATGGTACTGACTTGCGATTTGCGGCAGTGCACTTTTAAATATGTTATCTCAGCATAGGCTTATAAAACGGCTAATGTTTAAAAGCATTAAAACTTTTCAACTAGACAAAAAAATGTGTTTGTTACTGGATGCATTGATCTTTTGATGAAAATAATAACTCGTTTATTCTATTTTTCATTATGCTTTTCTACTTTATCAAATTAGGTTGATAGTGAGGAAAAATGTAATTGTTTTTCATTGAAATTTAGTGGATTTCATCAAATTCTACGTATATTTCGGGAAACCCGGGATTCCCGGGATGTCAGAAATAAAATCCCGGGAAACGGGAAATCCCGAAATTTGTCGAATCCCGGGAATTTTTGTCCCGGGATGTCCCGGGATGGACACTCTAATTTTTACTATTATTTCACTTCGCTTTCTTCCGTGCAAATTCTTGGGATTCTTTCGGTAATTCCTCTGCGATTCTTTTGTAAATCCCAATGGTATTCTCCCAGAAATCCCTGTAGAATACTTCCGAAAATCCTGTCGGATTTTTTTTAAATCGGGGATTTTTGTTATACCGTAATCCGGGGGCAAATTGATCACTTTTTCACAACTCTTTGACATGGTTTCCTTTGAAATTAAAAAAATGTCAAAATTATTTCAGTAAAATCAGTACTTCATTGATCTCTATCAGTTTATGTAATCGATTTTTTATGAAATAAAATTTAACATTTCATAAAATTGGTTTTACTATCAAAAATTGAAAATGACACATTGGGGCGAAATTGATCACTATAAAATAAAGCATATTTTAGAATGTAAAATTTCCCTATCTACTAAATTTGGGTCTCATGAATTTGAAAATGATGTCAAAATTCTTACAACTCGTGTATATCATCATTTTATTGCAAAATTAAACTTTGTAAATCTGCACAATACGCCTGAATGTATGCAATTTTCCTTGAAATAAGCACGTTATTCAACAATAAACGGTTTTATGGGCAAAAAACTATTCCTGTAATGTTTTTTTTTTTTTTTTTAGAGGCACTCCGTGCTCGTGGCCACTACTGTGCCGGAATCAGTTGATCTGTAGCTTCTTCTTTATCGATGCAGATCTATTTTCAACTTATCTATATTTACATCTTACTTTCACTCTCTCCTACTCTTTTACTCTCTCACCGAGCAGGTAGGAGAGAATCTCAATGTAATTTCTGGAAAAATACCAGAACGATTTACGGTTGAATCTCACGAAAACTTCCGGTAGAATTCTTGAATGCTTATCATTTTAACAGAATTCCAGTCGTATTTCCGGATGAATCTTGGCAGATTTTACGGAAGAATCCCAGCAGAATTTCTTGAAAAAATCCAGTAAAATTTCTAGAAGAATCATCGAAAGATGTTTTGAAGCCCTCCAGCAGGATAACAGAAAGAAATCTGGGGGTATTTCAGGAGAATTTCCGAAAGAATCCTTGAGAGATACCGTAAAATGGGGTGTTAAGGACTCATGGGGTTTTAAGGGATTGAACTTCTCAATTAAGTTCGACAAATCACAGAAACCTAAAAATCCGATATATAAGTCATCTGAAATGCTCGATTTATTCAGAGGATTGTGAACTGCATTATGTAATGGGAGCTGTCTAGTAATATGAAGTATTGTGGTTTGTAGAAATTGAAAACTTTTCTAAACATTTTTGTTCGAATTTTATGGGCTAAATACATTTATCTACAAAACCATGAAATATATTTCAGAAAAATTCGTGAGTAAGGTAGAAGATAAGGAAATTTAATTGAGATCATAGTACAGACAAAAACTTCTTAAAATTATATCTGGGTTCCGATTTTTAGGAAATTTTATGAAAAAAGTCTCGTTTTGAAAATAAGTGGGGTGTTAAGGAATTATCTATTCTAACTTTTCAAAGTTACTAAACTCATTAAATTTATGCCGTAATATATTTCAATATAGTTTTGAGTTGTTCCGTGAAGTTGACCTGCAATGTAAAGTTAAGGGATCTATTTCGTAAGTCTCTAAATATCACCAAAAATGACTTATCTCAAAATTTGGTAAAATTGGTAGGAAAATGTAGATAAAAACTGATTAATGTGAATATGGGTTTTCATGATAATATTTTCAAAAGTTGTTCCATCACATTGGTGAAAAGATTGCAAATATGAATGATTGTCTTGATAATAAATCTTCGAGCTGTTTAGTGGGATACCTATAAGTAGATGAAAAACCGAATTTAGTACTATACCATTCAATTCCACTATAGTTTTTATCTTTTGACAGATACGCGTATTTCGACCTCAGCTGTAAGCCGTCTTCAGTGTCGAGTCTAGTACACGACACTGAAGACGGCCTTACAGTTGAGGTCGAAATACATACGCGTATCTGTCAAAAGATACAAACTATATTGGAATTAAATGGTATAGTACTTATTTCGGTTTTCACCTACTTATGATTATCTTATTCTAGATGGTTTTGGAGCTATTAATTCCTTCAAGCACAACCTAGGTCCTAGATAAACAATTATAATATAAGGTTATTTCCGAGCTCTTTTCGGAAAATATGTAGTGTGATATAGCGTGTGCGATTTCCGCTCTAGATTGGAAACTTTTCGTTAGGATTTTTCCCGATGATGCAACTAGGTGTTACATATAAATCCATTATTTGGTGTGGTGCTTTATTTAAAAGGCAAATTGGACACTTACTTTATTCAAACTCAAAGCTTGTTGAAATCATCCTTCTTTTGACAAGTCATGACAAGGTTGTTCTGCACTGTTCTAGGATACGAATACTGCATATAAGTATAAAAATGCATATAAGTATAACATTTTCAAGACAATTGTGCGATGCACTTCCCAAGTAACCATAAGCACTAATAATAAGCCCTTAATCAGCATCATAGATGCGTACATGCATTATAATAGCACCACAAATGCTTACACACCTTATAACAGAACTTACGCTGCATAGAAACCCTATTACAGCATCATTAATGCTTCTAAGCCTGATGCATACAGTCATTAAATAAGCACTATATTGGCTTTATATTCCCATACAGGGCATGTTTAAATGCCATCCAGTGTTTTGACAGATATACCACGTGCTTTGTGTTTGCATATAGTGGTAAGAGGTGTGGGCAAACCGACGACCAGCAGGTTAACGCAGCGGAAAATACCCGACAAAAGTCTTCTCTACGGGAGACACGCAACGAAGGAAGAAAAGAAAAAACTTAACACACGGAGCTCGGTCTAAATACAACTTTATTCGTTCGCGGTACATTTGTAACTGTTTCTCTCTTGTTCGTCGACTCTGTCGACTCATCATCGGTATCGCAGTGGTGGCGTTAATAAATATCGCCCCCACCAACACTCCTCCTCGATATTGATGTTACGCACCACCTTCGGCTCGACCATCCTCGTCAGTCAAACCTAAAGCAGTCGCAAACTTTCTCTGCTTCACGCCTCCAACCGGCTTGGTCAGAACATCGGCAATCATCGTCTCCGTGGGGCAGTACTTCAGGGTAACCACTCCGTTCTGCACTATGTCCTTGGTATAGTGCATTCTCGTATCTATGTGCTTGGATAGTCTTGATTGGCGCTCGACCTCCACGAAACTAATACAACTGGTATTGTCCTCGTAGACGACAGTCGGCTCACGTTGTTCCGCATCCAATTCGGCCAGTAGTCTCCGAAGCCATACCACCTCCTTGCAAGCTTCGGACAACGCGATGTATTCAGCTTCCATGCTGGATAGGGAAACGTTCGCCTGCTTCCTGCTGGCCCAGCACACTGTAGCTTGTCCGACCTGATACACGTATCCTGTATTCGATTTTCTATCTGAACTATCACTAGCCCAGTCCGCATCGCAATATCCGATTAGCTTGATCGGCTCAGATCTGTTCGTAGACAACTTCAGCTTGTAGTGGCTTGTACTCAACAGATACCTTACCACGCGCTTAAGCTCGTTCCAGTCAGCTTCCAGAGGATTGCTCACACATCTTCCCAAAATCGCAACGCTCGCTGCGATGTCCGGCCGAGTATTAATCGAAACGTAGAGCAGCGCTCCAACTAGGCTGTGGTACCGCTTGTTATCCCGCAAACTCTTGCTGTTTTTCCGGCTTTGGTAGTAACCAACATCTAGAGGCAGCTTCGATCCCTTGGCTTCGCTTAATCCGTATCGGCTCGCAATCTTACTCACGTAGACTTCTTGATCCAGGTTGTAGAACCCATCTGCGTCCTTGGTTACGCGTATCCCCAAGAAGAACGATATCTCTCCAAGTGACGAAAGTTTCATCCGCTTCGCCAGTTCCCTTTGGGTTCGCTTTATCTCCTCAGCATCGGTACTCGCAAGCAACATATCATCCACATATATCAACAAATAGATTCGCTCGCCATTTCGCAATACCTTAACATACAAGCACGGGTCAGTATGTGACTGCTTGAACCCCAACTCCTTCAGTATTCCGTTGATGGTTTCGTTCCACACTTTAGCCGCCTGCTTTAAACCGTATAGGCTCTTCTCAAGCTTGCAGACTAGCTTTTCCTTGCCTGGCTGTACGAATCCTTTCGGTTGCTCCATATACAGGTCTTCCTGCAACCGCCCGTTGAGATACGCCGACTTCACGTCGATATGGTGTACGCTCATCCGTTTGTGCCCCGCCACGGTAAGCAGAACCCGTAGAGTGTTCTGGGTTGCCACCGGAGCGAAAACCGTATCGAAGTCTACACCAGGGCGTTGTGAGAACCCCTGCGCAACAAGACGAGCTTTAAAACGGGTCATTTGCATCCAATGGGCTCTCTTCCGGTAGGCAATTCCACAAGTTTCCAGGTCCCGTTCTGTATGAGCGAGTCGTACTCTTCTTCCATTGCGACCTTCCACAACGCATGGTCGGAACTCTTAATCGCTTCCACGTAGCTAGTAGATTCCTGCTCGACAGCCATTGCAACGTCCACCACATAATCTCGAAGATGCTCCGGACGCACACCTCTTGTGCTCCGAACAGGTCTCCGACTTTGGTCTTGCACGGCTCGGCCAACAGAAACTTCATCCTCGCTCTCCAAATCGTGATATTCCTCGTCCGACTCTTGATGCTCCTCCTGAACCTGCTGTTGTGCGGCCTGCTCCTCCTGAACCTTAGCTTTGGTCATTCCCCAGTCGAGTACCACACACTCTTCACCATCCTGGGCGTTCCGACGATCCACTGTCGAAGAACCATTCTGCAGCTCCACGAATCGAGCGTCTCGGCTAATGGTAATCCTGTTGGTCTCCGGGTCGAGGAATCTGTAAGCCTTGTGGTCTTCGCAGTAGCCCACAAACAACAACTTCTGAGCCTTCGCGTCCAACTTGCCACGTTTGACATCCGGGATATGCACGTATGCTGCACTCCCGAACACCCGAAAATGCTTCAGCGATGGCTTCCTTCCGAACCATCTCTCGAACGGCGTCTTGTCCACTGATCGCGACGGCATCCGGTTCTGGATGTAGCCTGCCGTCATGACTGCCTCTCCCCAATACTGCTTATCGAGGCCTGCATCCAGCAACATGCAGGTTGCCATTTCCTGGAGGCTGCGGTTCTTCCGCTCTGCAACCCCGTTCTGTTGTGGGGAGTAGGCAGCCGTGTACTGAGCTTGGATTCCCTCCGAGGCATAGAAATCCTTGAGCTCTTCATTCACGTATTCGCCTCCGCCGTCGGATCTAATGACGCAAGGTGCTCTCCTAAAATGCGTTTTTACGTATGCCACAAACCTTTTGATGCACCCGGCCGCCTCAGACTTTTGTCTCAAAAGACAGACCACAGTATAGCGGCTGTAGTCATCTATAAGGGTCATCAAATAACGACAACCTCCGGGCGTGACACACTTCATGGGGCCGCACACGTCTGTGTGCACCAGGTCCAGAATACGACCTGCTCTGTTACTTGACATTTTAGGAAAAGGAGTACGAGAAAGTTTACCTTGCAGGCAGTGTTCGCAGACTTGCCTAATTCCACAATCCGTCACCTGAAAGCCATCGCTGAGATCTTCTGCTTCGATGCGCTGCAGCACCGCCGGGTCGCGGTGTCCAAACCGCCGGTGCCATGTGTGCTGGCAGCTATCCGAATGCCGAGCCTCCTTGCTCAGCTTGGCATCGTGCGCCACACTCAGCTCGTACAGGTTTCCACTAAGCACTGCCGCTGCCACTTCTTTCCCATCCGTATTCACTATCGTGCACTTCGACCCGCCGAATTCCACCTTCAGTCCTTTTTGCGTTAATTTTCGCACTGACAACAAGCCACTGTCTAGCTTCGGAATGTACAAAACCTCCGTGAAGGTAATGTCTCTCGCGCAGCTGTCACTGTCAACACACTTCACAATTCCTTTTCCGATACCGGCCGATCTCGTCACCGACCCGTCAGCCAACACAACGTCAATCTTCACTTTTTCGTTCAGTTCGCGGAAAAATGCTCGCTCGTTCGTCATGTGGCTCGAGCAGCCACTATCGACGTACCACGAACCACTGCTCCGATTGCTTCCGATCGTAAAACAGATCGGGATTTCCGTTTCGACAGCCTGCTTGGCTTTACGCGCACTTTTCTTTTTATCACTTCGAGAATCTTCTTCTTTCTTCTCTTGCTGCGACTGGCAGTCACGACGAAAATGGCCGGGCTTGCCACAACCGTAGCACACTTTTTTCTTCTGCAGCTTCACCACTTTCTCACCTGATTCCCCGCCAGAGCGTTCCACTCGGCGCAAATATTCGTCAACAAGCTTTTGCTTGACGAATTCGATGGTCTGATCCGCGTCCGGACGGCTTTCCATCGCCGTCACCAATCCGCCATATGATTCCGGAAGGCTGCGATAAATCATCGCCACCTTTAGCGGAGTCTCCAGCTTCTGACCAGCGCATTCGAGCCGATCAAACAGCTCCTCCAAATCGAAGAGGTGTCGCTCCACATTTCCACCTTCCGGCATATTCAGGCTGCAGATCCTCCGAAGCAGCGACACACGGGATGTCATTGTCGCTTTGCTGTGGAACTTTTTTAGTTCGGCCCACGCATCCCTGGCCGATTCAGCGTTTTTAACCAAATTTTGAGCTGATTATCCTCACAGAGCAACACAATTGACGCCAACGCCTTTTGATCCGCTATCGCCCAAGCGGGGGTGACCGGTTCCGGCTTCGCGTCGTTCACCGCGAACCACAACCACAAATTTTCTTCTCGTGTTGCGTCGGTTCGACTCCCAACCAATCGAGCAACACACACACAGGCAACTGTTCGTACCGCCGCCGACGCTACCGACGCCAACGTCACCGACTCAACTAGCGGTCCGCTTCCCCACACCGAAAGCAAGCCAAATTGTTTCCTCGCACAAATCGCACTATTTTCCAATTTTCCGTGGGAAAATCTCACTGGCACTTTTCTTCGGCCTCTCCTGGGCTCATAACCTGTGGGCAAACCGACGACCAGCAGGTTAACGCAGCGGAAAATACCCGACAAAAGTCTTCTCTACGGGAGACACGCAACGAGGGAAGAAAAGAAAAAACTTAACACACGGAGCTCGGTCTAAATACAACTTTATTCGTTCGCGGTACATTTGTAACTGTTTCTCTCTTGTTCGTCGACTCTGTCGACTCATCATTGGTATCGCAGTGGTGGCGTTAATAAATATCGCCCCCACCAACAAGAGGGAGTCAAACATAAATCTTCTCACTACTACAATTGCAGGTTTTATGACGGGGAAAAGTGATGGTTTAAATTGGTCACTTTTCTTTCCAATACTATTCATCTTATGTGGCCGTAGGAGCAAAGAAGCAGGACAACAACTCAACAGTACGGGTGTCGCAGGTTCGAGACGCAAAATGAGGAATTTCATCATCATAAAACGAGGATCAAAATGTGGCAATTACAAGTCCTCAAAAGGATGATAACTACCAAAATGAATATGTCTGATACGGAGAAGTACTATCTGTATCATTTTATTACATTTTTTGCACACTATAAGAGGTTTCCGTTTTCATTCATTCATTTATTTACCTCGTGTACCAGTTTCTTGGCCGCATACGCGAAAGCTCTCTGGCTGCGTATTGTAATTTTCATGAAAGATTAGACTTTCATGACGAAATTGAGATGCTGCCAATAATGTACTGATAGTACATTTTCAAAAGCCATTTACCTTTCATCCTTGATTTTGGTCACTGCCAGCTGGTTTTGGCAAGAGAATACGATCAGCTGGAGCGTGAGAACAATGAAGATGATTGTAAACATCGGAGGACCAGCTGGTTTTGTTGCATAAACAAGACCAGCTGTTTAGTCGAGAACAAAGAGAAAATGGTAAACACTGAGCCGGCCGGAGTTAACTGTCATGAACATCAAGATAATTGCATGGGCGGCGGTGATCGAAAAGGGGCAGCGAAATCGAAGGCGAAATCTGAGAAAGACGAAATTCAGATCACTAAAGTCTAATGGTGATAAGCTCCATCGAGGTTAATACGCCAATCGAGTATTATCCTCGATTTTGCTAAGCATCAAACGGTATTATCTTAGATTTTAATCCCGGTATTAACTTTAGTGCGCCGATTTTGCCGTTCTAAAGTTAATACGAGATTTTCCAAATAATGGCTGCGTGCATCAATTTACCTACACGCATACCAATGCATTCGCATAGAAACATAGAAAACGCCAAAAGAGAAGAATCAAAACACTCGTGTTTTGGTTGTTCTGCCGGAGTAGGAACAGCTCCAGTAGGGAGCATTTTACAACATTTTTTTTCGTGTGGACACCGTTAACATCGGTGAGGACGAAATTACTAGGAAGGAAGGAATTGCTACGAAATTCCGAACAACAAAATCGCATCGCCCGAACGACGGTCGATTCAACCTGCTACCTCCTCCCAACACAATGTTTCATATCCAGAGAGGAGATCCGCAATCGTCTGGATCTCGTGATCTTTTCCCTCGAAGAGTTCCTGGTCGCGGTCTTCGGCTTGCGCTTTCAGAATCTCGTCCAAGTAGGCACGACGATGTCCCGGATGTTTTCGGCATTGAACGACTGCTTGTGCTCGTCGATCATCTCGCGATAGAAGTCGAACATTTCCTGTCGGTTCTTGACGTTACCGGGCAGGTACTGGATCTGCGGGATGTAGTCGATGGTGTGTAATCCGGCGAACTTGGGATCCTCCAGCGAGAACCGCACCGACATGATAATGTTGCAGATCACGTTGCTCACCGAGACGGAGAGGTATTTGTTCAGGTCGATCGGCTGGCTGCCGACCTCGTTCAGCGATGCAGAAGATCCGACTGGATAGATAGATTGTGGTACACTTTTTTCCGACCGGAGTACCATCGATGAAGGATTACTACAAAGTAGCCGAAATGTGGACCTTCCGCAGTGGATTATTGTGATTTGATCATCAAAGACCAACCGTAGCGCAGCTGGAACATTGAGGATAAACTGCACTTGTAGACGTTCGTACAGTTGATCCACGAAATCAACCTCTTGGATGGGTAGTCAGTGATGCCCAGAAATATTTCCTTACATTCGAGCACCTTAGGGCCCATTCACAAATTTCATAACGCTAGAGGGGTGGGTGGGTGTCCTAACGATGTTACGGCCCATACAAAAATTGAATAACGTTCATACAAAAAGCGTTACAAGGGGGTGGGTGGGTGTCCAAAATGGCCAATTTCAGCGTTATGAAATAAATGAATGAGCCCTTAGCTGGAAGAAATTCTAGCACAATTCTGGACAAACATTTCAAAAGGGCACATCGACATTGGTAAACATTGGCTTTGCAAGCCGCTGTTGTGCCCAATTCAACTCGATCACACTCACCAATAGCACTATCAGCAAGAGCTAACACTAATCTTTCTGATAGTGGTGTTAGTTTGCGTGGGTGGGCTAAAAAGGGCTCAACAGCAACGTTTCAGAAAAAAGGCTCAAGACCTCTTGGGCCCTTTTCAAATGTTTGTCCAGAATTCATCAATTCGCTGGAATTTGCCGTGTACATGAAGATTGAACCGTGCAAAATCTTTATTGTTCCTCATATACATGCGTGCCGCAAACGATACTCAGGCTTATCTGATTTTTAAACCCCCCTCCCCAACGATTTTTTGTATGAAAATTAAAAATAAATTGTATGGCGCGTTAGAAATATTGCACATTGTAAGAGCTCATAACGTAACATTACGCAAAGCTTGTTCATTTTATAACTTTCTTGAGTTGCGTTATCATTCATTATTACAAATGGAAAGTACGTACTTGAATCGATATGATTTCTCGAACTTTTCAAAAGAAGCCTATCTAATAATGAGAGACTTTCTTTATTTACTTTTTTTTAACTGAGGTACAATTCTTCTGTTGCGTTCTATGTATGGACATAGTAGAAAACTTTCCAAAAGCTTTAGCAGGAGGCCACCGAGCCGGAAAAATTGGGAATTCTCTGTTAAAAAGTCAAAAAATAAACTGGAATTTGATATGGTCATCGGGAAAATATTTTTTCTAGAACATTTTCGAGCTCTTCTGCAAACCATGCTTGAATATGAATAGACGCCATGCCAAATACCAAACATAAAATTATTTCTACTTAAGGAATTCCTAAGGGAATCAATCTCAGACACCTTCTGCATGACTTTGCCGCAGACTCTAACCACTCGGCTAAGCAATAAGGTACATAAATTTATTTTGAAGGTTCTTCAGGAATTTTTCCTGGAATACTTCTAACGATTCCTCCATAATTTGCCGATTTTTTTATGGAGATCCGATAGGACACCATGAATATCTCCAGAGATACCACACAACATTCCTCCAAGTATGTTCCAAGGATCAATTGGTCGATGTTCAGACCGACTGGACCAAGTGTTTTTTATTGGTTTCAGGAAAAGTTATTCCAAACATTCGGAACATGAAAATATTCGCATTATTTGCTGTAGTAATGGTAAACTTATCTATTTGAGGATGCATCTGAATAAAAATGGCATCGGGAAAATAAAAAAGGATTGAGTCCTTAAAGCAAATGTAGTACAACAAAGTATCACCTAGTATGGTCTGTCTGAACACCGACCAGTTTTCTAAAGAAATTTCTGAAGTAGCCCCTGGGAAAATTCCAAGAGAAATCTCTGAAAAAAATTCTCGAGGAACTGCTGGAAAAAACGATATGAGAAGACCCGGAGGAATCTCTGAAAAAATCACTGGAGGAAGGCCTGAAGACATCTCTGGGGAAACACCTGAGGGAATTCATGAACAAATCCCTAAAAGAGTTCTTGGAAGAATTCTTGAAATAAGTCCTAGTGAAATTTCTGGTGGAATCCTTATAGGGATTTTTAAGGAAACCTAGAGGAATCCCTGTACCAGTGGCGTATCCAGAAAATCGATCAGGGGGGGGGGGTGTCAGGTTGATTCCACAACATAATGAACGAAATAACATGATTTCCGTTAATATGTTAAGCAAAGCAAATGCAAAACTATAGAGTACCGTAAAACGGGGTGAATAGAAAAAATGGGGCGAATAGAAACAAAGCGACCTTCAGTTAGAAATGCGACTATTGTGTAATAATAAACTTTAAAAACCTACTGAAATATTTTTTTTTTCCATTAGTTCAATAACAACAGAGTATCGCTAGACTATTTTCAAATTAAAAATTTGTCTACATTTCTCATTAAAAAATTGAGAAGAAAATATTGAAATCTCAATCATTTTTGATAGCTTGAAACATCCGCCATTTTGGCTGATTTCAAAAATGATCAAAAATTGAACTTGGTTTTAAAAAAAAACATTTTTTTTTCACTAAGTAAATACATGTTGATATTTGTTCAAGATGCACTTGAAAATGTGTTTATTTTTCCATTAAAATTAAAAAAGTATTGATATTTACTGAACAGTGTTTCTATTCGCCCCATTGCGGGAAACATACAACATTTTCATAAATCTTGGTACGATATAATTTTTATTTTTCAACAGCAATTGGGGTCTTAGCAAAGGGAGTAGCGACCTATATTTAAGGCTAATCAAATTGGTTTTTATCCACACGGTTTAAGTTGTACACATTCAAACATGTCGGAAAGTGTTTCTATTCGCCCCGTTTTACGGTATTTTTTTTTTAATTTCTTTATTAGTTTCATTCCAATTACATTCATTTCTAATGTCTAGGTGTTCTGTGTTAGACAACACTATCATTAATTCATTACGCGTGGTAAAGATGGACAAATTATGGGTGAAATTATGAAAAAAATCCACGTGCTCGGCTGGGATTTGAACCCAGGACTCTTGTATGCTAGACGAGCGCTTTACCAACTAAGCTAATTTAATAACCATGCGGATTGGATTACCGAACAGCTCAATATAAGCGTCAATTTAACACTATCATCCCAATTTGGTAAAACAAATTTAGGATTTAATTAACATTTTGTTAACAACATATTACATATTATTTGCTGTCGGATCGGCTGATGGTGCTATGCCACTTGTCGATGTTCTGTGAAGAAATGTTTTTAAAGTAATAAAAGTGGTTTTATTCGCGGAGATTTATTTTAAAGAAAATTTGTGTTATTCTGCGTTCTAGATTGTTACGTAATTTCGCTGGTGGTTCGGACGGCATTACGCCACCTGTTTAGTTTTTATCATTCATTTGTGATAAGTGTGATTCCGCGTTTCGCATTGGGATTTTTTTCGCAATTTAGCTTGTGCTTTCAACAATTCCTGGTAAATAAAAAGCCACATAATGTTAAATCCATGTGATTTGGAAAAAGTGTAAAAATGTACACCTGTAGGCGATTTCCGGCGCTTATTTTCTACGAAGAAAAATTTTTTTTCTTGGTGGTGGGTAATGGAAGAAAGTTTCTTTTCTTCGAAGAAATTGTTCGCCGGAATTCGCCTACTGACGTATGATCGATCGTGACCATTTTCTCGCGGGAATGGGGATCGAAACGCAGTAGATGGAAGCTTACATGCCCATGACAGCTACACCGTGGCCATCGATGAACTTGGTGAGATTGTTCTGATTTTTTTTAAGTTGTTTGCACATCAAAACGAATAGGGGGGAATGATCCAAAATGCCACTTTGATGATTTTTACACACATTTTTTTAAATTTCCAACACAATTTATGAAAGGGTTTCATTTATTCAGGATATATACATTATAGATTTCTGTAAAACGGGAGGGAGATCAGAGTGACTTTTCTTTTCGTTTCAGAGAGCGAATAAGGGCGCTTAAGCCAATGCTTCAGAGCCAGGACATACGGGAGAAATACCTGTGTCCCATCCGTGGAAGAGGACCACAAACAACAATGGAGTGCGCATTAACTTTCTTAGCAACGCCACTCCCAACGATTTTGCCCGATCTACTTGAATGGAACGGTTGGTACGGTTGTCCCCGTTTCTTCCCTCACAATATTTAAAATACTCCGTCTATCATGTTATTCATTCGTGAATAATCTGATCGCCGGATTTTTTTTAAATTAGCTTCAAACCCCAAGTCTACACAGTGGGCCTGCCCATTTTAATATTTGTATCAAATCACTGATATGCTGCAAATGCCCTGCCCATAGGTGATGGGCTTGACGGTGATTCATCAAGTGATTACATATTGTTGATATTGTGAAAAATTACTCTAATGCTAATATATTGATCGCGAAAATTTATTGTAATTATAACTTATAAAATGTAAGCTAGTCTAATAGTTTTAAGTTAAATAATGACACGTGTTTCAATGCTTAAATATGTTTTACACTTGATTTATCACACCTTCAGCATGTGTTTCGTTACTGTCGCATGATCTAACACCAGATAACTACGCGTAATGCTGGAGGGACCGGCAGGGCCTACTATCAGTCTCTACTAACACTCAAAACACTAACAAGACTGGGAAACCAACGATCACCTTCATCAGTAGCACTATTTCTAATAAGGTACCGTGGGGCAAGTGGGTAATGGAATTCGCATAGTTGAGATTCTTCAAATTCTAGAGACTTTAAATAGAAACAAACGAGGTCGTGTATATTTTTTAGCTTGACTCCCACCAAATATAAGCAGCATGCTGAAATTGATTTTTATGAAAAATTGAAGAAAAAAGTACAGAAAAAGTTTTTGAAAAATGTCTCCTTACTTTTGGGGCAAGTGAAAAGTTTACCGTTTTGAACAATAAATTCAAACACAAACAGTTATATTCACGATTTCTATTAGCTTTAACATTTGTTAAGGCGCAAGAAAAAATGGCACAAAAGTCAAAACTAAAAAAACAGTTTTCTCTTTTCAAATAGACAAATCGAAGAAAATAAAAACACACAGCTCTTTGATTTGCCAAATAAAAAGGCTGTGTGTTTTTATTTTCATCAATCTGTTGTTTTAACAGGAGAAAACTGCTTTTTCAATTCTGACATTTGTGCCATTTTTTCTTGCGCCTTAAGGCTTCCCAATGAACAATAACATAAGTAACATGTAAACAAAGAAAATGTTATTCTTTTCACTTGAATTTTCTTCTGTTCAGTTATGTTAGTTGAAATGATTCGACAACATTATAACTGCAACATTTCCAATGTTAGTTCTTACATTATAGGACAGCAATTGCATTTCTACTCTGTAGAATTTCCACCGCTCGTTATTTGTTTTTGAGAAAGTCGGTTATGACGTCGGATAACTTTTCAGGAGAAATCAAACGGAATCCTTCAATAACGTATTTAGAATCTTTTTTATGTGGATAGACCTATACCCCATTTTTATGTTTGGAACTAGCTTTACATAGACATTCCACAAGATTTCTGTGTGTTCTCTAATATTGCAACTTATCAGTCATCGTCTTCCTTTCTTGGCTGCCCGAAGTAGACATACTAATATTGTAATTTTTTGCAACATCTTTTAGAGAAGTTCCATGATTTCTAATAGCTTTTAACGCTTGAGTATAGTGTTTCTTGAATTATCAGCACGTTATGTTTTTCTATGATAATTGCGAACTATGTTTACTTATGGCTACTTAAAGAGAAAACACAAATTCAATCTCTAATGATAAACTTTTCACTTGCCCCACCTGATATGAAAATTGACGGTGTTGAAATTTAGTTATATTTAGGTCTACGTCGAATTAATTCTAATACTTTTTTTATTGCAGTTTGAAACTGTCACAGAGGACAACTAAGAAGTGGTACAAGAAATTATTTTCCGCAACTTTTTTCCACTGAAAATATTAAAATAAGATTGTACGCCGCCAACTTGTTACGGAGTAACAGTTGACAGGTTCACAATGTTTCGCTCTATTATGCAATAATGGCTGAAAAATCTCAGAAATCTCTTACCTATCGTAATGTTCTCAATGGCCTCAAAGGTTTACGCATGAGTTAAAAACGTTAATTCACATATTCAGTAAAATATATCAATTGTTTTCACTTACCCCATTTACCCACTTGCCCCGCGGTACCTTAGTAGTATAAGTTCAATATACATAAATCTTTTTTCAGTAGACCACGAGGCGCAAGAGTGGGTGCAGGGGGTCTCTGCGTCTCACAGGTAATTGAAAATAGACTTTTATGTTAGGTTTACTAACAATGTAGTAATTATTACCTTAGTAATACCGTACACACTTAAATTATTTTACGGATTCCTGTAAAAATCTCAACAGCTGAACAGTTCGGTGAAATAAATTAACGGAGTACGGTAAAGTTTTACAGTATTCGGTGAAAAATCACCGGAATCCGTAAAATTTCGACGGAATTATGGTGTTTTATTTTACCGAACTGTTCAGCTGTTGAGATTACGGTGAAATTCACCGTAAGAGCTTAGTGTGTAAGGTGCCGTGATTCAGCGCATCGCCTAAATCCGCGTATTTGGTCCGAAATTTAAGAAAAATTTAGAAATTTGCCCATACCGCTATTTGTATATGATGGTAATGCATCAAAATTCCAATTAAAATTATCATTACCAATAATTTACGATTTTTGAGAAATATTCTAAAATGTTCTGGATTACGGCATTTTACGGTATTGCGTTATCTAGTTAGGTAGGTTGTAGCGGTATTAGAGATAGTTTAGTAGTGTTACTGATATATGTATAATAATTAGAAAACTGATGACGCTGTTGTTACTGAAATGTTTCATTTCTAAATGTATTTCATAATATTATATAATATTGTTGAACAAAATGCTGTAATTTATAATTAATTAATTCTCTAAGCGTTTTTGCACTACTTTGCATTTATCACACCAACACTGGCGACACTAGCGTTCTTTGGGTAGTATTTCTGTTATGTAGTAGTAACCTCTATTGTTTTATTCTAACGATCATAACATAATTATCGTGAGCGTAGTAGTGGAAATAACAAGATTTCGTCGCGGTAATTTTATCATAATGATCTTTTATCTACATCCGTCGAACCATTCTGAATGGCCGTTGTGAGAATATCACCAAGAACTTCTCACATGCAATTAAGCTGGATTGTCCTACATTGAAACATTAAGATTTTTGCTCTTTCGAATAAATTTTATGTGGTTCATAATCAGTTTCAGGGATTGTTATCGTGGGAATCCAAAGAGCGAATTTTGTATGACTTCAGTGTAGGCCAATACTGTAATGAAGCATGTTACAATCACTAACATTTATTCTCTCCCCATCCTTGTTTTCATATTTAACCCGCCACTACCACGAGCAACGATTCATCGGAGAGGAAGAACATCCCTTATCTTAGCAGCGTAATGGCCGAGGAAACGCGGATACGGGAACGACCGTCGGAACCAACGGATCAACGAAGGATCGCACCAACTTCCAGCTGAATAGGACAAGTATCGATATAACAGTATAATTTGCACTTGTTTTTAACTATGAATCGTGGTTTACGGCTAACCAGCCGAGTGGAAGTTTAACAACTACCGAAAAGCTAAACCACAGACAAACAGACGTCACACTCTCATCGCTGTCTATCGACCAACATTTTAACGACCGATTCGAATATATATGGAAGGTGGTCAATCGACCACCCGCAGCGCTCGTGTCGTTTTTGTTCGTGTTTGACGTTTACACACTACCGCCACCTGTTGGTTCATCGGCCAACTACAGTGTTTTTAGCATTGGGCGTACATGTTTTTGCGACTATGATTTTGATCGCGATTTGTTCCAAGTGTTACGTCTATTTCTCTGTGGCTAAACATTACATATACTTTGCAATTGGATGAAATGGACAAATTGATGTGAAGTTTTGCGAAAAAGTTCTTCTTCTTCTTGGCATTACGTCCCTCACTGGGACAGAGCCTGCTTCTCAGCTTAGTGTTCTTATGAGCACTTCCACAGTCATTAACTGAGAGCTTTCTTTGCCTAAGTTGCCATTTTCGCATTCGTACATCGTGTGGCAGGTACGATGATACTCTATGCCCGGGGAAGTCTAGGAAATTTCCATTACGAAAAGATCCTGGACCGACTGGGAATCGAACGCAGACACCTTCAGCATGGCTTGCTTTGTAGCCGCGGACTCTAACCACTCGGCTAAGGAAGGCCCCTATATTTATCGAGCAACGGACTCATGCTCCGTAACCGGTCGTTTGAGAACGTCGCGACCCATTGGAAGCCTACACAATAGAAATCTCAGCCACCACGTCAGTGTAGAGTGATGTGTGGCATTTCACTACCTAAAAAATAATGCGCTCTCGGGCTAGGCATTGGATATATATATATAGAAAGCGTTGTGTTTGGATCGGCATCTAATTCTTCCGAAAAAGGTGCACTTTGCGAAAAAGGACCACGTGATTATTGAGCTGAAATCTAATTCAGGTTAATCTCTGCGTCCATGAGTCCTCTCATGGCGTAGGGGTAACGCGCCCTAACTAGAAATCAGGAAGTCGTGAGTTCGATTCTCACTGAGAAGACGTGTAACTTTTTCGCAAAGCTTCACATCAATTTGTCCATTTAATCCAATTGCAATGTATATGTATTGTTCAGCTTTTCGGTAGTTTTTAGTATAATTTGGTTCAGACTTAAATAACAATTTAACATTGACATTTAAGACTATAATCTCACGTAAAAGACAAGGGTAATCACAGTAGCATGACTAAAAAGTACACTTAAATGACAAATTGTTTTTAATTATTTCGAGTAGACAGTAATAATACAATAATGACACTACTTTTTCAAACAAATTCGGGATGACTTATTTTCACAATGTTTCCTCTTCAAAAAAGCAAGGGAATATGATAATAAATCCTCGAGCATTTAGAGGGACGGGTCTGGTGTAGTGGTTAGAACACACGCCTCTCACGCCGAGGACCTGGGATCGAACCCCATCCCCGAGATAGTCACAAAAAATTTCAGTGACGACTTCCTTCGGAAGGGAAGTAAAGCCGTTGGTCCCGAGATAAACTAGCCCAGGGCTAAAAATCTCGTTAATAAAGATAAAAAAATCTTCGAGCTGTTTAGTAGAATACCTATAAGTAGATGAAAAAAAAACGAATTCAGTACTATACCATTTAATTCCACTAGAGTTTGTATCCTTTGACAGATACGCGTATTTCGACCTCAACTGTAAGGCCGTCTTCAGTGTCGTGTACTAAATTCGGTTTTTTCATCTACTTTAAGGGAATATGAGTAAAAAAAACTTTGGGCGTAAAACAAATCATTTCAGATTAAATAATTAGTTACACATGTAGTTTACTTGACTTTGTTTGTAGAAGTTTAGATAACAAGGTTGGAATCCACCTGAATCCATTACTGAAACGACAAATCAGAATGAAGATTTAATTCGACAGACAATACTTAAATTGGAAATATCATACAAATGACATGACAAAACAAAATTTTGGTATAGCAACGACGTTGAGCAAAACTTTAATACACGTAGTTCAGATGAATAGTTACGAAATAACAGATTACTTGCTTTACTGCTTGTTTAGCTACATAAGTAGATCGTTTTCATAGCAGTGTAATAGCCGAGAAAACGATGAGTATAACGTTTCTATAATCCTTCTTATCATAAAATGAAAGGTAAATCAGATTAACTAATAACAAATTTGTTCCACAGAGCTATTTACAAAACACCACATATAATCCCTCCTTTCCCAAATCCTTAGGCAAAACATTTCACTACCGCTATATGTATGACTGATTCCATGTTCTTTTGACCTAACATCATTCATACGTGTAGTGGAAGTCTAGAGTAGAAGCAAAACTTAAAGAATCTTCTGGTCAAAGATGTTGCGTTGCCTACTTCCCAAACTCCAAAACCACCGGTGTATTATGGAAGGTGTGAGTTTTTAAACTTATGCTGGAGACTTGGCCCTTGACCCTTTTGTACATCAATAAAATAAAATAAAATAAATAAATACACATGTCAGATAACTTTCTCGAGCGTTTATTCAAAATGATATTCCCTGACTTTCCAGGTCAAAAATTAATTTCTCTGACATTCCCTGACTTTCCAGGTTTTTCCAGGTAGTCGACACCCTGTTAATGTTTTTTTTTTTTTTTTTTTTTTTTTTTTTTTTTTTTTTTTTTTTTTTTTTTTTTTTTTTTTGAGGCAGCTCCGTGCTTGTGGCCACTACTGTGCCGGACTCAGTTGATCTGTAGCTGCTTTATCGATACAGATCTATTTTCAACTTAACTATATTTACATCTAGTTTCACTCTCTCCTACTCTTTTACTCTCACACCGAGCAGGTAGAAGAGAGCTCTGCTATTAGTGAGGCTAGCTGCCTGCGAAGAGGGTCAGTTTGTCTCAGTCACCATCTGATACTGACGGA
The DNA here is from genome assembly GCF_002204515.2 of Aedes aegypti. Lineage (NCBI taxonomy): Eukaryota > Metazoa > Arthropoda > Insecta > Diptera > Culicidae > Aedes > Aedes aegypti. The sequence continues at coordinate 153,846,618 of NC_035107.1, read as the reverse complement.
GGATGGATGTGCTCCGTGAGGCGTCTTCTGGTGGTTGGACGGGTTTTTTTGTGGAGGGGCTGGGAATCGAACCCATGACCTTCCGCTTATGAAGCGGAAGCGTAACCTCAAGGCTACAGACCCGTTGACGTTGACAAGAAAATACTGGAAGACAATTTCGGTATCTCCAGGATGCTTTTCAATTTTGGCTGTGCAAGCACTTATAATAATATAATAATAATAATACAACATATTACATATAATTTGCCGTAACAGTTCAGATTTTTTTCAGGTGAGTTGATTTCACCTGCTTATATGAGAAAAAAACACATTTTCAATTTACTTAACCTAAATATATAACGCATTAATCGTGACAATAGAAGATCGTAACGATTTTTGCCTGAAATTATTAATTATTTTGTTTGACATTTGTTCCAATGTTTCAACATTGGATATTCTATGTAACTCATTGGTACTATACCAGTGAGGAAGCTTCAGAATCATTTTCAAAATTTTATTTTGAATTCTCTGCAGAGCTTTCTTCCTGGTATTACACCAGCTAGTCCATATTGGTACAGCATACAACATGGCTGGCCTGAAAATTTGTTTGAATATCAAAAGCTTGTTCTTAAGACAAAGTTTTGATATTCTATTGATAAGGGAATAGAGACATTTGACATATTTGTTACATTTGGCTTGAATGCCCTCAATGTGATTTTTGAAAGTTAAATTCTTATCTATAATGCTAGATACTCAACTTCATCTGACCAATTTATTGGAACCCCTCTTATCGTGACAACATGTCTACTTGAAGATTTCAAATAATAAGCTTTTGGTTTATGTGGGAATATTATTAGTTGAGTTTTGGAAGCATTAGGAGAAATCTTCCATTTTTGCAAGTATGAAGAAAAAATATCCAAACTTTTTTGCAATCGACTACAGATGACACGCAGACTTCGTCCTTTGGCGGAGAGGCCTGTGTCATCCGCTAACAAAGATTTTTGACATCCCTGAGGTAACTCAGGTAAGTCAGATGTGAAAATATTGTATAATATTGGTCCCAAAATGCTGCCTTGGGGAACACCAGCTCTTACAGGAAGTCTTTCAGATCTGGAGTTCTGATAATTAACCTGAAGTGTACGATTTGACAGATAACTTTGAATTATTCTAACAATGTATGTTGGAAAATTAAAGTTCTTTAATTAAATATTAAATTAAAAATTAATTAATAATGTCTAGAAGAGAATAGCCTTCAGATTTGTTGGAACAAAACACACAGAATGATTAAAAATTTGAAAATAAACAAATTATCACGTATGGCGAAAAACCATTATGTCCATTACTAGTACACTTACCCTAATCAATATTGAAACTTATAAAATCGAATAAATAAAAAAAATTCTAATAAAAAACACCAACTTAAATGAATGCACAGAATCCAAAGAATATTACTCATGTTATTATATCTTGGATTCCATAAATTTCTACAAAGGGCACTACTAGAAGAAATGCTAGATTAATTTCTCGTGTACATTTAAGAAATTCTAGGGAAAATTTATGTAAAAATTTCTGGGTTAAATTATGGAGGAATCTTTTAAATTATATTCAAAGAAGAAGAGCTCCTGAGAAAATAACAATTGGGAAATCAGCAGAGAAGCTCTTATAGAAGCTATGAAGGATTTATGATGATTTAGCAGTTCTTGATTTTTAAGTAACAATAACAATAATTCTAAAAAAAATCCTAAATAGTATGCCAAAAAAAAAAATCAAAAACTATATTTAAAGAACGTTTACAGTTTTTCTCAAACATATCCCTAAAAGAACTTTTGGAGAAATTCTTAGACGTTTTTCGTTGAGAATCTTTGAAGAAATTTCTCCAGAGTGATCGTAGGAAGAATCTTGGAACAATTCTGGAACATGTATATGCCAGAATTCCGAGTATAGTTTCTGAAAGACCTCAAGAGGACGTATTAGAAGGAATCTGATGAGGAATTTAATGCGCAGTAATGGAACTCCTTGACAAATAATTAGAGGAATCCTAAAAATATTATTTGAGAAAAACAACAACAATGTTTAAATAAATTGCATGAAGTGGCATTAGTCGTTTGCATGAACGAGGCATTAGTCGTTTCATAACTTTTAAATTTGATAGAATACCGTTTTGACTCATATTCCGAACACTTAAGGTCAACAGTGACTTCAAATGCATCTGATTGGCATAATTTTTTTTTTATCTAGTTCGTTTATTTGAGGCTCAAATGCGTTCAACGCTTTACGGAGCCGAAATTCATTTTTTGTATTTTTTTTTACATACAATCAATTGACTTTTTCAACATTAATGTGGGATGGAGCCAGGGTACTCGTGGCAGCTCGAGGTTAGTGGTCACAATTTTTGAAGGAAGGACATGGTAGGGATTGGGATCAGGGTTCTCAGCAGCTCATCCGGGAGGTATAACGTGGCATCTTGATTTTTGTTTCATGGCGTTGGTAGCGATTTCTTGCCGGTATTCGACTGCCGGATGGCCAGGATCCTCAATCCAACACAAAGGGGACAAAACACAAAAAAAAAACTGGGAAAGAGAACACAAGAGAATTAAACTTTTATACAAGACGAGCAAAGAAAATCGTAAATTGCGACCATATAAATAAGATCGCGGGTGCCCAACACATCTCTAACTGGAACATAGGGTTGTCTACCTCGGGCCGCAAGGGTATCCAAAAGTTGCGCTCTGGAGGCGTCCATATCCGGGCACTGCCAAACTACGTGATCGATGTCATCATAACCGGAACCACACCTATTACAAATATTGCTCAGCGCGAGGTTAATCCTGTGTAGATGTGCATCTAGCGAGTAATGGTTGGACATAAGTCTTGACATTACGCGAATGAAATCTCGACTTACGTCCAAACCTTTCCACCAGGCTCGCAAGGAAACTCTAGGAATTATGGAATGTAACCACCGTCCCAGTTGGCCATTTAGCCAATCGCTTTGCCAACCGTGAAGAGAACTTTGACGTACTAAATGAAAAAATTCATCGTGCGAAATTCGTCTATCATAAATCTCACCTTCCTCAGCGCCCACCTTTGCGAGAGAGTCCGCCTTCTCATTGCCATAAATTAGGCAATGTGAGGGGACCCATACAAAGGTAATCTTATATGATCTTTCGACCAGTGCACACATCTGCTCTCTTATTTTTGTAAGAAAGTAAGATGCATGCTTTACAGGTTTCATCGATCGGAGTGCCTCGATTGAACTGAGACTATCCGAGAAGATGAAAAAGTGGTCTGCGGGCATGTTTGAGATCATCCCCAATGCGAAGTTGATTGCTGCCAGCTCAGCAACATAAACCGTGCAAGGTTCCTGAAGTTTTCGGAAGGCGGAAGAATTTTCATTGAAGACACCGAAGCCAGTGGATCCATTTATACGTGACCCGTCAGTAAAATATCTCCTGTAGGAGTCAACATTCTGGAACTTTGCGTTGAAAATACGTGGAATAATTATACATCGAAGTTGATCTGGAATTCCATGAATAGCTTGTTTCATGGACAGATCATATTCAACAGAGGAACTGTCATTGGAGAAGCGTACACGTGGAGGGTTATAACATGGAAGGCTAATGTCAGATGACATGTAGTAGAGATAAACTCTCATGAATTTTGACTGAGTGTTCAGATTGAGCAATTCTTCGAATTTTTCGATGACGAGTGTGTTGCTCACTCCACACTTAATAAGTATTCTTAGCGAGAGCTCCCAGAATCGGTTCTGTAGCGGTAAAACCCCTGCCAGAACCTCTAGGCTCGCATTATGTGTCGAGTGCATACACCCTAAGGCGATACGCAAACAACGATATTGAATTCGTTCCAATTTAATCAAGTGGCAGTTTGCTGCTGAGAGAAAACAGAAAGAGCCATACTCTAGAACAGAGAGAATGGTTGTTTTATAGAGTTTTATGAGGTCTTCCGGGTGAGCACCCCACCATGTTCCGGTAATTGTTCGTAGAAAATTGATCCTTTGTTGGCATTTCTCCGTTAAATACCTAATATGAGTTCGCCAAGTGCCTTTTGAATCAAACCAGACCCCAAGGTATTTTGAAGTCAAAGACTGGTCGATGTCTGTTCCCAAAAGCTTAAGCTTTAGTTGGGCAGGATTCCGCTTCCTTGAAAATACGACCAGTTGAGTTTTTTGCGGAGCAAACTCGATCCCTAAATTTCTAGCCCAAGTGGATAGATTATCAAGGGAATTTTGCAATGGTCTTTGCAAGATTTCCGCTCGTGGGCCCTTCATAGAAACCACAGCATCATCTGCAAGTTGTCTTAGCGTGCATGGTTCTTCCAAACAGTTGTCAATATCTTTAACATAAAAATTATAAAGCAAGGGACTCAGACATGAGCCTTGGGGAAGGCCCATGTAGCTAATTCTGGAAGTTGTCAGTTGACCGAGAGTGAAGCTCATGTGTTTTTCTGACAACAGATTGTACAAGAAATTATTCAATATTCCAGGTAGTCCACTATTGTGCAAATTTTCTGACAATATTTATATGGAAACTGAATCAAAAGCGCCCTTAATATCCAAGAAAACCGAAGCCAATTGCTCCTTGTCCGCAAAGGCTAGTTGAATATCTGATGAAAGCAACGCTAGACAATCGTTTGTTCCTTTGCCCTTGCGAAAGCCAAATTGTGTACTGGAAAGCATGTTGTTTGATTCAACCCAGTGATCGAGTCGGGATAGGATCATTTTTTCTAACAATTTCCTTAAACATGATAACATAGCGATCGGGCGGTACGAATTATGATCAGACGCTGGTTTCCCAGGCTTTTGAATAGCTATTACTTTGACCTGTCTCCATTCAGGTGGAACAATGTTGTGCTCCATGAATGAGTTGAACAGGTCAAGCAACCGTCTTTTAGCGATATCAGGGAGATTTTTAAGAAGATTGAACTTAATCATATCGCGTCCCGGAGAGGAGTTGTTTGATGAAAGAAGAGCCATAGAAAATTCCAGCATAGTGAATGGTCTGTCCAAAGAATCGTCTCTTGGAGTTTCCCAAAAAGGCGGATGAGCTGGAACTGAGTCTGGACAGACCTTTTTTGCGAAGTTGAATATCCAACGATTGGAGTATTCGTCACTCTCATTTGAGGATGAGCGGTTTCGCATGTTGCGAGCCACTCTCCAAAGCGTCGTCATTGAAGTTTCTCGCGAGAGGCCATCGATGAAACGTCGCCAATAGCTACGCTTCTTCGCTTTAATAAGATTCTTCAGTCTTTTTTCGAGCTTCGAGTACTCTAAATAAAGTTCTGAGGTACCATATCTACGAAAAGCTTTAAAGGCATTAGATTTTTCACGATACAACTGAGTGCATTCATCATCCCAACCAGGTGTGGCTGGTCGTCTTTTGAAGGATGCACTTGGAACTCGTTGCTTTTGGGATTCTAATGCACTTTTATAAATCAATTCTGTTAGGAATCGATACTCATCCAACGGTGGGAGAGTGTTGAATGATTCGATACCGAAAGTTACCGCTGATGCAAATTTTTGCCAATCGATATTCCTAGTGAGGTCAAAAGGAACCTGAATTGACTGTTCTGACCTTTCAAGATTATTTCTGATAGAGGTTATTATGGGCAAGTGATCACTACCATGGGGATCATCGATAACCTTCCACATGCAATCGAATGATAGTGAACTTGAACCCAAAGATAGGTCAATGCGGCTTTCTTTGCCGTCGGATGAAATACGTGTCGCTTCACCTGTGTTCAAAATGTTCAAGTTGAAATCGTCGCATAAGTCATAGAAAATAGCCGCTCTATAATCGTCATAAGATTCGCCCCATCCAGTACCATGTGAGTTCATGTCACCCAGTATTAGAACTGGGGATGAGAGCAAGGACACTGCATTCCAAAGATGACGGCGGTTTATTGAAACTCTTGGAGGAATATAAACAGAAGCTACGCAAAGATCTTTACCCTTTACGTTTATTTGGCAAGCAACGATTTCTATGCCTGGATGAGTCGGGATTCTGTAGAATGAGTGGCACTTTTTGATCCCTAAAAGCACACCCCCGTAATTATCATCTCGATCCTGGCGTATAATGTTAAAATCGTAGAAGTTAAGATCATCTTCAGAAGAAAGCCATGTTTCACAGAGTGCAAATATATCACAATCGGAATTGTGAAGCAAAAATTTAAATGTGTCTAATTTAGGTTTTAGACTATGACAGTTCCACTGTAGCACAGTGATCATATCTTGTACCTCACTTGATGAATTAGCCATCGAAAGATATGATCGAAGCAAGGAGGGGCCACGAGATAGTCAATTCCCTGAGATATTCTTCTATTGCGGGGAGAAAAAGGTCGAGTATGCCTCTGAATGAGTCTGAAACTCCGAGAGCATTACATATGCGATCCACAAGGGCCGTAAAAGTGATCAGTCCTCGCTTAGCCCGGGGGGTTTTCGAGGAAGAGCGAGGGACTTCAGTAGCTTTTTTCTTGCTATCTTGTCTAGAGCTTCTTTTCGAAGTGTATTTAGTCGGTGGAGGCGGGGGCGGCAGATCTTTGCTGCAACACGGAACGGAAGCATCAAAGACCTGTTTCTTCGGGATTTTCAAATTTGCCCCACCTCCTTTGGAATTAGGCAAACTTCTGAGGGAAGATTTCAATACCTTACGGCGCAGTCCCGGAGAAGATGGAGACTTTCTTTTACCGGGTGCGTGTACCTCCGAGGAATCTCCCCCATCGGTTTCGTCGTCGTTTGCTTCATCGGAAGACAACTCTTGAAAAGAGTTACCAACTGGGATGGCTGATGAAGACGAATCTATGACATTTGGTCGAAAGACATTTGGTCGAATGACATTTAGTCGAATGACGTTTGGTCGAAGGTACATTTGGTCGAACGAACATTTCGTCGAATTGACATTTGGTCGAAAAGGTTTAGTTGCAACAGAAAGCATAACATATTTCGAGAGTAGCATTGTGTCGACAATAGTGACAAAGTGATTGAATAATTGAAAAAGTATCAGCCATTTTACCAACAATCTCTATGCGATTAGTAACATTTTGTTATTCAATTTGATGGACGCTGATCCAACAGAATCTATGACATTTCGTCGAATGACATTTGGTCGAATGACGTTTAGTCGAATGACATTTAGTCGAAAGTACATTTGGTCGAATGGACATTTCGTCGAATGGACATTTGGTCGAAAAGAATATAATTGCTTCAAGAAGCATATGAAATTTGATCCAGTCGAGAATTTGGTCAAATTTTTCAGATTATTTTCAGAGTGATATTTTGACATTAATACACAGTGATTGAGATTGAAAGAGCGGAAAGCATGTATGGTAGGAGCTATTACTGGAGGTTGCAGATGCAAGAACAACATGATAGTGTACAAGAAATCTGCATTGGTTTACTGATATCTATTGAATAAACTTCAGGCTTTTAATAAACGACGAGCGATATTTTGGGATTCCAGTTGGTCTTCCAGACTCCCTACAAAATCGACATTGTTGACGTCACTTGATGTCATCTGATTTCAAATAGGAGCAAGTAAACTTTAATAACCCAAGTCGACTCGTCGCACCTCACGCGATACATGGGATAAACACAATTACCTTGTTTGATTACTTTCGATTTAATTAATAATCAACTTATTATCGATAGAAGTCATCAACACTGCTATCAAACACACATGTTTGCCCAAGGAATGTGATTTAGCTGGAAGTAACAATTATAACGATAATTCACCATGAGTAGGAAACGTATCCTACAGGCGGAACTTCCGATGGACTCCGTCAAAATCGTTTCCTAAAAGCCATGGCCATCAAAATTCGTTCTCTTCAATTCAACGTGACCATGCTCAACCGATTCACGTCTGGTCCCCGCATTTTAAATTCTTACCACAGTCGTACGCTGTAAAACTTGATACGTAATAAAGCTTCCGAGCACTTACATACGAAGTTGTCGTAGGATAAAGATCAAGATATAAAGAACGATGACATTTTTGAAGAATAATAAATTCAACATTGTTCAATATTACAATAACAGAGCAACAAAGATATTAAGGATATAAAGGATAATAAGGATATTTTGAAAGGAAAAGAAATGTTTAACAATGAATACCAGAAACAATTACCTTTGAACTTCTGCTAAATTGTGTAAAATAAAACGTCCCATCTTCCGATTAAAAATTGGATGACGAATGAGTACATGTACAAGAATAAATAATCCTATATAGACACTAATCCATGCATGCTAACCACGCTTCGTAGGTAGGTAGCGTAGGCAAAAAAGTACAGATAGATTCGTCAATGGATTCTGATGAAAAGTATGTTTGCCCAAAATAGACTAACGATTATTCATTGTGCACAATTTATCTGTTGAACCGAACGACATTTTTTTTACAAAATAATGCAAAATAATGTTTTAAGGTAATTCGACCAAACGTCCATTCGACCATATGTCCCTTCGACCAAATGTACTTTCGAACAAATGTCATTCGACCAAACGTCATTCGACCAAATGTCTTTCGACCAAATGTCCTAAAGCCGATCCAACATACTGATCAAGCTCTTGGGTTTTAATGATTCATGTTGATGTTTCGTTCAGGTATGTTCTGCGATTCTAGATAAGCTGATCCTAAATGAAAGCAAGCCGACTTTTGTCTCCTCTGTCAACTCGTCTTCACTTACTCGATACATAGAATTAGCACAATTTTTCATTTTTAATAATTCATAGCTTCTACAGCAAACTCAGTTTTTTACCCGAGGTCATCAACACTGCCAGCAAAGCTATGTATTTGCTTGAGGAATGTTAATAGGCTGGAAGTCACAATGATCCGATTGGCCATACCCATATGTAGAGTTACCGATACCTAGAATTCACTTTGTCATAAAGGTTTTCCTTAAAGCAATTTTCTCCTGCCACTTTAATTCTGATTTCCACATTCAAAAATCTTACCCACGTCCGTAAGCTACAAGACCCGGAAATCAAAGAAAGATCCCTAGCACTCTCTCTGAATTCTTCTATCAAATGAAGATCATAAGTTTATTACGAAGAACAATGACATTTGAAAAGAATAGTAAACAATGAAAACATTATGTTCACATCGTTGATTAATAAAATAACAGCTTGTTGAGCAGTCGAAGAATGATGATATTTTCAAAGAATAATAAATTCACTAGAGCTAAATATTTCAGTCAATGTACAAAAAAAAAACTACTTCTAAAAAGTTCATTTGAATAATCATCGAAATCCTAGATTTTGGCATAACTCCAAATTACAAATCCAAAGATGTATGAAATTGTCCCTTTTTTATTCAACAACAGTTACTGATTCAGATTGTTCCAAAGAAAACGTTATCTTACCAACTTCGCAAAACTTAGAAATTAATAATAAATTTTATCAAATGATCTTTCAATAAACCATTTAAGCTTTCAACCAAATTTCCGTTCAACTAAACGTCATTCAACCAAAATAAATGTTCCAAAGCAATTCGTCCAAATGTCCATTCGACCAAATGTCCTTTCGACCAAATGTACTTTCGACCAAATGTCATTCGACCAAACGTCATTCGACCAATTGTCATTCGACGAAATGTCCTAAATCCGATGAAGACCCTTCTGCGGACTTTTTTAAAGATTTTACCATTTCCGCATATGTCTTCTTGGAGCGCTTCACAATGGAGCGACTCTCATTTCGAATGCGCCTTTTGTATGCCGGGCACTTCTGCAAGTCATGAAGATCCTCGCGACAGTAGCTGCATTTTTCATCTTCTTGTGTGCAAGCATTTTCCAAGTGAGCTTGGTTGCATTTGCCACAACGGGGCTTGTTGTCGCAAAAGCTAGCGCTATGACCAAGCTGTTTGCAGTTGGTACAATTAAATACCTTCGGCACGTATAGGCGCACTGGGTAAAAAACACTATCGATGCAAACAAATTTCGGGAGAACGGAACCAGGAAAAGTTACACGAAACGAGGCTGACGGCGAAAACACTTTCTTATTTCCTTCCATGGAAACTGATTGCAATTGTTTACAATCCAGTATAGCCACATCAGGAATGGACCGGTTCTCAAAAATGCCTTTGCCAGTCTTAATGTCTTCACATGTCAGACTTGCGTCGCTAATTTTCCCTTCCACCTCGACCTCTCTGGCAGGTATGTAGATAAAATACTCCACAGTAAAAGCCTCATGCTGAGCAATCTCATTCGCTGCTTTGTAACTAGGTGCAGTCACACGCAGCTTGGATTGCTTCACTTGGTGAATAACGGTCCCAGGATATTTACGCGTCAGCTCTCTAGAGATCGAGAGCACATTCAAAATCTTATTTTTGCGCCGGAAATAGACAACCCAAGGCCCAGCCGAAGACGGTTGATAAAACCGCGTTCGAGCAACGAGATCTTTAGGAGGCGTATCGCCTCCATCCGATTCGTCCATGCGGAAAAGAATTCAACCGCAACCGAATCAACAAAAATTAAAAAAAAAAATGTGGAGGAAAAAATAAGAAAAAAAAATGAGTAGAAAAACTTATCAATTAGTGAGCTATTTTGTACACACCTCCCCTATAAGGGCCAAAAAAAAAACTAAAAAAAAAAAAAAAAACTTTCGAAAAAAAAAAAAACAGTCAGTGGACTATTTTGTACACTCTTCCCCTAACAGAGCCAGCAAAATAGCTCCGGGAGAGAGACAGAGGCGAAGCGAAAAACAACTTTGAACTCAACACTGTTTGTTCTGGGAGATGCGAAAGCAGTATGGATAGGTATAGAAATTTGCTACTTATCCGTTCCCGTTCGATGACAGCAAAGCAGCTAGCCTTCCACGTCGTAGGTAGGCAAAAAATCGTATCGCCGTCTTCGCTGTTGATTTGCACGGGGGGAACCAATCACCGGGGGATGAAGGTGACAATTTATTGTGGCACGATACCAGTTGACCCTTGTCAATCTGGTTCGCTTCCTTCGCGGTGCGCGGTTTTAAGCACTACACTCAAGAGGCACAAAAACTGGTAAAAACCACACGGACGGTGGAGCAAAAAACCAATGAATATGCCGACTGCGAAAAACTGAACTGACTTGTTCGAGCGCACAACAAGGAATCGATTGGCATAAATTAGCAGATATTTAGGTAAATTTTAATTTCTTCGCAAAGCCTAACTGTTAGCTGGTGCGTGTACCGATAATAATTTTGATTCAATTAGTTTTAGTATTGTTTTAACGTAAAAGTATGAAACAACATTCTGATTCAAATGCCGAACACTGTGTTGATTCTGTCTCATATTCCGAACACCTTGATTCAAATTCCGAACAGCACGAATAAACCGTATTCAAATGAATAATTTCACAAATAAATTTATCTGAGCTAGTTCTACTGGTCTCAAACTAGTGAATCATCACTACTCCCGCAGTATAAATTATATTGGAGACGTTAAAATTGAATTGCAATTGACTGTCATTTCCTTGTTATTTGGTGACATATTTCAGCGAAACATTTCAACCAAATCGCCATACAAAAACCGAGTGTTCGGAATATGAGTCTGTTCGGAATTTGAGACAAAACGGTACATAACCAGACGAAGTATCAAAAACAAATCCTGGAGAAATCTCTACAGAAATCCAGCAACAGTTTTTTGGGGGAATTCCTGACGGATTCCTTAAAGGAATACTTCGATAAACTACATATTTAAGGAATGCCTGTGTAATTCGAGAGTTATTTGTGGAAGAAATGTATCTTAGGAATCATTGAAGGAATCGTATGAATTGTCAATAATTTGTTGAATTGCTAGTCGATCTCTTGGATCTAGGATCTCTACCAATCAAATTTACGTTCTTTTGTCGTGTTTGGATCCCAATTTTTTCCTCACTGTGAATGAAAAAGGATAGATTTCCTTCATAGTTCAACGTTTCATGCAAAATGGGTACTGAGGTTGTGTACAAAGATCGTTTTTGCGCAATGATCTTTTAGGGCCGCTAAAACAAACCCCTTCCCCCCGGCAATCCTGGCTACGGCCATGCTCACAGGTCTATATACGCAGCGCTAGTGATCTAGAACGATTAGAAACTGCACCTGCCAATTATTCTTACCTGATAAACGGGTGTATGGAGCCAGCAAGCGCAATTACCTATGCTAGTCGAAGATTGACAGAAGAGCTATGAGAAAATATGTTCATTACCATGGAGAACTTCCAATGCAAAATGAAAACGCGATCCGGTAGGGACCACAGCTTATCATCCCCCAGCACGATTTCCAACTTCATGATGCAATCAAGTTCCACCATCGCAGCGAGTGGTGCACGTTATCTCCGCAGCATTTGCCGTAGAAATCCGTAGAGCTGTTTGCTTTCTTGTGTATGTCACTTCCTACATTCCGTGAAATCATATGCCTAATCCTGAATGAAATCATCGACACATTGGTCCTTTTTCACGTTCATAGAACGGATGATTTTTCTGCGGATGTTTCTGGTTTCAGTTTCGCGCCACTATTTTCTTCGTGATCATCGTAGCCATAACGGTCGCATAGTTTGAACATCCCGCAATTCGTTGCCAAAGTTATGATGTTGATACCGTTCACGGATCAGTCAGGTATCTCGAATTCCAGCACCTCTTGGCCTGAACTATCAATTTTTAATTTGATAAACAGTTACCTATGTACATACGCTTTTTGCTGCCGAAGCTTCTTGCAGTACTCGCCGTCGCATATTCAGGCTTCTTTCGTATTAATTTCATTCGCATTCATTTTTCTTGCCGCTGAGTACACAGTATCTCTAAATATTTAGGAGTTACCGGCACTACGAAAATTTGATCAAAAAATATCACTGCAGACGAAGCTGGAAATTTACTGGGGAATCAATCATATCAGCAGCGAATCATAGAAACAAAACAAAACAGTGATAAGTCTTGGTAGGTTTAGATGTCGTAGATCGAATTGAAACAACTTGTTAACTGTTCAATGGTCAAACAACGAATGAATAACTTTATTGAGCTCTCCTCTATTTATACTCATACATGACATTGTCTGTGTTAACTTGATCAACAAGACTTGGTTGCTATGTACAAGTTTTTCGTCGCCTACTCAACTCCTTCTACACTCCTCCTCGACGAAATTACTCTTGCTTGGTCCCGAAATTTTGAGAGCTTAATTCCATATAATGGTTTTGTCATCATGTCGGCTATCATGTCTTCGGTTGGCAAGTATTGAGGATTGATAATTCCGTCTTGTTTGAGTTGTCGGATGAAATGATATTTTGTCTCAATGTGCTTGGATCTTCGGTTGATGTTCGGTGCGCTTAATTGCTTGATACAGCTTTGATTATCCTCATTGATTTTCACCGGCAATGTTGTTGCGATCTTCAAATCATTGAACAAACGAAGTATCCAGGTGAGTTCTTTACAGCAATCTGCCATGGCTACGTATTCGGCTTCCGTACTACTGAGTGTCACATTATCTTGCTTTCTTGCATTCCATCCAATCATTCCTCCAGCATAACGAAATAGGAAACCAGATGTTGACTTGCGATCCTTGGAATCTCCTGCCCAATCAGCATCAACAAATACTTCTAGCTGTGATGAGTCGATGCCCAATACTAGCCTATGATCGATGGTTCCTTTGAGATAGCGAAGTACTCGTTTTGCTTCATTCCAGTCATCTTGACTTGGGTTACTAGTTTTTCGTCCAAGGATAGACACTGCCACAGCTATATCTGGTCTGGTATTCACGGCTATGTACAGCAATCCTCCGATCAGGCTGGCGAACTGATGATTGTTTGGTAATCTTTCTGTTTCCTCCTCCTTTGACTGTATATAGCCGGGATCAAGTGGAATCTTCGAAGATTTTGCATCTTGTAGTCCAAATCTTGTCAAAAGTTTTTGGATGTACGCCTTCTGATTCAATGACACACCATCTTGCGAACGTATTACATGGATGCCAAGAAAATGTGTTATATCTCCCAGTGATGTTACTTTGAAGTGACTATTCAAATTCTTGAAAATGGCCTCATGCTCCTTCTCGGACTCGCAAACAATGATTAGGTCGTCCACATATACAGCAATGAAAGACGTCGTACCATCATCGTTGTGGTTCGAATACAAACACGGATCGCTTTCAGAGGGCTTGAATCCAAGTTTTCGTAAAACTGAATCGAGCTTCTTGTTCCAAATATTTGCGGCTTGCTTCAATCCATATAGTCCTTTCTGAAGATGACACACCAGACTTGGATCTCCATAATCACAACCAGGAGGTAGTTTCATATAAACAGTTTCCTGGAGTTCTCCGTTTAGGTAAGCCGTCTTCACGTCCACGTGTTTGATTAGCATATTCCTTTGGTGAGCCACAGACAGCAAAGTTCTAAACGTAGTTTGCTTCACCACGGGGGCAAGAACTTCATCGTAATCTGATCCAAATTTTTGCGTAAAGCCTTGGACCACCAATCTTGCCTTATAACGAACAACTTTGCCAGTTTCATCTATATTCCTTTTAAAAATCCATTTACAGCCGATTGTTTTACGTCCATGTGGTAGGGATACAATATTCCAAGTGCAGTTTTCTTTGTGCGACTGCAACTCCTCCTCAACCGCAGCTCTCCAAAGTTCGCTTTCCGGACTCGCTAGCGCTTCTTTGATTGTGCGTGGTTCAGGGATATTCTTCTTTATCATATCAGCAACTTCACAATAACGTGTGGGTGGTATTCCCTTCGTGCTTCTCTCCGAACGTCTTATATTCTCAGGTGGTGTTTGCAGGGTTACTAGTTCATCTTCCGTATCGATTCCTTGATTACAGTCTAGATAAGATTCATCTGACGTTGATTGATCATCTTCCGTTTCGAATTCTTGATTACCTTCATTAATACTCAGATCGTTTGAAATACTTGGCTCTAGAATTGATTCGTACTCCACTAAGATGGAAGGCTTCGAAAAAATTTTCAACGGTTTTCCTTCATTCACAAATCGTACATCTCTACTGTGATAGACTTTGTTGGTTGCTAGATCCACGAAGCGGTATGCTTTTTGATTGTCGGAATATCCTACAAACGTAAGCTTCATTCCTTTTGGCTCCAGCTTAGTCCTCTTCTGGTCAGGAATATGGATGAACGCACTGCTCCCGAATATATGCAAATGTTTCAAATCCGGCTTCTTCTTATACCAGGCTTCATATGGTGTTCTTGCAGTAGATCTAGTTGGCAACAAATTTTGGATGTGTGAGGCGGTGTTGATAGCTTCTGCCCAGTATTTATAATCCATACCACCATCGATGAGCATACATCGCGCCATTTCGACTAGACTTCGATTCTTACGTTCCGCAACTCCATTTTGCTGAGGACTGTAGGCTGCTGTATATTGCGGAATGATTCCCTTTTGGCGGTACAATCTGTCCAGGTTGCTTGATTTATATTCTCCGCCGCAATCGGATCGAATGATAGCAGGTGTTTTTCCGAAACGTGTTTCAACCATCCGGATGTATTCCTCCATCCTTTCTGTCACTTCCGATTTCTTTCGAAGAAAATACACAGTGCAATATCGGGTAAAATCGTCTATAACCGTCATAAAATATCGGGCGCCTCCTGGTGTGACGGTATTCATAGGTCCACACAAATCGGTATGCACGAGTTCCAACATTTTCGATGATTGGGGGCCAGCTTGTTTTGGGAAAGGCAATCGCGTCATCTTACCCTCCAGGCAACACTCGCAGTCGGCGTCAACTTCACATTTCTGAATCTGAATATCAGTTACTAGATCATCACGTACCAGTTTATGAATGGCTCCTTCGTCTCGGTGCCCTAGGATTCGATGCCATTTATGAATACAATTTTCGGCATGCTTCACTGACATAGCGGTTATCGATTTGCTGTTGTTCAATGTTTCCAGTTGATATAGACCTAACTTCTTCACTGCAATGGCGGCAACGTGTCCATGTTTCAAAATTTTGCATGTTTCTCCAGTGAAAATCACCTCTGCATTCTTCTCAGTTAGCTTACCGACTGAAACCAGATTTGCGTCCAACTTCGGAACGTGGAGAACATCGGTGATTGTTACTTGCGTTTCACGGTTGTCTACAGTACATTGCAGTGTTCCAGAACCCTTTCCAGCAACACTAACTTCACTGCCATCGGCTAATGTGACGGTTATCCCTGAGCATGTCTTATAGTGCTTGAAAAAACGTTTTTCTGCGCACATGTGTGTACTTGCACCAGAATCAATGACCCAGGAGTTCATCGTAGTTGGCTTGTTACGTACCGTGAAACAGAACATTGAACTTTCTTCTTCTTTCACAGTTCTTGCTTTAGGTTTGAACTTCCGGCGGGATTCATCTACCTTTTGATAGGATTGCAGTCGACAGTATTTCTTGACGTGACCAGGTTTTTCACAGTTATGGCAAAGAATCTGCTTCTTCGAGGATTCGACGCGCAATAAAGATTCTCCCCGTGACGGATATTTTCTACGTTTCATGGATTCGTCCATCAATTTGCACTTCACCAAATCCATAGTTAACTCATCATCTGAGCGACTTTCAAGAGCCGTCGTGAGAGTGTCGTATGATTCTGGTAGACTTCTCAATACCATCGCGACCATTAACTGAGAATCTAGCTTCTGGCCAGCGTTAGATAGGCGGGAGAAGAGCCGTTCCATTTCTTGGAGATGTTGTTCCATGTCGTCACCATCCCGGAACTGTAACTGGCAAATCCGCTTCAATAACGTAACCCGAGATGTGAGAGACACACTCTGGTGATGCTTCTTCAGAACTTCCCAAGTTTCTCTCGAAGTCTTGCAATCCCGGATAATCGGATATTGGTTGTCCTCGACGAAAAGAGCAATAGTCGCCCTGGCCTTATCGTCCCCTTGCTTCCATTCGCTTGTGACCGGATTGGGTACCTCCTCCGAGATGTGCTTCCACAATCCTTCACGAATCAGGAGCATTTCAATTCTGAATCTCCAAGCTTCATAATTGGCGTTATTCAGACGTTCCATCATGACCTTGCTAGCGTCCATCTTGAAAACAGATCCAAAGTTCCGACCAATCTTTAAATTCAGAGTTCTTCAGAATTGAAAATCCAAATTTCAGTTTCTTAAAGGCCCATAACCTCTTGGTAGGTTTAGATGTCGTAGATCGAATTGAAACAACTTGTTAACTGTTCAATGGTCAAACAACGAATGAATAACTTTATTGAGCTCTCCTCTATTTATACTCATACATGACATTGTCTGTGTTAACTTGATCAACAAGACTTGGTTGCTATGTACAAGTTTTTCGTCGCCTACTCAACTCCTTCTACAATAAGAAATGTCATTTTTCAAGCTTCATTTTTGCTCCTCTTTCTCACACGCACACAGACGCACGTGGCTGCGTGCTTTAGGATAATAATTTAGGATTTGTGAAAATCCAGATTAAATCTGGTATTAACCTCGTTGGTGCTTATCACCATAAGTGGTAAAAAAAATCGCAATACGCGAAAGCACAAAATATTCGCCCTAAAAACCTGGCGAAAACAACTGACGTTTCTCACGTGGTCTTATATCAGCATTAGTGGTGCAGACCCGCATAAAAAAATACAATTTCACTCACATTCCAAACAGTAAATTTCTCATTACGGTTAAGGTTAGTATATCTTGAACAGTTGCTTTTATGTTGGACAGTATGAATCATCGAGCTTCATACAATAATTAACGGTTTGAACAATTTACCCCAAATAATTACAATGTATCGGGGCCCAGATAACCGTAACGGTAAACGCGCAGCCACAGAGAAACAGACGTAACACTTAGAACAAATCTCGATCAAAATCATAGTCGCGAAATCATGTACGCCCAATGCTAAAAACACTGTAGTTGGCCGATGGACCAAAAGGTGGCGGTAGTGTGTAAACGTCAAACACGAACAAAAACGACGCGAGCGCTGCGGGTGGTCGATTGACCACCTACCCAAAATTTGAATCGATCGTTTGAAAGTTGGTCGATGGACAGCGATGAGAGTGTGACGTCTGTTTGTCTGTGGCGCAGCTATTCAGCAAGACCAAGCTGAGGGTCGTGGGTTCGAATCCCACCGGTCGAGGATCTTTTCGGGTTGGAAATTTTCTCGACTTCCCTGGGTATAGAGTATCTTCGTACCTGCCACACGATATACACATGCAAAAATGGTCATTGGCATAGTAAGCTCTCAGTTAATAACTGTGGAAGTGCTCATTAGAACACTAAGCTGAGAAGCAGGCTCTGTCCCAGTGGGGACGTAACGCCAGAAAGAAGAAGAAGAATTACAATGTATCATGTTGCTCCGATTCGGTTGAATGATATTGCGATAAAAATTCGATGGATACGGTTGCAAAATAAAATCACCATACGGCAAACGGGTTGAAATAACACACATACACTAATCTATTTAACTAAATGAAACTGTTTTCCAACAGTTTGGCAAACGTTAGCACAAAATAGTGTTGGTATTCACAAAGCAAGTTCGCTTCTGTCTGTCTGTCAAAACAAAGTGAAGCTCTAAAATCACAAGCGAGCCAAAATATTGTTTAAAAGTTTCAAAAATCTAGACAATTATTGTGCCTGCAAGATTTTTTTTATTTAATCGTCAGTTTGCCATTAAAACTTTTCGGTTCCTTGCTAATAAATGATGTGTTGCTTCTGCTTTGGATATCTTTGCAAAAGGTAGGCACAACGATACATGTTTTTGTTTTCCTTCAAACTTATCGTCTTAGTGTCGCTTTCTTTGCAGAATATTTTCTAAAACTCCAGAATACAGTGGACTCGATTCAACCAAAAACAGTGCCGCTTCCGCAGAATGCTGAAAATGATCACAGCCGAGTGTTCCTAGTCAGCAAAATCCACGCAGATATTTCGGCTTTACTCGATCCAACCATCAGTGTGGCAGTCAAATTTGAGTGAAATCCGGGGGGAGTTGATTAGAACTGTATGGATCACAGCGTTCGAAATGACGACAGTTTCAATTTCTCCATCCATCCGGAAAAATAATTCAACATAGTTTGAGAAAAAAACTTTACAGTTCGATAATGTAAATAGTTCTAGTTATTGTGTAATACAATTGAGTGACGAAAAAATGTTTTTATATTTATTTATTTTTCGAATAATACACTACGTTTTTATTGGGCTTTGAATAAGACAACGAAAAAAGTAACACGTGTAGTACAAAAAAATAGTTAAAATTACATGCAATTTTTCTACTCAATTAAGACTAGCATACACGTATTTACTTGTTACATTTTATCTTATTTTATTTAAATATCAATTATACTCTTATTGTATAAACATAACAAGACAGAATAGTAAATGGTCAAAATACTATAACACACCATAAATCAATTATTACATATACCTTATTGGTTTGCATTGCAACTATACAGTTAAACTGTTTTTGAACTGTTTGCGTTACAATAAATTGGTTAAAAAATGGATGGTATATGCACCATTTGATGAACGGTAAACAGAAAAATTTGTTCGGGAAAATTGGGAATTTGGAATGGTTACATAACTTAACCGCCTATTCCCCATACTGTTATTTTTCGAATTACCATTTCCCAATCAGTAAAAACAGTTTGTGGTAGCGTAGACTTATTGTTATTTTAGGTTATATATGAAACTGTACACATATTGTCCCAAATGGTTGTGGATAATATTGAAAACAGTACAAATATGGTTCTTATTTATGCGGGGAGAAGCACGGTTGTATCTTGGCACTATAATGGCACGCTATTTCGCCTTTTCTGGCATTATAATAGCATTATATGCGTATATAAAACTGACATGCATCAAATGATTACCCTATATGCGCATATAATGCTGTTACCATGCCGCATTATCGTGCTTACTGGTTACTTGGGTGATAGCTTGCTAAAAAATAGAATCAATATGTATGAGAGATTTAGCAGTTAAAATAAAACGGTAAGCGTTTTCAGGAGTTCCAACTTGAATTATATTGAAGTGATATCATCTTTAGATTGAACAAGACCTTTTGAGTTGAAGGGACACATCAACGATGTTGACCAAAATAATATTTTATTGCTGTTGGCAAAATATAGTTTTATATCCAAAGCTCAAATTCCTTAACACCCCATTTTGCATTTTCGTCAAAATTCACACATTTGCATGATTATCTCAGAAATCTGCTATAAGATCGTCTTCATTGTAATTGGCTTTTGATATACACGTCGGGAGAATGGTAGGACTGTATTTTGTTCAATCATTGGCATACTAGAAGTTGCTCGAATTTTAAGTGGAATTTTTTTTTCATCCCTTAACACCCCATTTTACGGTACTCGAAAGAATAACAGAGTTTTCTTGAAAAATTCAGGATACTCCCAGATCCTAGAGGTAATTCGGGAAGAATTTCTGCAAGAAACAGACAGGATTTAAAGGATCCTCAGAACAACAGAAAGATTTGAAGGATCCTCAGAAAGATTTTCGAAAGAATCCCAGAAGGCTTCCCGAAAGAATGCTAGAAAGATATCCGGAAGATTTCCTACAGGATTTTCGGAAGAGTCCAAGAAAAATTTCAAGAATATTGACGTAAAAATCTCAGTGGCATTTCTAGAATAATTTAAGAAAGATTTTCGGAAGCATCCTCGAAAGTATTCTAAAAGGATTCCGAAACCATCTCAGGTGATTTCAGGAAGAATACCAGAGGTATTCTCATAATAATCCCAGAAGTTTTTCCAGAAAAAAGCCAGAGTTATTTTCGGAGGAATTCTCGAAGAATCTCCAGTAGAGTCGTAGTACATTTTTTGGCAAAATCCTCTAAAAATATCCAGAAGAATTGCATCAGGATTTTTGGTAGAATCTTCCATTGAACGCAAAATCTTTGAGAATTTCTATTCGAATTTAATTTCCAGGATTTCAAAAGTAATCCTTAAGGAGATAAACGCAAAATCACCTACAGATTTCTGCAAATATTCCAATAAGAAGTCCAGAAGAATCACAAAGGGATATCCGAAAGAATCTCAGAAGTAATACCGGAATGGTAACGTTTTTTTGGATGAATCCCAGAGCGATATCTGGAAGAAAATTCAGAAATAATCTCAAGATTTTCAGAAAAATCCTAGCGAGGATTTGAAGGATTCATGAGTGATTTAAGGAAAAAAAATAATTTATAAATCTTTTAAGCACATCCAAATTAAATAACAGTTCAAAGAGTAAAATACCATTCTCATGAGTTTTCGAGGATCATATGGTCGGTGTTTAGACAGACCAGACTAGACGAATTTTGGAGCTCCAAGGATACGTAAAGAACTCCATCAATTTTATATTTTCCATGTTATTTTAATACAAATGTATCATCAAATAGATAAGTTCCATTATTAAAGCAAATATATATAATATTTTGATTTTTCACATGTTTGGGTACATTTTTCTTACTCAATTAAAACAGTCTTCAGTCAGGTTCAGTCTGTCTGCACACCGACCATATCTATGTTTGTTATTTGATATATAAATACTTAAATTGTGCTGTAACAATATTTACATGTAATTATAAAAAATAAGTATGTATAGAACAATAAAAAAATTAATTTATCCCCATACCGTAAAGTACCCATATTTCGCTCACTGATATTTTAAACATGTTTTGAAGACATTTTTGTTGGATAGTATTTTGAATAATTCTACTTCAGCCATGGTTACATAACGTGCAATTAGATAGTCCAATATGTATCAACAAATGTGGATAAAATGACAGTGAATGAAATTAGGAGTGTGCGCGAAATATGGTAGCATCACGGTAATTATAATTGAACGACAATATTAATTAGAATGAGCCTCCACCACATCATCCCTCTCAGGAGAATTTTGGTTCCTAATATTTTTTTTGCGGTGGTTCAGAATTGAAAATATCAAAAGTCTATTGTAATCACATACTTGTTCAATTGCATGTGGTGTTATTCGATATTTAAAATAAGATTAGTTAAGCCGAACATGTTGATCCTTCCACAAGAACCAACGACGAGCATTGCTTTAAGTTAAGAGATTTTATCGTAATGCACAACCAGCATAAACGTTCCTCCCCTTTTGTTTATGTACTAATTATAACTTCAACATGTTGCAAAATAAGTGAAGCTGCTTTTAAAACAAACTTTTACATCGATCAACCAAACCATAGAATATCCAATAGCGGAATAATAATAATAATAATTGATCATTACAAATCGCGCTGAACTGGCACTCTTTCCGTGCGCGCGCACTTTCTGTAGAGCTGTCAAAACAGACTTTTCTGCCTTCCTTCTTTCGCTCTCCTCTCAACTCAGCACGATCCACCTCGAGGTGGATTGGTGAGCTGTCTGGTTGTTGCAGATGAACAATCATCGTGTAGCGCGACATCATCATTGCCACCAAGCTTGCAACTCACCAGAAAAACGAGGTACAATGAGCCATTTTACGAAGCAGGTCAAATGTAAAGAGACTAAATTATAAAGAGACGAAATCTGACCATATTCAAAATAAATCAGCTAGCAACTATGCCAAATCTATGACGCAGCACTGTCAATGTTAAATCCCACGCTAAAAGGGAGTCACAGGTTTTATGTGTTGAATTTTCACAGGTTTGGGTAATGAATGAAAAAATGACTGAATGTGTGTAAAACCAATGAAATGAGTAGAGCATTCTTTATGGAAAGCATGAAAATTGCAATCGACATTCATGTATTCAGAAAATATGCTACTTCAGAAGAAGCAAAATTTTCGTGGACGGTAACATTTTTGTGTGAGCCGTTTTCAGCTTGTGTGAAAAAGTGTTTGACAAGTCTTCTGCTCGATTGGAATGACATTGACAGTAAACTTGGAATTCCAATTGGAACATTTCGCTTCTTTGCTTATATTTTCTTTAGTCAAATGACAGGAGACCTGGGATTTTTCAATCATCGTCGTCAGTTTTCGCGATGATGATGGTTGATGACTGTGCGCATTTCTAGCGCAGCTTTTCATACAGGCGAAAACTTAAATTAAGAAAAATTATTAAAATATTTCTGATCACAAAAGTGCCTTTTTATGTGCAATATGGGTAACAAAGAGGTAGCTGATACAATGACTAGGTGTAATGTTGCAGTAACGAACATTTTTGGATCTCTTTTTTGTCATTTCCCCATGTCACCGTTTGGTAAGATGAGGCGTTGTTGAAAATCACGCTGGATTTAATCCCAGGTCTCCTGTCAGTTGACGCCGTTGCGGCGATCAGCTGTTCCGAAACGTCTCGTAAAATGGCTCAAATAATCAACTCGTACACTGGTCCATTGGTGCTGCGAAGTCAATATTATTGTTATATTGTTATTCTTGTTTTCTTCTTAGAAAACTCAACGAATTTGTGAGGTTTACGGTTTTGAGTATTGTGCTTTGCTTTGATAAATGGATTATTGGGAAAGTTGTGTATCGCACTTCGAAGGTCACCAAGCAGTGGTTCCAATATGTTTCTTAGCAAATGGATCCATACCCAAAGTTCTTCAAATGTACATTTACGCGACGGTTTTTTTTTTATCCAAATGCAGATTTGCACTTGACTGCATCATTGTCACAATTAATTATAATCGAACAAGCCTATTTCAAATGGCAGACATGCTTTCACAAATGTTTTACAAGCAAGTTTTCGTGGAACAAATGAAACAAACAAACTAGCAACCCTGCTGAGAGCACATGCTTTTGATAAAACATAAACAATTTTAGTTGGCGCGAAACCGATTCACTGCCTTTTCTTGCCCGCCAACGGCGAAAACAAAGGGTTTGACGTTTCCGCACTTATGAACCCGCCCGCACTTCTGAAGTGCGGGGTCCAATAAGGTGGGAACTGCGCAATAAATGATGAGTATATGATACTTAACATTATGTGTGACAAGAAGACACAGAAGAAGTTTTTGTGAAACAATTTTGAACTGTAGCGGAATTAGAATAAGTTTGATGTGATTGAGTTCGTTGTAATTGTAATTGTAATTGTAATTGCTCAATCCACACCCTGGCAGACAATTATCCGCCCATCTAGACACGGGCTGGGTGAGGACCTACCAAGCCTCCCCCGTTAACATGTCCTATACCGTTTAGCACACCGGGATCTTCCACAAGCAGGCGCCGGAATTAAAGCGGTCCCACAAGCTTCAGATACATTAAATAGATATAGTCCCTCTGGCACTAAACCGAATGGCGCCCTCCGCTTCACCACTAGTACTGCCTCCCCACACACCAAGCACAATATCGAAAGTAGCGCGTTGTATAGCAAATACAGTACACCACCTCCGACACTATGCCAAATGTACAGGAAAGACAGCACCAGTAATAAAGCGGAAGGCGCACCACTCGGTTCAGTGCCAGAGGGACTATAAGTATAACGAAGAAGAAATGAAAAGGTAGTAGAGTTGGTTCGGTTTTTGATTGCTGAAACGAAAAAACAGAAACAAAGTGTTAACATTAAAACGGGGTTTTATAATTGATAAATGTATCGATAGTTTCTCATCTGTTACGTTTCCTTATCGTAGCGCTGTCGATTTTTCCATCTCCAGGGTGTTCGTCTCCGCTCGAGCAATGAGGACCATGATGAAATTAGAATATAAAAATGTGAGCATTAGTGTTGATCTACTAATAGATTAATTTAAACTGCTTTTCATGTGTTAAGTAACTTTTAAACTCCTACTCAATTATGTTTTGTTGGCCTACACGTTTTATTTAGACACAATTTTTATTCAGCAAACTATTTGGATCCGAGATTTTAGGTGCCGATTGAGCATGTTTGATAAAACAAGCATCCTGTTTTCAGTTAAAGAATGTTTAAGAAGTTAATGATATTGTTATTTATACTAGCTATATACAAGAATTCACTATTGATGTAATATATGGATATTGAATAAGTTTCAACGCGCGATTATAATACTTCAGTTTTCGTGCTGTTGTATTGGTGTATGTAGTGGGAAACCAATCAGTTTAATGATTCTAACGGTAACAAATAGCACGACGAAAGGAAAGTTGATAATCTATCATCATTATGATTTCAGTCCTAATTTCATGATCCGTTTAATAAATTCCGCGTATGATTCGGCAATTTTAACAATTTATACATGTGTATTCGAAGAAAACAGACTACGAGCATTTATTACCTTGCAACACATTCCTAAGTGATCAGATATTTATCATTTTCTACAGCCTAATTTAATAATACCTACATTGGTTGTAACAAAAATTTGATCTTGGGATGTTGATTTGCCTCCTAATCATAGTTTCGACAATAGTCACATGCTTACTATCCCTTATGGCAGTGTTGTTGATTCTATTGTCTATCGCTCATCAGTTTCGCGCCACCCGGCAGGGACTTGGTCCTATGTACCCAATACTCTGCTGTGTCTTAACTTCACGCAATACATTCTGTAGATGTGTGATACAGTTTGCGGAATATTATGATTTATCACTTCGTTCAGATGGAAAATTCTGTTATGGTACCATATTCACATATCAGATAACTCCCACCTGGAACGATGTAATACATCGGAGACATGTAGATTCAGATGTATGTATACGATCTATGCCTAGTTCGGCTCTGATCGACAGGCAATCAGTGTATTCAGTTTTTCAACTAGCTTGAAGCGATGAACGTTTCAAGACAAGCTCTCCACTATATCTGCTAGCAATCACCGGTCGTCGATAGACATTTCGGTTCTTTTCTGCTACAGAAAGATCCGATTGTATGCCAAAGACTATGGCTCATGCTTTTCAATACAGCTGGAAAAACAAGAACTACACCCAGCACCAAATAGTACGTAACTATGAGGCGGACCGGAAGGTTTGATGAGCAATCCCCACCAAGTTTGATGTGATTGAGTTCGTTATGTGAAAAATTAAATGCGTGTGCTAAAAGACCCATTCAAGCATGAATTTGTCAACATTATGTAGTGAGTTTGTTGATGAATAGGGGCCTAAAATGTTTAATGAAGTCTTGTTTTTATTCAATAACACGAAAGAGAATGTTACTGCAACTATTTTAGCAATTTTTCCCGCTCAAATAACGGCTATATCATATTTAAAAATTGGGTCCATATATGAATCTTGACACTTTTGCTCATGTTTGACGTTCGCTTAGTCGACAAAAACACCACAGGGCTCTTAGTTTTAAAACTGGGGTTGTTCCTATCTGACATTTCGGAAGGGACACGGAAAACAAAATACACCCAAATTTTGAGTTTGAGCCAAGGGGTGTGACAAAATCTAAAGAAAACGTTAAAAAAATATTTTTTGAACTTAAACAAACGAAAAATATTGAAAAATTGAGTAAACATATGTTTTTGGCCTAACTTGAGCGTTTGGCACTAAAATTGAGACAGGGCTTTAGGACCCTATTACGCTACTGCTGTGGCATACGGATTGAAGCTGAGCTGCAACTTTGGTGATAAATTTCCAATTTATCCTTATCTTTTCAACATTCTAGTAAACTTGGGGATTTTCATACGTTTATCTTAAATGGTTGAATAATTGGAGAGTGATCAGATAGTTTTCTTTTCGTTTCAGAGAGCAAGTAATGGCGCTTTAGCCAAGGCTTTCGAGCCAGGGCATACTAAAAAAATATCTGTGTCCCATCCCAAGGCGAGAATAACAATGGAGTGTGCATTAATTATCTTAGCTACGCCACTTCCAACGATTACCTCTCCCCCTCAATGAAACGGTTGGTACGGTAGTCCCCGTTTCCTCTCTTGTAAAAGAGAAAAGTTTTCGCTCATCATGTTATTCATTCGTGAATAACCTGATGGTCGTGATTTTTTTTTAATTATCTTCAAACCCAAGTCTGCACAGTAGGCCTTGCCATTTTAACATTTGTATCATATTATCGATAGGGTATTGTATGTATTTTGGACAGAGCGTTACGCGTATATAATTTGGCCACTTCCATTTGATTTTGCCGTAAATGGCCAAATTATATACGCGTAACGGTCTGTCCAAAATACTTTGATTACCCTATGCTGCAAATATTAATGTCGAGAAGAAAATACAAGAATTATTCCTAGTATTTCCAGGATGCTTTTCAATACTGGCTGTGCAAGCGCTTAGCTAGATAGATAGATAGAAAACTGCACGAATTTGTGTTTTTCCATTTATTCATATATTTCATGTTAATGGTTCCTCTTCTCTATCCGTAACAAAACAACTGAAATTTATTTATAATACAAAAAATTATAATTTAGTGAACATTGTTAAAATTATCATGAACATAATCATGCTCGCTAAAACGCATATACAATATATTCTTTTATTTTTTCTTTGATATATTTCAGCAATTTTAAGTTGTTCATATCCCTCGAAAATTTTAGTTTGCGTGCATTCAATATTATAATCAATCCTATCTAAAATTGTACCTTGTTCCATTACTATGTGTGCAAGATCCTTGAATACAACATTCAAATTATCTATTGAGTCAACAATTCTTGACACTTCATATTCTCTAGTTCTAATCATTTTAGAGTTATCAGCTTCAATTATCATTAGTTGTTTCTGATTTACATTCAGTCCTGTCGCGGGTAGTTGGAAATATTCGTCCAATGTTTCGGCTTCATTGTCATCTGGAATACTCTTCGATGATGTTGTTACATTCATGTTGAGAAAATTGTCGAAAGTGTCAACTGAATTAAGTACTGGCAAATCGCCAAAAACCAGCTCTGAATTATGCTTCATATTGTTTTGATTATCGTTAAATCTTGCTTGATTCTGTTGTACTCGTACTGTTGCACATTTTAATGAGATCAGCAGTTTTTTCTCCATGTTTTGCTGCAAAACTATTTCCAGATGATTTTTACCTAAAATGGAAATAAATGTTAATTGTGTATATTTTTTATCAAAATTCATCATCGATGCGGGAAAATTGCCTAACAAAATTGCAAGAACACGTTCTATCGTATTATTCAATAAAAACAAAATTTAATGTAATGTCATAAATTCTTTTGTTCTTTTGACTTTTACTGTGCGCCGTGTGTTGGTGCTGTCTCGCTCTCTCTCACGGGAAAATTGAAAACAGGGCGCACAGTGAAAGTCAAACGTTTTATAGCCTGCATAGGCTCATTGGACCCTGAGAGAGAGGAGACAGCTGGCTTTGATTGCGAGCTCCCAAAAGTCAAGGGAACCTATCATTAACTGTCACTGGAAAACCGGCACATTCGAAGGGCAGAGCGTGAAAAACCGTCAAAATTCAAGTAAACGTTATTAAAATTTCTAGGTGTTTTTCGATATTTTCACATTTAAAAAAATTGAATACCTAAATATAATTGAGTGTGCCAAACTTCTATTGATTTTTTTTTAATTTCTCGTCCTTTTTCATAGTAAACAACAAAAAGTGATTAATTTTGACCAAAATAAGTTCATCTGACCATTGTGCTCAATCCAAGAATTCAAAAAAGAAGTCAAACGCAAGAAAACCAAGGGTGGAGGGCGGCTGTCAACTGGGAGTAAAATTGAAAAGCCGCCAAGTCCAGAACCAGTTTTAAGGCTTAACGCGGAAAAAGTAAAAATAATTATGCGCAAAATTAGAGGTAATCAATGCACTTGAAATTAGCTGTGATGGTAAATCCACCAAAATGTCTTTGGTGAGTGATTTTGACGGATAGCGCCGACAATTTTTGTCGCATAGGATTCATCGAATGTAGCGCGGTTGTTGCACCATTAATTGGCCAGATTAATTTCCCGAGCGCGTGCACGGAAAGAAATAACAATTGTGATTTAAAAAAAAAACAGTAGCGGAAAATCAACTGATGATCATTGTCGTTCTACTATTATCAAACGTTTTAATAAAAATAAAATGCTTCTAGAAGTGCGCAGCAATGGTAAATCGGTCTGATGTACTCTGCGCAGTTCATATTTATTTTCCACACGTTCTCCTATAATTGTTTTTAATTCACTTCGATACCGTCAATCCGCCCCCAAACTGGATGGCGTACACTCAGCTAAACGCAATTTATAATTAAGTATTGAGTTGTATATATTAGTATATATTAGTTGTGGTGCTAGAGGACATCTTGAAAATCCACTGAGATTCTTTCAGAAACCATTCTGAAATTATTATATGTAGTTATTTCTTTGATCGTTCTGATTTTTCCAATAACCTCCTTGGGACTTCCTATTGGATTACCCCAGAAATCCATCTTGGGTTATTATGGAAATCCTTTCAGGATTCTGCTGTAAGATTCTGGAATTCTGCCGTAAAATTCTGGAATTCTGCCAAAAATGATTTAATGATTGCTTTCCAGTGTAATGGAATCTATTTTAAAAATCTGGGTTTCATCTGGGTTCGGGGATTCTCACAAAATTTCTCGGGATTTCTTCTGGAAATCCAATCGAAATTATTATTTAAATTCTGATATTTTCCTCGTAATCTTTCAGTATTTCTTCCGTGAAACTCTTTGAAAGTTCTTCAAAAATCCCTCTGAGATTCTTTCCGAAAAAAGTCTTAGATTATACCTATTATTCTGGAATAGTCTCGGAAAGACGCCTGAGACTATAAAACCTACCTTGATACCTTGATGGCTACAGCGTAGCATCACGCCATTGCCGGGCGTATTGTAGAGCTCCATCTTCGTCGGTCTTGGGCGAAACTTCTCCAGTTGCCCCGAACGTTTAGGGTCGCCAGGTCCTCTTCCACTGCGTACAGCCAGCGTATTCGTGGTCTTCCCCGAAGCCGCCGGCCTCTACCGGGTTCCCTGCTGAATATTATTTTCGCAATTCTTTCTTCCGACATTCGCACTAAGTGACCAGCCCACTGAAGTCTGCCGTATTTTACACGATTGATAATATTCGCATCTTTGTACACTTGATACAACTCGTGATTCATGCGTCTGCGCCACACACCATTTTCGAGTTTCCCACCGAGTATTGTCCGCAGCACTTTACGCTCGAAAACACCGAGAGCTTTCCGGTCTGACTCTTTCAACGTCCACGCTTCGTGCCCGTAGAGAGCCACCGGAAGAATCAATGTTTTATACAGGGCGAATTTAGTTTCGGTTTGCAAGCTGCGGGACTTAAGCTGGTTACGTAGTCCGTAAAAGGCCCTATTCGCAGCCGCAACACGTCTTTTCACTTCGCGGGAAACGTCGTTGTCACATGTCACAAGTGTTCCAAGGTAAACAAATTCTTCAACAACTTCAAACACATCCCCATCAAACACTACCTCAGCACTTACACCACCATGCCTGACTCTATCTCTACCTGCAACCATGTACTTCGTCTTGGTAGAATTGATGGTCAGGCCTATCCTCGCTGTCTCCCTCTTCAGAGGCACGAAGGCCTCTTCCACTGACCTGCGATCGATTCCAATCAGGTCTATATCGTCCGCAAAGCCAAGGAGCATGTGCGACCTTGTGATAATAGTGCCATTTCTTTGCACGCCAGATCTCCTAATAGCACCCTCAAGTGCAATGTTGAACAGTAAATTCGAAAGTGCGTCTCCCTGCTTCAATCCGTCTAACGTCACGAACGAGGTTGACACCTCGTCTGCGATCCGAACACTTGATTTCGAACCATCCAGCGTAGCACGTATCAGCCTAATTAGTTTCGCCGGAAAACCATTTTCAGACATTATCTGCCAAAGCTCATTTCTTTTCACTGAGTCGTACGCCGCCTTGAAATCAATAAACAGATGGTGAGTCTGCAAGTTATACTCCCGGAATTTGTCTAGGATCATTCGCAAGCTAAACATCTGGTCCGTTGTCGAACGGCCCTCACGAAAACCAGCTTGGTATTCGCCGACGAAGGACTCCTCGAGCGGTCTCAGTCTGTTAAACAGGATGCGCGACAGAATTTTGTACGCCGAATTCAGCAGGGTAATTCCTCTGTAATTGGCACACTCCAGTCTGTGCCCTTTCTTGTAGATAGGGCGGATGAGGCCATCCAACCAGCCGGTGGGCAATTCTTCGTCCTCCCATACCTTCAGAAGTACTCGGTGGATCGACTGGTAAAGCTGCTCGCTTCCGTGCTTGAGAAGCTCGACCGGGATCTCGTCCTTCCCAGCAGCCTTACAGTTCTTCAGCTCGCTGATAGCCTTTTTAACCTCTCCTATGGTCGGTGGGTCCACAGCTTGATCGTCATCATCTATGTTCATCCTGTTCCTCGCTACATTTCCATTCTCACCGTTCAACAATTGCTGGAAGTGCTCCTTCCACCTGGCAGCCACCGCCGTTTTATCGGTCAGCAAATTCCCTTCTCGGTCATTGCACATGGCGGGCACTGGTACGGTATTGTGCCGCGCACCATTGACCGTTGCATAAAATCTCCGCATATCATTTCAGTTCATGCTTTCTTGTGCGTCAGCTACCACACTTTCTTCGTGCTGCCTTTTCTTTCTGCGGTGGATTCGCTTTTCTTCGGCTCTCGCTGCCCTGTACCGCTCTCTGTTCTGTCGGGTACCGGCCACAAGCATACGGCTTCTGGCAGCATTCTTCATGTCTGTCACCCTCTGGCACTCTTCATCGAACCAGTCGTTCCGTCTTCGTCGTTGACCAGTGCCGATCACTTCCCGCGCCGTTGTTGTCACAGCTTCGTGGATAGGGTCCCACAGGCTGTCGACGTCTCCAGCAACGTTGACTCTTCCCAACTTCTCGTCTAGTTGCTGACGGTACTGCGCAGCTACCCCATCAGTCGACAAGCGTTGTATATTGAAGCGTAGCGTTCTGTGCGTTGCGGAACTCGTGACGCTGGATAACCGCGCCCGAATTTTAGCTACAACGAGATAATGATCCGAGTCGATATTAGGGCCTCGGAAGGTCCTGACATCAATGACATCTGAGAAATGTCGCCCATCAACCAGCACGTGGTCTATTTGGGAGCAGGCATCGCCACTCGGGTGTCGCCAGGTGTGTTTGCGGATATTCTTTCGTGCGAAGTAGGTACTGCTGATTGCCATCCCTCTAGCAGCAGCGAAGGTTACTAGCCGCAGGCCATTATCATTGGTAACGGAATGAAGGCTTTCCGTTCCAATAACGGGTCGGAAGAAATCTTCTTTCCCGATCTGCGCATTTGCGTCGCCAATGACTATCTTGACGTCTTGTTTTGGGCACTCTCCGTAGGCCTTATCCAGGCTCTCATAGAACTCATCCTTCATGTCATCGGGCTTATCGTTCGTTGGCGCATATATGCTGATCAGGCTGTAGTTGAAGAACTTGCCCCTCATTCTCAACACACAGATTCGGTCGCTTACCGGTTTCCACCGAATAATTCGCTTCATCTGCTTCCCAATCACTATGAAGCCAACTCCACGTTCTGCTCTGTCGCCACCGCTGTAGTAGATGTGGTACTTGAATGAAGTTTTGGCGATGGGGTCCACCGCTCGGAATTCGCGTTCTCCGGTTCTCGGCCAGCGTATTTCCTGGATAGCTGCCACGTTCACGCCGACATTCCGCAGTTCACGAGCCAGGAGCCCAACACGCGCGGGTTCATTCAAAGTTCTCACGTTCCAAGATCCAACTTTCCAATCGTTGTCCTTTATTCGTTGCCGGGTCTGTTGCCGTAAAATCAATCCGTTTGCTCTACTTTTGCCTTTCTTGGTTGGTGAAGAGTCTTCGATAGGCCACCTAACCAGGGTTGCGCTACCTACATCGTGCTAGAGGGGCTGCCTCCTCGATGCTGACACGATACAGCATCGTCCGCTTGTTCTTTACATGATGATCAGGGTCATAGCCATCACAACCATCCACCTTTATCAGGGCTTTGGACCTGTAGCTCTGGTTCTCAATAGTTTCAAGTTCTTTCGGACATGCTACTATGGTGAGCCGTCATGCGCTAGCGGTGTTCATAACTATTGTGTTAGACTATAATAAAAAAATCTATTATTTCACTTCACTTTCTTCCGTGCAAATTCTTGGGATTCTTTCGGAAATTCCTCTGGAATTCTTTTGTAAATCCCAATGGAATTCTCCCAGAAATTCCTGTGGAATACTTCCGAAAATCCTGCTAAGAAGCTTCCAGATGTCGGGGTTTTTTTTAATCTTTTTTTATGGAAATCATCCGAAAATTCCTCTGTAATTGTTTGGAAATCCTCCTTATATTCTTACAGAAATCCTTCTTATATTCTTACAGATTTATTGCTATTGATTTTATTGTTTCTGCCTGAGATAATGATGTATATCCAGAATTTTTCCAAAAATTCCTTCGTGATTCTTTAGAATTTTTTTTCTAAGATTCTTTGAGAAAAAAAAACTCTGTGATTCTTCTGGAAATTCATAAGGAAGTGTTTTTTTTTTTTTTTTCGTGATTTATCAGTGATTTTCCTTGGAAATTTTCTTAAATCCTTGGCGGAATTTTCTGAAAATCCCTCTTGAGTTCAAATGAAAATCCTCCAAGAAAACTACCGGACAGCCACTGAGACTTTAAAAAAATACCTATGAGATTCTTTGATTACTGATTTCTTTTTCTGAGCATCTTTTGAAAGTGACTTTTAAATGGTTCTGGAAATTCCATTTGAAATTATTCCGTAAATCTTTCTGGAGCTCTTCTGGACATCGTAATTATTCTGG
Source organism: Aedes aegypti (assembly GCF_002204515.2). Classification (NCBI taxonomy): domain Eukaryota; kingdom Metazoa; phylum Arthropoda; class Insecta; order Diptera; family Culicidae; genus Aedes; species Aedes aegypti. The sequence goes on along the minus strand of NC_035107.1, from coordinate 153,813,196 downwards.
AAAATATTCATAAAATCTTCTGGATGTCTGTGACTTTTCTTTGAATTTTTCAGGGATTCTTGCGAAATAACTTCTGGGATTCTTTTGGATATCACTGTAAAAAAAAACATTCAAAATCCATTCGAAATTCTCCTGAGATTGTTTCAGATATTTACGAGAATCCTTAAAATAATTCCTTTAGAAATCCCTGATAATATTTTAGTGATTTCTCTTTGGTTCTTCTGTAAATCGACCGAATCCCAAATCCGGAAATCCTCCTTTAATTCCAGAGCAATTTCCAGAAGAATTTTCAGAAGGATATTTTTAAGAATCCAGGATATTTTTCCCTAAGAATCTCAGTGTCATTTCTGGAAAAATACCAGAACAATTTACGGTTGAATCTCACGAAAACTTCCGGTAGAATTCTTGAATACTTATCATTCAAGCAGAATTCCAGTCGTGTTTACGGATGAATCTTGGCAGGTTTTACGGAAGAATCCAAGCAGAATTTCTTGAAAAATTCCAGTAAAATTTCTGGAAGAATCTTCGAAAGATGTTTTGAAGCCCTCCAGCAGAAAGAAATCTGGGGGTATTTCAGAAAAAATTCGAAAGAATAACAGAGTTTTCTTGAAAAAAAATCAGGATGCTCTCAGATCCTAGAGGTAATTCGGGAAGAATTTCTGCAAGAATCCTCAACAGAAGGATTTGAAGGATCCTTAGAAAGATTTTCGAAAGAATCCCAGAAGACTTTCCGAAAGAATGCAGAAAGATATCCGGAAGATTTCCTACCAGGCATCAAAATTATCAGATAGACGATGATACTATCATCTATCTGATAGACAAGTGATACTATCAGTTCAGCCAGATGATACTATCACTTCTTGACTATCTCTGATAGTATCACTGAGAGAACGGTTCTATCAGAGATAGAGAATAGAGAGATAGTATCCCTATCCCAAAAATTTCTCATCATGATACTATCAGTACAACATCTCTCAATTAATAATGATAGAGGTTCTATCTCTATCAATTGATAATATTGAAGAATAAAAATTGTTGGACTATGGGCATAGAAAATTAACTAAATTCCATATTTTGCGGCTTCAGGAGTGTAAGAATTGTTGGAAACCCATGCAATATGGGTATTTTCGGAACGGGCGCAACGAGGGAATGACGAAAATCGATGTCCGACGCCATTTTGAAATCCAAAATGGCGGCCTCCGGATTAGTGAAATCATTGGAATCCATGCAATATGGGTATTTTCGGAACGGGCGCGACGAGGGGATGACGAAAATCGATGTCCGACGCCATTTTGAAATCCAAGATGGCGGCCTCCGGATAAGTAAAATCATTGGAAACCCATGCAGTATGGGTATTTTCGGAACGGGCGCGACGAGGGGATGACGAAAATCGATGTCCGACGCCATTTTGAAATCCAAAATGGCGGCCTCCGGATAAGTAAAATCATTGGAAACCCATGCAATATGGGTATTTTCGGAACGGGCGCGACGAGGGGATGACGAAAATCGATGCCCGACGCCATTTTGAAATCCAAGATGGTGGCCTCCGGATTAGTGAAATTATTGGAAACCCATGCAATATGGGTATTTTCGGAACGGGCGCAACGAGAAGATGACGGAAATCGATGTCCGGCGCCATTTTGAAATCAAAGATGGCGGCCTCCGGATTAGTAAAATCATTGGAAACCCATGCAATATGGGTATTTTCGGAACGGGCGCAACGAGGGAATGACGAAAATCGATGTCCGACGCCATTTTGAAATCCAAAATGGCGGGCTCCAGATTAGTGAAATCATTGGAAACCTATGCAATATGGGTATTTTCAGAACGGGTGCGACGAGGGGATGACGAAAATCGATGTCCGACGCCATTTTGAAATCCAAGATGGCGGCCTCCGGATGAGTAAAATCATTGGAAACCCATGCAGTATGGGTATTTTCGGAACGGGCGCGACGAGGGGATGACGAAAATCGATGTCCGACGCCATTTTGAAATCCAAGATGACGGCCTCCGGATAAGTAAAATCATTGGAAACCCATGCAATATGGGTATTTTCGGAACGGGCGCGACGAGGGGATGACGAAAATCGGCGGTACATCGGCGGATGACGAAAATCGGCGGTACACACTACCGCCATCTGTTGGCCCGTCGGCCAAACATGCTGATTTTAGCATTGGGCGTATATGTCCTCGTGACTATGATTTTGATCGAAATTTGTTATAAGTGTTACGTCTGTTTGTCTGTGGTAAAATCATTAAAAACCCATGCAGTATGGGTATTTTCGGAAAAGGCGCGACGAGGGGATGACGAAAATCGATGTCCAACGCTATTTTGAAATCCAAGATGGTGGCCTCCGGATTAGTAAAATCATTTGAAACCTATGCAATATGGGTATTTTCGGAACGGGCGCGACGAGAAGATGACGGAAATCGATGTCCGGCGCCATTTTGAAATCCAAGATGGCGGCCTCCGGATAAGTGAAATCATTGGAAACCCATGCGATATGGGTATTTTCGGAACGGGCGCAACGAGGGAATGACGAAAATCGATGTCCGACGCCATTTTGAAATCCAAGATGGCGGCCTCCAGACTAGTGAAATCATTGGAAACCTATGCAATATGGGTATTTTTGGAACGGGTGCGACGAGGGGATGACGAAAATCGATGTCCGACGCCATTTTGAAATCCAAGATGGCGGCCTCCGGATGAGTAAAATCATTGGAAACCCATGCAGTATGGGTATTTTCGGAACGGGTGCGACGAGGGAATGACGAAAATCGATTTCCGACGCCATTTTGAAATCCAAGATGGCGGCCTCCGGATGAGTAAAATCACAGACAAACAGACGTCACACTCATCATTGTCCATCGACCACCTTTTTAACGATCGATTCAAAAATATGTTAGGTGGCCAATCCGCCACCCGCAGCGCTTGCTTCGTTTGTGTTCGTGTTTGACGTTTACACACTACCGCCATCTGTTGGCCCGTCGGCCAAACACGCTGATTTTAGCATTGGGCGTATATGTCCTCGTGACTATGATTTTGATCGAAATTTGTTCTAAGTGTTACGTCTGTTTGTCTGTGGTAAAATCATTAAAAACCCATGCAGTATGGGTATTTTCGGAAAGGGCGCGACGAGGGGATGACGAAAATCGATGTCCAACGCTATTTTGAAATCCAAGATGGTGGCCTCCGGATCATTTGAATCATTTGAAACCTATGCAATATGGGTATTTTCGGAACGGGCGCGACGAGAAGATGACGGAAATCGATGTCCGGCGCCATTTTGAAATCCAAGATGGCGGCCTCCGGATTAGTGAAATCATTGGAAACCCATGCGATATGGGTATTTTCGGAACGGGCGCAACGAGGGAATGACGAAAATCGATGTCCGACGCCATTTTGAAATCCAAGATGGCAACCTCCAGACTAGTGAAATCATTGAAAACCTATGCAATATGGGTATTTTCGGAACGGGCGCGACGAGGGGATGACGAAAATCGATGTCCGACGCCATTTTGAAATCCAAGATGGTGGCCTCCGGATAAGTAAAATCATTAAAAACCCATGCAGTATGGGTATTTTCGGAACGGGCGCGACGAGGGAATGACGAAAATCGGTGTCCGACGCCATTTTGAAATCCAAGATGGTGGCCTCCGGATGAGTAAAATCATTGGAAACCCATGCAATATGGGTATTTTCGGAACGGGCGCGACAAGAAGATGACGGAAATCGATGTCCTGCGCCATTTTGAAATCCAAGATGGCGGCCTCCGGATTAGTAAAATCATTCTCTCTTCTATTTCCGTCATCCCCTCGTCGCGTCCGTTCTGAAAAAATCCATACAGTACTGACCCGATTTTGTCAGCCCCCGATTTTGTCTGCCTCCGATTTTGTCTACTCCCGATTTTGTCAGCTTTTTGACCCGATTTTGTCAGCCTATTTTAAATTTGTCAAAAAAAATGTTATCGTCATGTTTTATCACGTTTACATTAAAATTGATGATGATGTTTGATGTCATGCACGCATGGGCGTAGCCAGAGGGGACAATGACAATGCCTTTTATTAAGTGTTAAAAATCGATATTACCAATCTTAGAGAGGGGGGAGCCCTGATAAAAAAAACTGGCTACGCCCATGTCCATCGCCCTCTTAAAATTCATGTAACCTTGTAACACGTCAAAATTTTATAAAACAGGAACAATATAAAATGACCCGATTTTGTCAGGTTCCCCATTTTGTCAGCCTAAAATTCATCGAGGGGCTGACAAAATCGGGTCCTTACTTTCTTTACTGCTTGACAACTTGAATTATAATAATCATGTTCTTCCAAGTCATGGCATACTGTAAATGATAAATTACCGCATCTCTTTTTCTTCCAAGGAATTTGTTAGTTATGATGTCAATATAAAAAAAATCATTTGGGTTTAATTTGAACTCGGAATCTTTCGAGGATTTGGTGCCAAAGACTACACACTTAATTTATTTCGTCGAGGCTGGCAAAAATATTCGCCGAGAACCCAACAGCTGAGATCTCGTTAAAAATCTCGGTAAAAGTTGGAAGTGCCGATTGCGCTGTAAAATGTTAAATCAACCCAGCTGTCAAAATCTGACGAAGAGATCGGAAATCCATTACCGAAAATCTCAGCACACCACTACCGAAATTCGGTAAACAATTTTTTTTGGTTGGAAGAAGAATAAGAAGAAAAAAAACTACACATAAATTTTAATAATGGAAACAAATTTATTTAACTAAATATACCATATTATTACAAATGTATGAGCTACCACCACTGTAAGCATTCAATTTTTCACTGAATTTAAGATAATGCGCAAATGCACAATTTACGTTTGAAGCAAATAGAAAAGCAGCTCGACCATTTTTGCTGCACTTTCATTGTGAGGAGTAGAAGATCCAGGGAATATATCTAAAAAGGTAATAAAAAAGCCATAATAATGCCATAATACAATAAATTGTATGAATGGCGCTCTCTTCAAGCTTTTTCCAAAATCGCTTTGAAAAATTTCGAGCACGTGTTGGTTTTGGTAGCTTGATTTGACAGATGTACTTTGCCGAAATTCAGTAAAGATATTTGTTTGCTGATTGTTGTGGCAAAATAGATTACCGAGTCTCAGTAATTCATGTGAACTACCGATTATCGTCAATCTGCATCTGTCAATACCGCTCATGTGTCAAACTTGAACAAGATTTTAGTAAAAATATGTTTTACCGACTGAACTCGTCATTTAAGTTTACCGAAATGAAATTCTACGATGAAGTGTGTAACTAGTTGCTTCCATGAGCCCAATGAGCTTATTCTTTACCACACACGCCGCTCAAGATCTGCGCCTTACTAAGGCAAACATTTGTTGCTACTTGCTACAATCTGTGTGTAATTTACCACACTTGCACGAGTTATACTCGCATTGGACATAAGTGGTCGTACCCCACTGCCTTCAAATACATTTTTGTTTTTTCGTTGAACCTGGATGACCAACAAATGTTCAGTGCTTCCTACTCAGGCCATTATTCTATTTTCGCTAGATCCGAACACACATTTTTGGTGTGACTACTCCCTTCTAAGGTGAGCATTTCAAATTTTACCGGACTCAACGAATCGTATCCGCTCCGGTTGCTCCCTTCTAAGGCGAGCAAACTTTTACTTTTCCGCCGGTCCCGACAATTCGTAACTGTCACTGCGGCCGCTCTCTTCTAAGGCGAGCTTTTCTTTTCGCCGACAAAACGGATCGAATCCGTTGCTTTGACAGCTCCTTTCTAAAGCGAGCATTTTCAAACGTCCACCCGACCCGACAGATCGAATCTGCAGCTTCGACACTTGTTTTGAAACGAGTTTTATTGCTTCCGCCGGACCCTACGGATCGTATCCGTCGCTACGGCTGCTCTCTCTAAAGGTGAGCATTATTTGCTTACTCGCCGGACCCGACAGCACGAAACTGTCGCTTCGGCTGTGAGCATTTTTTTTAACAGCCTGACCCGGTGGATCAAATCCACCGCTAAGGCAACTTCCCCGAAGTTTTACTTATTTGACTTACATGTTTGATGTCCTTTTTGCTCAACTGATAGCTAAAATGGTCTTAGTAATCCGTTCATCTCGACATCCAATATTGACATTCTTCTTTAATTCTTCAATTGAACTCTTGAAGACTCCATCATATTCTTCAAATACTTTTTTTCTTGCCAAATTAACTAAATTTCGTAAATCACAGAAGAACGTGGGTTCTATCGTCGCCAATGTGAAACTTCCAGTCTTTACTGCTTGACAACTTGAATAATAATAATCATGTTCTTTCAAGTCATAGCATACTGTAAATGATAAATTAACACAGGTATCTTATGATTTTACTAATCCGGTGGCCGCCATCTTGGATTTCAAAATGGCGCCGGACATCGATTTCCGTCATCTTCTCGTCGCGCCCGTTCCGAAAATACCCATATTGCATGGGTTTCCAATGATTTCACTAACCCGGAGACCGCCATCTTGGATTTCAAAATGGCGTCGGACATCGATTTTCGTCATCCCCTCGTCGCGCCCGTTCCGAAAATACCCATATTGCATGGGTTTCCAATGATTTCACTAATCCGGAGGCCGCCATCTTGGATTTCAAAATGGCGTCGGACATCGATTTTCGTCATACCCTCGTCGCGCCCGTTCCGAAAATACCCATATTGCATGGGTTTCCAATGATTTTACTCATCCGGAGGCAGCCATCTTGGATTTCAAAATGGCGCCGGACATCGATATTCGTCATCCCCTCGTCGTGCCCGTTTCGAAAATACCCATATTGCATGGGTTTCCAATGGTTTCACTAATCCGGAGGCCGTCATCTTGGATTTCAAAATGGCACCGGACATCGATTTCCGTCATCTTCTCGTCGCACCCGTTCCGAAAATACCCATATTACATGGGTGTCCAATGATTTCACTAATCCGGAGGTAGCCATCTTGGATTTCAAAATGGCGTCGGACATCGATATTCGTCATCCCCTCGTCGTGCCCGTTCCGAAAATACCCATATTGCATGGGTTTCCAATGATTTCACTTATCCGGAGGCAGCCATCTTGGATTTCAAAATGGCACCGGACATCGATTTCCGTCATCTTCTCGTCGCACCCTGGGTGCTGCGAAGTGAATCCCTTTTCATTTTCAAGCAAATCTTGAAACATGCTTCTTGCGAAGAATTGAGCTTGTCGTATTACTCCCTCAAACGTCACTTTGAATTCTCTGTTTATCAAATTTCGCTCTCTGATCTCTCTCTGGAGAGCTTGAATACGTCCTAGCTCGAATGACTTTCCCATTGTGAAATCGGCTAATACTGGGTCTGCGAGAAGTGCGTGGATCTATTCCATTTTTATATGACTGTGCTTGTGGATTACAACGATGAGTTCGTTCAAAAGTTGCCGGAGGAGCAATTGAAAGGAGCATGTCAGCTTCTATCGATGGTTTTATTATTCCGGCCGTAGCATACCCCCTCAATCAAAAAGGTGGGCTAATAAGATGTATAAACTCGATTCATAGCATCAAACCGAACAACATCGAATACGACGATTCGAACGATTTGATTTTGAAGATTTTTTGGGTGGCCAAAAGCATGGAGAAGAAATACTCAAGTGACAAGTCTGAAATATTGCGCATAGAATGTCAAGTATTTATCCTTGTGTGTATATTAGGTATACTTTGTTGAAATAAGTATATTCCTTGAATATTATTTAGACTATGAAACAATTTGTTGCAATATAAAAAAAAACAACAAAAATAAATATATATTTTATCTCTGAGATTACAATACTTTCTCACGTGATCACATTACTCTCGCACAAGTAACATAACCACAATCTCGAATGTTTGGCTCCGACAATCAGGCTCCCGCTTGACAAGCATATTGAGTCAGACCGCAGTACCCAGGTCGCACCCGTTCCGAAAATACCCATATTGCATGGGTTTCCAATGATTTCACTAATCCGGAGGCCGCCATGTTTGATTTCAAAATGGCGTCGGTCATCGATTTTCGTCATCCCCTCGTCGCGCCCGTTCCGAAAATACCCATATCGCATGGGTTTCCAATGATTTCACTTATCCGGAGGCAGCCATCTTGGATTTCAAAATGGCACCGGACATCGATTTCCGTCATCTTCTCGTCGCGCCCGTTTCGAAAATACCCATATTGCATGGGTTTCCAATGATTTCACTAATCTGGAGGCCGCCATCTTGGATTTCAAAATTTATTCGTCATCCCCTCGTCGTGCCCGTTCCGAAAATACCCATATTGCATGGGTTTCCAATGATTTCACTTATCCGGAGGCAGCCATCTTGGATTTCAAAATGGCACCGGACATCGATTTCCGTCATCTTCTCGTCGCGCCCGTTCCGAAAATACCCATATTGCATGGGTTTCCAATGATTTTACTCATCCGGAGGCCGCCATCTTTGATTTCAAAATGGCGTCGGACATCGATTTTCGTCATCCCCTCGTCGTGCCAGTTCCGAAAATACCTATGCGAACATACTTTGAGTAATTTCTATTAGCTCTTTCCCATTATGCGCAAGATTTTGGTTTCGCTTTTTGTTTCAATGATAGTATAGATAGGGATAGCTATGGAAATTTGCTGATAGTAGCTTTTTCTCCAAAGATAGATGATAAAGATATGCTTCATCCATCAGTGATGAAAAAATGCTGATAGTATCTCCATCCGTCTATCAATTGATAGAGATAGTATAGTCTATCTTCTATCCATCATTTTTCAAGAAGTGATAGTATCCCTATCACTACCCATAGGGATAGTATCATTTGATAGTATCAAAAGATAGACGTGATAATGATAAATGATAGGGATAGATTTGAAGCCTGTTTCCTACAGGATTTTTGGAAAAGTCCCAGAAAAATTTCAAGAATATTGACGTAAAAATCTCAGTGGCATTTCTAGAATAATTTCAGAAAGATTTTCGTAAGGGATGGTACACAAATTATGTCACGCTAAATTTCATCTTCTTTGACCACCTCCCCCCCTTATCACGTTTTTTGTATGAGTCCTCCGAAATTTTGGTAAGGCTTGTCACGCTTGGCTTGACCCCCTCCCCCCCTTGGAGCGTGACGTAATTTGTGCATGACCCCTAAGCATCCTCGAAAGTATTCTAAAAGGATTCCGAAAGCATCTCAGGTGATTTCCGGAAGAATACCAGAGGTATTCTTATAATAATCCCAGAAGTATTTCCGGACAAAAGCCAGAATTATTTTGGGAGGAATTCTCGAAGAATTTCTAATAGAGTCGTAGTACATTTTTAAGCAAAATCCTCTAAAAATATCCAGAAGAATTGCATCAGGATTTTTGGTAGAATCTTCCATTGAATTTCCGAAAGAATCTTCGAGAATTTTGAAGAATTTAATTTCCAGGATATCAAAAGTAATCCTTAGGGAGATAAACGAAAAATCACATACAGATTTCTGCAAAAATTCCAATAAGATGTCCAGAAGAATCACATATCCGAAAGAAAATAGTACCGGAATGCTAACGATTTTTCTTAGATGAATCCAAAAGCGATATCTGGAAGTATTCTGTGATTTCCAGAAGAACTTATAAAAAAGGAAAAATTTCAAGATTTCCAGAACAATCCCAGAGAGGTTTTGAAGGATTCATAAGTGATTTAAGGAAGAATCCCTAGGGGAAAATTCTAAAGAATTCTAGAGTAATTTCTGGACCAATGTTTTTTTTTTATATGCTGTATCAATATTTAAGCTAGGTATGCTCAAGAAATGGTCAAGAAATTTTCTACAGTGAGCTCCATTTCAATTGACAATTGACTAGTTTAATTGCATGTGGTGTCATTCAATATTTAAAATAAGATTCTTTAAGCATGTTGATCCTTCAGCATGAACCAACGAGCATTGCTTGAAGTTATGAGATTTTTTAGATTACTTTGATTACTGATTTATTTTTCTGAGAATCTTCTTAAATTTACTTTCAATTGGTTCTGGAAATTCCTTTTGAAATTATTCCGTGAATCTTTCTGCAGTTCTTCTGGACATCGGAATTATTCTGGAAAATATTCATGAATTCTCTGGATGTCTGTGAATTTCCTTCAAATCTTTCAGGGATTCTTGCGAAATACCTTCTGGGATTCTTTTGAATATCACTGTAATTTGGATATAGAACTCTCATGGGATTGTTTCAGATATTTACGAAAATAGTTCATGCAGAAGTGATTCTTCTGTATATCGACCTGGAGTTCTTTCGGAAATTCTTTTATAATCCCATAGCAATTCTCAGAAAAAAAAATCAGAAGGATATTTTTAAGAATCCGAAGAATCTCAATGGAATCTCTGAAAAAATACCAGAACGATTTACGGTTGAATCTCACGAAAACTTCCGGTAGAATTCTTGAATGATATCCGGAAGAATGACAGTCGTATTTTTGGATGAATCTCAGCAGGTTTTAGGGCACAATCCCAGCAAAATTCAATGAAAAATTCCTGCAAAATTTCTGGAAGCATCTTTGAAAGATATTTTGAAGTCCTCCAGCAGGATAACAGAAAGTAATCTGGGGGTATCTCAGAAAAAAATCCGAAAGAATGCTAGGGAGATACTCGAAAGAATAAAGAGTTTTATGAAAAATTCAGGATGCTCCTGGATCCTAGAGGTAATTCGGGAAGAATTTCTGCATGAATCCTCAAAAAATCTAGCACGAAGGATTTGAAGGATCCTCAGAAAGATTTTCGAAAGAATCCCAGAAGGTTTTCCGAAAGAATAGAAAGATATCCAAAAAATTCCAACAGGATTTTTGGAAGAGTCCCAGAAGTATTTCAGAGATATTGACGTAAAAATCTCAGTCGAATTTCTAGAAGAATTTCAGAAAGATTTTCGAAAGTATTCTAAAAAGATTTCCGAAGGCATATCAGGTGATTTCCGGAAGAATACCAGAGGCATTCTCATAAGAATACCAGAAGTATTTCCGGAAAAAAATCTAGAGTTATTTTCGGAGAAATTCTCGAAGAATTTCTAGTAGAGTCGTACATTTTTTGATAAAATCTCGCATACTCTGAGATAACGCCCTAAAAGCCATTGGTAGCCACGTGTGTAGCTCGTTGTTTCTGAGCAAAAGAAAGAATAAGCATCCAAACCAACATCACGATAAGGAAGATAATAATCCTTTCATCCCCATAGCGTTGTTAAATAGCATGAAAATCCATTCAAATGCTCAGAAACAACGAGCTACATACATGGTTACCAATGGCTTTTAGGGCAAGATCAGAAGTTATGCGAGAAATCCTCTTTAAATATCCAAAATAATTGCATCAGGATTTTTGGTAAAATCTTCCATAGTATTTCTAAAACAATTTTCAAGAAATTCAAAGAATTTAATTTCCTGGATTTCAAAAGTAATCTTTAGGGAGATACACGCAAAATCACATACAGAGTTTTTGCTCCACACCGCTCATTCGATTCTAGATCAAATTATGAGTGTCCTCCCGAAATTTGACCTCATTTGGATGAAAACTGAGACTGCACAAGCCCTTTAAAGTTTATATGGAAATTACTATGGGAAAAGCAACCAATTCATTCAAACGGTCATAGTGTTTTCCCATGTGCTCTTGGAGATTAGAACTACGTTGATACTGTGAGATACAGTAATCAGCTACAACTTTGCCGAAGACCGTTTTTACGTCGGACGCCCCAGTAATTAGTAATTGATTTTTGAATGAGTTATAAAACTTTGGCTATAATTATTGGGCTGCTCTGCAGGCATCACTGGATATATGCAGTGAAACATAGTAGCCATGATTTGTACGTGCTATCTTTCGCGCCAGGTGCAGCAATGTTGCCTGTTCAGAAGTTAAATGAGCACTGCTGAAGAATTTGTGACTGGATATAAATCAATAACTAATAACTGAGGCGTCCGATTTGAAAACGGTCTTCGGCAAAGCTGTAGCTGATGAATGTATCTCACAGTATCAACGTAGTTCTAATCTCCAAGAGCACATGGGCAAATACTATGACCGATTGAATGAATTGGTTGCTTTTCTCATAGTAATTCCCATATTAACTTTGAAGGGCTTGTGCAGGGAGGACACTCATAATGTGATCTAGAATCGAATGAGCGGTGTGGAGCAAAAACGTTTTTTGAACCACTCTAATATATATATATATATATATATATATATATATATATATATATATATATATATATATATATATATATATATATATATATATATATATATATATATATATATATATATATATATATATATATATATATATATATATATATATATATATATATATATATATATATATATATATATATATATATATATATATATATATATATATATATATATACGTATATATACTTCAAATAGTTAAAACACCAACTTTATCACTTTTAATCATGATACAACCTTCTACAATATTGTTCGCTATGGTATCAAGTAGAGTTTTTGACATTCTGGGTTCAATTGAACGCGATCAACAGTTTTCCTGAACCAAACAGTAGATGATGTACTGTTTCCCATATGTTTGAGCTGGGAATCCCATATTAACTTCAATTCAAATGCACCAGCTCATGGAACGACCTCTAACCTTAAGGAATAATTCTGGGGGGTGCCCCGTGGAATTATACAACTTTATTTTTCTTCCATACTGAGATGGGCCAGTCTACTGCGGAATGAGTGATCACGTGGTAATTATCCATGCTATTACTGTTTTTCAGTGACCAACAAATAGTTTCACCCTATCTGCAACACTGTCAAAAATATCGTACTGATAAATTTCCATTTAAACTGCTTAATTTAAGGCTAAACTTAATCCATCAGTGATATCCATAGTCTATCGCCATCAATGCGCTTGTGATGGAGTAGACAGCATGATACTGATATGATGTCGATTGATCCGAATTGTATCGCAGTCGGCCTGTGCAAATCAGCAAATTTTAAGCGTTGATTGTGACAGCGAGCAACTCTGGTTTACACTTTCGCCCTCTCGGAGGGTTGACAATTCGGAGACTCTGTTACCAAAATGATGAAGGATATTTCCCTTCACGAAATTTTACAGGCTTGCCATAGTGACGACCATTAGCATCCGTAATTTGCTGCGGGAGCTTTGAATAACATGAAACTAGTTTTGTTTTAAAAATGACATATTCTCATATTTCCGGGTTTTGGTGGGTTTCCAGCAGGTTTTTTTTTTTCATAATTTAATTCGTGTAAAATCATACACATTTATGTCGTAAATGTGCTCCATGAGTCAAATTTCAAATGATTTTGCCATCGCTAAAGTAACAGTTAACTTGATGATTAAAACTTGACTAATGTTTGGAAAGAGCTTCAATTTCTAATTGTGACTGTGACTGTTTTAAGTTCATTTAATACATTCAATTGTTAAATTATGTTCAATTTGATTTCTAATTTTCTATCTATTAGAGCACACTGCAAATATTTCAAATGTTATCGTTCAAAATTAACACTTCTCTTGGTTTTTAATTCAAATCTAAAAAATAAGGCTCAGTAACTCAACAGGAAAAGAAAAAAAAAGAAAAATTTGAACTACAATTATTTGGATAGTTACTGATCTGATTACTATTTGAATTAGAGCATAACAAAGGTTTATTTATATTTTATTATTCTTGTACAAGAACCGCATCAACCTGTTTGATAAAATTGTGCCGTTTTCGTTCAATCTATCATAAATTGTTTTAAAAATGATGGAATTTGATGAATTATTTGATTTCGTATTACAAACATTGCAAAGCTGTTTTTTTTTAAGAAGAGTGCTGATCTACAAATTGTGACTTTTAATTGTTGTGACTGCACAAAATACCTATTAAGACAGTTGTCAAAATCTCAATTTCAAAAAAAAATCTTCATTTTATGCAGTTATTTTATTATTTAACTGGACAAAACAAAAACAAAATGATTTGGTTGAACTGTCTGAAGCCATCCCAACTTTTGTAAAAACATCTATTTTTTTGCGTCGTTCGTCTCCCCTGAGCAATTTTCTGGATACGTCACTGCAAATTATATGAAATATTACATGTAGGTCTATTATTTGATTTTATAAAAATAGTTCACTGAGAGATTATTGATCTATTGAACATAATTTGTAAGCAACCTTATACAGAAAACCAAGCTGTAGTAGGATAGACGGTCACTAATTTTGTGAGATAGTTCATCCTGCTGCTCCAACAGTTCACGCTGAGCATTAGTGCGATACCTAAATTACTTTATTGAACCTAAGAATTCACCTCGCTCGTGCTGTGTATCACGGGCGAGGTTTACTTGGTAATGTTGTACTTTTACAACGGCGTGCATGGCACGTCATAAATTCTACTCTCCCTTGTCCACCTCTATGTTATTAATAGACGACCTAAAACCCTTCAAAATGCATCAAAAGTTCAACGTCATAGGCGAGAAATGCATGAATTGAGTTCTCGCTACACGCGCAAGCGCACCCTCCATCTGCTCTGCACCGTAGCTCAGCTACTAGTGCGAAGAATTTAAAAGGATTAGTCTTTATGAGCACACTTTCGCTTCTGCGAAGGTCGTGCGGCGACCACACTAAATCTATTTATGCGACTGTTTGCAAACCAGACGCCGCAGCGAAGAGAAAATGGCGCATGTTGCGAAGCGATTTCATTTCCCTTTCGCTTCGGCACGACCGACATCTGTTGTCTCCGAGCACTTCTGGAGCTCGATTTGAAAAGGTCGAATGTGACATTTTTGACTATCTGAGATAACTCTCCATGAAGTTTCTCAAACAAAATTCAATTCCTATTTCAAGCAAATAGCTCAAAAGTGTTCAATATACGTATTAAGACACAAAATGAAATCCCCTTCAATAAACTATCGAACAAAACCATTAAAATACACTCAATTTATTGATTTATGATCATAAAAAAGCTTTCCGTCGATATAACATTGTTTGTTGTTCATTCGACCTAATCGATACGACCTAGCGCTAGTCACCGCTGCACTTCGAACGGGTACGTTCAGACGTTTGACATCTGAAAATGTCCATACGTCAAAGTACGATCGGACTGATTGGTGTCCAGTGAAGTACATACGACCCACCGTTGTAAACAAAAATAGAGAATTTCAAAGAATTTCTGAAGTTTTCTGCATGAAGGTATGTATTTCGTGAAGTTGGCAAACGATTTATGCGATCAGCGATGTTGCTCAGAGCAAATCCCCATCTGCGCTGAATGTCTACTGTAGAAAAAATGCAACGGAAGCGATTATGGATGGGTTTGTCGGATGGATAATGGATTCATTGTATATGTTATATCGTTGCAAATAAAATTTATACTGAGATGTTGGCAAACAGCAAAGCAACACTTGGTGCTGTATCGTTTCCTAGGAAATCAAGTTACAGCGTTTCCGATTGTTTGGAAGACCTTAGGGAAAGGTTTAAAGATCCACTCCGTGACAATTTGCACTCTTCGTTCAACTTTGGTTTAATTTTCGGCCTTTAGCATTACTGCAGAAGTACTAATGATGCCTTATGAATGTTCCTGCAACGATATAACATATACAATGAATCCATTATCCATCCGACAAACCCATCCATAATCGCTTCCGTTGCCTTTTTTTCTACAGTAGACATTCAGCGCAGATGGGGATTTGCTCTGAGCAACATCGCTGATCGCATAAATCGTTTGCCAACTTCACGAAATACATACCTTCATGCAGAAAACTTCAGAAATTCTTTGAAATTCTTTATTTTTGTTTACAACGGTGGGTCGTATGTACTTCACTGGACACCAATCAGTCCGATCGTACTTTGACGTATGGATATTTTCAGATGTCAAACGTCTGAACGTACCCGTTCGAAGTGCAGCGGTGACTAGCGTTAGGTCGTATCGATTAGGTCGAATGAACAACAAACAATGTTATATCGACGGAAAGCTTTTTTATGATCATAAATCAATAAATTGAGTGTATTTTAATGGTTTTGTTCGATAGTTTATTGAAGGGGATTTTATTTTGCGTCTTAATACGTATATTGAACACTTTTGAGCTATTTGCTTGAAATAGGAATTGAATTTTGTTTGAGAAACTTCATGGAGAGTTATCTCAGATAGTCAAAAATGTCACATTCGACCTTTTCAAATCGAGTTCCAGTAAATAGTTAACTGTGTTGAGCTAGCAGGTTTTGATTATGGGGGGATTTTGTAAACCCAAGATGAAAGAAAAAAGGTCGAATACGCGTTTTTTTAATTTTGGTGTTTTTGCTACATTGGACCTTATGCGCAATAGGACGAATGAACAAATTTTTACTATTCCTAATTTTTGTTAATTACGTCAAAGTGTCAATTTATTTTTTTATTTTAGAAGAAATATGATATCGATATGATACTTTACCAGCATGATAAGCTGAACAGAATCTACCAAATGGTGAAATAAACGCGATTTTTTACTTTTGTTACTTACGACCTTTTCACATCGAGCTCCAGACTTCATTCACACGCGGAGGCATCAACACACGAACGGACGAACGAATAGGGTAAACAGCCGTCAATTTTTTTGATACTTTTGCGAACTTTCAACACGATATTGGACCGTATGAATAAAATGTAGTAAAGTTGAGTTTACTACATTCTCGGTAGTA
The DNA here is from genome assembly GCF_002204515.2 of Aedes aegypti. NCBI lineage: Eukaryota > Metazoa > Arthropoda > Insecta > Diptera > Culicidae > Aedes > Aedes aegypti. Next base: position 153,796,578 of record NC_035107.1, on the reverse strand, counting down.
AACGCTATATGTGGAACACGAGTGGAACAAGTTTGTGTCATTTTTCTTTCTACACCTTTCGAACATACTACAAACAACGCATTGCTATGAATAAAGGTAGCATTTACTACAAAGCTACTGGTAGTTAGCTCCAGAGGTTGCTACACATGCTTTGAGATTGCGGAATTGAATGGAATAATTTACTTTTGAGTAACAATCATAGGAAAACGATATGAGTTTTGATATTTCGGAAGGTATTTTGAATTTTGCTTAGGCATTCTGAGGTTACGACAACATTCGCGCCCCACCAATTCTGAGATTCCGGTAAGATTACCGGCAGTAGCAATTTGTAATATCCGTGTGAATTCTGGCATTACGATAATTATGTTATTTTCTAGGAATTTTAGGATGTCGGTAGGAATTCAGATATTTATAATGTAATTCTGAATTTTACGTGTAAATTCTGACCTTTTGAATTCCGGAATTCCTGTAGGAACTTCGAGATTCCGATAGGGATGTGGGATTTTTTATGATAATTCTGGAAGTTTAAATACCATTCTAGGAATATTGCGGAAATATTAGGAATCTGGTAAAAACTCTAGAATTGGGGTGGGAATGGGATGGAAATGGATGGAATATTAATCTCTTGGAATTCTGTGGGTATCTTTGAGACGGTATTTCTGTAAGAATATGAGATTGCGGTGGGATTCCTGCGAATTATTGTGTGAATATTTGTAATTCTGAAAATCAATCTTTGTAATTATTGAAAAATCCTTTAAGATTCCGTTGATCTCCAGTTCCGTTGGTATTTCAATGCAAAGCTTTAATATAAACGTTTTGAAATATTTTATAGATTTCAATGGGATTTTTTGTGAAATCGATAAGAATTTTAATAATTTCAAAGGGAACCCTGGTGTTTTAGGGGAGATCCTCATTGAATTCTAACGACTATCAATAAAATCATTACAATTTCCATAAAAATCTCGACATTCCAAGGATACTATCAGAAATCCCACCAAAATAACGAGAATATCACAGAAACACTTAGAACTTCCGGAATTCAACATGCTGTTAAGAAAACACACGGGGAGCATCAAAATTCTACCGCAATTTCACCAGAATCTCAGTACTGGTGCTAGAAAATATTGTGCATTCAGATTAACTTTAGACCGAAGTTCATAAGACAAATGAAATATCACCAACAAAAGTTCACCGAAGTTCGGCGTCGGCATTCTACCGAAGTGCTACGCCGACAAAGGCATTCTTTATGCGTCGGCGAAGCACTAAATTAGAATGCCGACGCCGAACTTCGCCGAAGTTTTGATTGCCGAACTTCTAATTGTCACTCGAATTGGCATTTTGTGGTTTCAAATGTGATAGCTATAAGCTCAAGATCTCTTCATAGATGTTAAGCTAGTATTTAAAAAATCATCAATCACTGGCGTTGGCAAAGGCCGAAAACCACCCAGAAAATTCTTTGATGTACCATCATCATAAAATCACAGACATAAAGAGAATACCAGACTAATCGCAAAATTACACTACAAATCTTGTCAAATAACAGCACCTTCATAATTTGTGCAAATTATCGCGTAATCGATTAGATTCCATGCATTTTCTCCATATGCATGATTGTATTAATTTTAAGCGTCACTCTGAATAGATTGTTCTTTACGTGCAAAATCACTCTGCACTCTGAATGGAAATTTCTTAACGTGCAGCTTCAGTCACTTCTCATGTTCGAAAGTAGTAAGTACTACATGTTCGAAAAGTTTTTTATTCATACCAAAAGTGTAGTAAACTTTATGGATTTTGTTTTTGAGTAGATGCTACATGTAGTAAAGTTCAAAGTTTTTTATTCATATCACCCATTGTGACGAATCTACAAGAGATACACTTTTTCTCTCAAAGACACTTTGGTAGCCAATAAGTTAATGCATATTTTGTAGAAGAACTTTTTTAACATTAATAACGATAATTTTAATAAAATTTATGAAAATACGTCGAAAAATGCTGATTTTTCCGTCACTTTTTGCAAACTTTTCGTAATTTGAGCCTTTGGATCATTTTCTACAAAATTCACGTCCAAGAAACTTTCGATTCATGCGCTGAGATTAAATGTATGACGCATAGTTAATTAGATATGAGGTTTCAAAGATGACCAAGTTGAAAATCTTAAAATCGTGAATAACTCACTTAGCAGTGATTTGCGACCCTATGTTCCATGGGCACTTTTTCATATCTCATGGAGACCTATCGACCCTCAAATTATTAAAAACATGGAACCATATATATATATATATATATATATATATATATATATATATATATATATATATATATATATGGTTCCATGTTTAATATATATATATATATATATATATATATATATATAAGATTTTGATGTTTCACATGTTTGGGTTACATTTTTCTTCCTCAATTAAAAAAAACATTTGGTTTAGTCTGTCTGAACACCGACCATATTTATGTTTGTTATTTGACATTTAAATACTTGAATTGTGCTGTATCAATATTTACAAGTAATTATAATAAAAAAGTACGTATAGAACAATAACAATTTTAATTTATCCCCATAATTGAACGACAATATTAATTAGAATGAGCCTCCACCACATCATTCCTCTCAGGAGAATTTTGATTCCCAATATATTTTTTGCGGTGGTTCAGAATTGAAAATATCAAAAGTCTATTGTAATCACATCCTTTTTGTTCAAATGCATGTGGTGATATTCGATTTAAAATAAGATTAGTCAAGCCGAACATGTTGATCCTTCCACAAGAACCAACAACGAGCATTGCTTAAGTTAAGAGATTTTATCGTAATGCACAACCAGCATAAACGTTCTTCCCCTTTCGTTTATGTACTAATTATGACTTCAAATTATTTTAATTAAATTAGGTATGTTGTCTACTATTGTACACGGCAACATGTTTCAAAATAAGTGGAGCTGCTTTTAAAACAAACTTTTACATCGATCAACCAAACCATAGAATATCCGATAGCGGAAAAATAATAATAATAACCGATCATTGCAAATCGAGCCGAACTGGCGCTCTTTCCGTGCGCACGCGCATTCTGCAGAGCTGTCAAATCAGGCTTTTGTGCCTTCCTTCTTTTGCTCTCCTTCAACTCAACAACTCAGCACGATCCACCTCGGGGTGGATTGGTGAGCTGTCTGGTTGTTGCAGATGAACAATCATCGTGTAGCGCGACATCATCATTGCCACCAAGCTTGCAACTCGATCCAATTTCGATCCTCTGCTGCTTAGCGAAGACTTTCGAACGCTTGATTCACGACAGAATGTATTCGGCTGCCAAGCCCCTAATTTCACAGTATCAGCATGGCTTCATGAAGAATCGCTCTACTACTACCAACTTGATGGCGTATGTTAGTTCGCTGAACCTCAGTATGGAAAAACGCTTCCAAGTGGATAGTATATACGTGGACTTTTCTAAAGCGTTCGACAAGGTACCGCACGACTTAACCCTAAGAAAGCTCGATAGACTAGGTTTTCCTGATTGGTTCATTAACTGGTTGAGATCGTACCTGCGTGATAGAACCGCTTATGTTAATTTAAAGTCTGTTGAGTCTACGCGCTTTCCAACTCCTTCGGGTGTCCCACAAGGTAGCCACCTGGGACCCTTGATATTTATAATTTTCGTCAATGACTTAATCGATCGAATCAATTCACATCGTCTCATGTATGCGGATGATTTGAAAATATATCGAATTATAAGCTCGTCGATCGATTGTGCCGCGCTACAGCAAGACATCGACACCGTATCTAGTTGGTGTGTATTGAACGGTATGGAGATGAATGCGATAAAGTGTAAAGTGATTAGTTTCACCAAATCGCGGGCGCAAATGAGATTCGACTATAGCGCGAATGGAACGTTGTTGGACCGCGTAAAATCTATTAAAGATCTTGGAGTTGTTATGGACGAAAAGTTGAATTTCAACGAGCACGTTGCTGCGACCACTGCCAAGGCCTTTGCTGTACTAGGATTCATTCGACGAAACGCATCCGAATTCCGTGATCCATATGCTTTAAAATCCGCTTACTGTTCGCTCGTAAGAAGCATCCTGGAATATGCTGTTCAAGTATGGGCTCCTTACCACGAAACTCAAATCGCTCGTATAGAAAGAGTGCAACGATGTTTCGTCCGATATGCCCTGAGGAGATTACCGTGGTCAAACCCGATCGTGCTGCCTGCGTATGATAGTCGGCGCCAACTAATAGGGCTGGAGTCACTACGCCATCGAAGAGTTTACCTTCAAAGGATGTTCGCATATGACGTAATAAGTAGCCGGATCGACTGCCCAGAGCTTCTGCAACAGGCGAATTTCTTTGTCCCAGCGCGTCTTTTACGTCAACGTTCTTTAATCAGGATAAGTCGACACCGTACTGTTTTCGGCCAAAATCATCCACTCGAAAAATGTTTTAATCTTTTAAATGATGTAGATATTTTTGATTTTACTATTGATAGAAATCGTTTTAAGAATATTGTGAGACAAATGTATTAGTAAGATAAGGGGTATTCAGTCTGTACAGCAAAGCTGAAGACGGTGTTAAATAAATAAATAAAATAAACTCACCAGAAAATCGTGGTACAATTAACAACGACGCTCTAGTTTTTGTATCAGCTACCTCTTTTTACCCATATTGCACTTTAAAAAGCACTTTTGTGATCAGAAATATTTTAATAATTTTTCTCCATTTAAGTTTTCGCCTGCATGAAAAGCTACGCTAGAAACGCGCACAGTCATCAACCATCATCATCGCGAAAACTGACGACGACAGGCCCATGGCACGGGACGACTTTTAGCGTAGTCAACATCTCCATGTGTTTACCCATTTTCGGGTAATTTGAATCGAGAGTGCAATTAGAATGCGAAGTTTTGTTTAATGTTTGTGATCTATAATCGAGCAAGATTCACAATCAAATCACTGATTGCTTGCTTGGAGGCTTGCAGGATGCCTTTTAATGTTTGCTCTCCTTCCAAAACCATCGAAATGTTGAATGTGCTTCAACTTTTTGGCACATTATTAGCTGATTTAACAATATCAAAAATTGATAATCAAACCATAGCAAACAATTAAACAAAACAATGGTCTTTATTTTCACAGTTCTTACAACTGACAGTGGGCGATATTCACTTATCGCCCGGGACATCCTGGCTACGAAGAACACTGTGTATCGATATATGGTTGTCATGGGCCTGGACGACGATGATTGAAAAGTCCCAGGTCTCCTGACATTTGACCTGCTTCGTAAAATGGCTCATTGGAAGTTGAATAGTGTCCGGCCCCTCATACTAGACTGTAGTGTGCGACCCCTTAGACGAGGTTGTCATTGAACGGACAAAGTATGGGCCTATTCACAAAACGTTTCGAAACAGCTGATCGGTAAGCTCTTTGACAGTTCTTCTATGGAGATGACAGTCCAGTGTTAGCACCGGTCCTCCACCGATGTAAACAAATGCATAGACGGACCTGTCACATGAAAAGGCCTATGAGCCATTTTACGAAGCAGGTCAAATGACAGGAGACCTGGGAGAATTCAATCATCGTCGTCAGTTTTCGCGATGATGATGGTTGATAACTGTGCGCTTTTATAGCGTAGCTTTTCATATAGGCTATTCATAAATGGAGAAAAATTATTAAAATATTTCTGATCACAAAAGTGCCTTTTTATGTGCAACTAGTGGTCCCGGCAAACTTCGTCTTGCCATCAAGTAGGCTGTTGAAAAATGACATGCAATCTCCTGTGAACCTATGCACGGGTTCACCATTTGACGTTTTAGCGGTGCCGTGTTATTTATGTGACCATGGAAACCAGTGAATTCGGCACCGCTCAAACGTCAAATTAGTGAACTCGTGCATCGGTCCATACAAAATGACACATTAGTTTTCTCCCGTTACTACGACTATTCCGAAGATTTCCTTAAACTTTTTCGACGCAGGAACACGTCGGAACCCTGGACGATTGCAACAGTGAAAAAATTGTGAAAAACCGTTGAGCCGTTCTCAAGCCATTTCGTGACATACAAACACCATTCCATTTTTATTTATATAGATATTGGTAACAAGGTGGTAGCTGATACAACAACTAGGTGTAATGTTGCAGTAACGAACATTTTTGGATCTCATTTTTGCCATTTTCTCCATGTCCCCGTTTGGTAAAATTAGGCGTTGTTAAAAATCACGCTGGATTTAATCCCGGGTCTCCTGTCAATTGACGCCGTTGCGGCGATCAGCTGTTCCGAAAAGTCTCGTAAAATGGCTTATTGTTTCGTTTTGGTTTGAGACCCCATTAAACATTTGACAGTTCAACAGCCGACTAAATTGGTTGAAAAATCGGTCGATTGTTGCACCGCCAAATGTTTAATGGGGGAGCAAGTGTTTTTAGTATCTCTGTTTAAGGTAATAAATCGAGAGGGATTCGCGATAAGGGCCAATCTGACAAACCACTAATTATGAGAAAATAATAAATGAAATTCTCATGTGCAATTTTTAATCCCAATTGGAGAAAATATACTTAAACTAAAACCTTTTCACTTTAATACACATTTCTCCTACAATTTCTCTAGCTATGTGAAAATAATTGATATATTTTACTGAATATGTGAATAAACGTTTTAAACTCATGCGTAAACCTTTGAGGCCATTGAGAACACTACGATAGGTAAAAGATTTCTGAGATTTTTCAGGAATTATTGCATAATAGAGCGAATATTGTTAACCTGTCAACTATCACTCCGTAACAAGTTGGCAGCGTGCAATCTTGTTTAAATATTTTCAGTTGAAAAAAAGGTGCGGAAAATAATTTTCTGTACCACTTCTCAGTTGTCCCCTCTGACAGTTTTAAACTGCAATAAAAAAAGTTTTGAAATTAATTCGACATAGACCTAAAAATAACTAAAATGAAACACTGCCAATTTTCAAATCACGTGGTGCAAGTGAAAAGTTTCTAATTAGAGATTGAATTTGTGTTTTCTCTTAAGTATACAAGGTTCGCTATTATCATAGAACAACAGAACGTGCTGATAATTCAAGAAACACTATACTCAAAGCTTTAAATGCTATTATCATGGCCAAATCATGGAACTTCTCTAAAAATAAGGTTGCCGAACATTACGATATTAATATGTATACTTCTGACAGCCGATTAAAAGGAAGACGTTGATTGAAAAGTTCCATTATGAGAGAACGCACGCAAATCTCGTGGAATGTCTGTGTAAAACTAGTTCGAAACATAAATAATGTGGTATAGGTCTATCCACATAAAAAAGTTTCTAAATACTTTATTTAAGGATCCCGTTTGATTTCTCTCGAAGAGTCATATCCGATTTTCTTAAAAACAAATAACGAGCGTTGGGAATTCTACAGAGCAGAAATGCAATTACAGTCCCATGATGTAAGAACTAACATTGGAAATGTTGCAGTTATAACACAGACAAACAGACGTAACAGCTAGAACAATTATCAATTTAAAACATAGGGCCGTATGAATAAAAATGTAGTAAAGTTGAGTTTACTATATTATCGATAGTAAACGCTATATGTGGAACACGAGTGGAACATGTTTGTGTCATTTCTCTTTCTACACCTTTCGAACATACTACAAACAACGCGTTGCTATGAATAAAGGTAGCATTTACTACAAAGCTACTGGTAGTTAGCTTCAGAGGTTGCTACTCATGCTTTGTTGAAATGAATGGAATAATTAAAATTTGAGTAAATATCATGGGAAAACGATGTCAGCTTTGATATTTCGAAAGGTATTTTGAAACTTCCGTAGAAATTTTGATATTCCGAAAAGAATTTTGAGATTCCGGTAAGGAATTTTAAATTTATTTGAGAGATCTGGTATTCTTTCTGACGTTAAGTCCCAACCGTGACAAACTTAGTGTTCTTATACTTATTTACACAGTTTTTAACTGAGAGCTTTCAATATCAATTGACCATTTTGCACGTGAATATCGTGTGGTAGATACGAAGATACTCATTACGATAATAATGTTCAATCTGGCATTACGATAATGATGTTGTTTCTTGGGAATTCTCGGATGTCGGATGGATTTCAGCTAGTTATAAAGTAATTCTTAATTTTATGTAAGAATTCTGACATCCCAGATTCTCTGATTTCCTTTGGAATTCAGGAATACCTATAGTTATTCTGGGTTTCCGATAGACATTCTAGATTTGTTATAACAATTCTGGGATTCTGGAAGCCATTCTGGGATTCTTTTGGGAATATTGTAAATCTGGTATTTGATCTGGCTATTAATCTTTTGAAATTATTCGGGTATCTTCAAAACGGTATTTCTGTAAGAATCTCTGAGATTTCAGTGAGATTCCTGCAAACTCTGGTCCGAATCTTTGGAATTCTTGTAAACTTTTGATCCCTTTGATTTCCAGTTCCGTTGGGATTTCGGAGGAAATCTTCAATTATAATATAAACCTTTAAATGTCTGAATGTGAAAATGTAAAAAAAAATCCTTAATTCAACCACTATTGTGAGAATTTATTTTTATTCCTAAGAATTCCAGGGATACTGCCAGGAAACCTACCGAAATATCGAGAATACCACAGAAATACTAAGAATTCCATGTCCATCATCGACGTTCAACATGCTGTTTTTTTTTTAATTCACAGAGGAAGCTCAAAATTCTACCGCTATTTCATCAAATTCTCAGTACACTGAGAATAATCCCCATCTAGTTTATATGTGCGGCACCCATAGATTTTTGCAATCAAGCTTTGCACATAAATTCCAATAATGATGCAGGTAGAATCACATTCAGTAACCTTTCAATTTTACATGCGACGCACATTCAATAGAAGGGTGGATTCAATTGAATTCATATAAGCTTACTTTTATATTTTAAGTGCGGCAACAAATGACTCGCTTTTTGTTTTTTTTTTTCTTTGTTTGCTATCTGATCATCGGTAAAAGAAAACAAAATGAGAATTAAGTTGAATGTTTATTGAATAATATTTAGATAATATTGTGTACATAATTTGTAATTTGAAGCGTGATCTTGCTTTTGGTGCATCAATCCGAGATTGAGTTCAGGTTTTCTAGCGTCGTCTCCTGGTTTGCTGTTGCAGTCTGCCGCTAAATGCCAGTTGTGGTTGTACATTTGTCTTTAAAAACCTTCTGCAAACAAGGTAAAACCATTTATTCATGGATGCATTATGATAAACGTTAACTTACGGTTTAGTATCGATGAGCCTGTGCGATCAGCGAATTGTGCGAAACAGCTCGAAACATGCTTTGTTTCTGTTTGTTGTTACTCATGACCGTCATGTTAAAATATATTTATACGGTTTTGAATAATAAATGCAATTAATCTATGTAACATTGCAGAGCATGTAAAAAATAGATGCCTAGACATTAAATTTTATTGTAAATTAATGGCATTTAAATGTATAATAAAATTAAGTTTAAGGCCCTCGAACCCATTTTATCTGTTTTCCGCACATAAAACATAATGGAGATTTCATCTCAGTGTACTTCAATCTTGAAAATGTTAGGAACAGGGTGTCTATTCGTTTACCGAAATGAAATTCCCTGATATTTCCAGGTTTTTCCAGGACTTGAAAAAAAATCCAGGTTAAAAAAATTCTCCAAAATACATAAATTAGAGTGTCCATCCCGGGACATCCCGGGACAAAAATTCCCGGGATTCGACAAATTTCGGGATTTCCCGTTTCCCGGGATTTTATTTCTGACATCCCGGGAATCCCGGGTTTCCCGAAATATACGTAGAATTTGATGAAATCCACTAAATTTCAATGAAAAACAATTACATTTTTCCTCACTATCAACCTAATTTGATAAAGTAGAAAAGCATAATGAAAAATAGAATAAACGAGTTATTATTTTCATCAAAAGATCAATGCATCCAGTAACAAACACATTTTTTTGTCTAGTTGAAAAGTTTTAATGCTTTTAAACATTAGCCGTTTTATAAGCCTATGCTGAGATAACATATTTAAAAGTGCACTGCCGCAAATCGCAAGTCAGTACCATCTGTAAAAAGTAGGCATTTAGAAAATTGACTGAGATGTTTTCAATCTTGTTTTCCATTCAAATTTTCAAAAACTTCCAGAAGATTGGAACATAATTCGATCTCAATGAAATTTTCATAATTTGCTTTTCACTCCGTTACCTTTCCAAGAAAAAAAAATCCCTAAATAACAATTCATTTTTGTGTTAAACGATGCGAAAATCTACAGTGGAACTGACATGCGTTTACTTTTCATTATGGGACAATTCGACTTGGTGTTTTCCCTAGTTTTACTGAACAAATAGTGATTTCTCGTTAGTACAGCTGATAGATCTTTGGAAGATATTATAAAAACTAATATCAACTCAATTTTGACCAAAATGCAGATGGGACTGACTTACGATTCACGATACTTCCGTTAATAATTTTCAGTAATTAACTTTTGATCTAAATGATCTGCAATACCTTCAATGATCTTTAATCGTTTCTTTTGTTCTAAAGTTTTCATGGCTTTTCAAATATTTGAAGCAAATTTCTTTAAAATTATTACTCAAGTTTTTCGCATACTTTCGTTCATAAGTGTTATAGAGAGTTTGAAAAAATCCATAGTAAATCCGTAATTAGTCCAGCTAAGTTTTGATTTTTGTTAGGTTACTTCATCAGAATAAGAAAGTCTTATCTGAAATGTGATTTGCTTTAATTAACATTTGCTTTAAGTAACATTATCTGTTTATTTTCTTGGAAAAATGTATTGTTAAATTTGTACTTCCATTTCATTTCAACTGAAATGCTAGTTTTATTGAAAATTTGATAAATCCCGGGATCCCGGGATTTCCCGGGACAAGCATAGATTTTTGTCCCGAATCCCGGGACGAGCAAAATGACCGGGAAATGGACACTCCAACATAAATGATCGACGAATAGTTAGTTTTGGATGACCAAAATATATTTTCAATGAAATTATGTGAAAGAAATTATGCAACGATAGTTTGGAAAATGTTTTTCCTTTCTAAAAATTATCTGTTTTGTTCTAAACGTGTAAGCAGCATAGGAAAAAAAACATTCGAAAATATTGATGATTTTTACTTAATTTCGACAAAAAACAAGAATGTTTATCAACTGATCTGAAAATGCTTTTAACCATCAAAGCCAGATATTCCCCAGTCTATTCGATCTTGAGGAAGAAATAACATTTCGTTTAAAATGAAATTAAGATTTATGGACATCAGTGACATACCCAGAATATTTCTCTGAAGAAAATTTGTGTTTTTTGTTATTGACAACTTGGAAAACCCTGGGCTGGTAGCGACTTATTGTCTTGAAAATAAGAACTTGAGAGACCTCTTGTTTGGAAAATGAAACAATTATGAACCAACACGAGGTCTTACTGATATGAATTATGAATGCAAAAAGAAACCTAACAAGAACCACGACATGAAAGAGTTAGTTTTCCTAAGTTGAACAGACATTTTTAAAATAGAGTAAGGTGGGGCAAAAGTTCGACCTTAGTGGTATAATCAAAGCTTCCAGAGAAACTATACCAGTTGAAACAAAACAAATACCATACAGTGAACCTTCAACATATTGGCTATAATTTTGCTGAACAAACTTGTGTCAAAATATCAACCCAGTTTTAGTTATAACAGTTTTAAAATTGATTGTCTTAAACGAACTTTTGCCCTACCGGTGGGGCAAGAGTTCGAATCAAGTGTGGGGCAAAAGTTCGACCCATGTTTAAACTCACGGAATAATTGGCAAATTGCCTAAAATCCACATATAGGCCTAGAAATGCCCGTACATAAACTATTGAAAAAGATTTTATCTTCAATTGGTTCTATGTAACGAAAGATTGACCAAAAATTACAATATTCACGTCGAAAACAATAATAAGCCATAACTTTTCCAAATCTCAATGGATTTTTGTGATACTTAGAGTAAAAGTCTCTTACTTGAATAGCATTCGAACCACCATGACATTTATGAGTTTTGGTTTGAATTGAGCTAGAAATCTTAAAAAGAAACTCTTACCCCACTCAAACTTTTGCCCCACTTTACTCTACTATTTCTAAGACTTTTTTGGAATACCTTGTGACATTACAAGTGTAACTGCTCGTTATACTGTGGATCACGAATTTTCTAAGTAATTCTTCCAAAACAAATCGGGTTTAAATACCTCTAAAAATTCAATCTGGATTTTTTTACAGAAATTACTTTGAAAATTCTATAAAGAATCCATACAAAGATCGTTTCAGACATTTTTCAATAATGCATCAAATTCTCCAAAAAATATTCCATTGAAATCCCTATGGCTTCCTCCAACATTCCCGATTAGGACACCTTCAAGGATTCATAACTCCTTCCATTTTTTTTTTTTTTCATTACTCAAGGAGGTCTTCAAAGAATATTTACAGTCATTCATACAGGAGAAATGTCAAGGAAATTTTTCAGATTGTTTTGGAGAAAACTGTTAAAAATGTGCGCGAGGAATTTCGAAAGAAAAGCCTAGAGCAACCTCTGATGAAACTTGTGTGAGTTCTAAGTATGCCTTGATGAATTTCTACAATGATCTTTGAAAGAACTCCTATATTTTTGATAAAATTATTCTTAGAATGTTCTTGATAAATTTCTTAGATAACTGAAAACAATTACAATCTCGGAGTAATGTCTTACAAGAAGTTTTGAAAAATTCTGACTGAATTACTGAAAAAACTATCTATGAATGATCAGAGCAATACCTGTAATAATTGCTATAATATTAACTTGTATGGAATCTTGAACAAATTATTATTATTATTATTATTTATTATCGACACTTTACCCTCGTCAGGGCATTCATGTCGGGTCTCTCTTGAACAAAGTTTTGAGTAATCCATAGAGATTTGAAAATTTTCATTGATTTTTTTAGAGGAATCTTTGAACCGCAGCAATCATATTTTGATGAAATGCAGAAGAAATGCAGTGAGAAAGTTCTAGGGGAACTTAATGAGGAATCCCAGGTCAAATTTATCGAGGAATATTTGGAAAAGTTTATAATAGATTTCATCGAACAATGCCTGAATGATTTTTGGAGCAATTCAATATGGATGAATTTGTCTAAATGAAAAATAGGCATAGGAATTATTGTAGAGTTTCTTGGAAAACGTCAAAACGATTTTTTTTTAACTCTTTAAAGAGAACGTGCAGGATCTGTGGGAAATCTTCTAATGTAACAACAGGAAATGTTTACACCTATGTTTCATATGCTCATGAACGACACCCAACTGGAACTTTACTTGCCTTTACCAATTTGGCAATCTGAAATTCGGTTCCTTGTCTAAACATGTTTTATGCTGAATAAATGAAAAACGTTAAAATAATCAAACATGTCAACTAGCGTTTTGATAGCGGCGCAGCAGAAAATTTTTTGGTTGAATACTACCATGTACTACTGCTTCAGAACAATTTCCCTGAGTATAGTCGAAATTCCCTGAGAATTCCAGGTTTTTTCCAGGTTGAATCAAATTCCCTGATAATTCCAGGTTTTCCAGGTTTTTCCAGGTAGTAGACACCCTGTAGGAACTTTATAATTCCACAATTACTTTAATCTCATGATTCCTTCATGGGATACAGAGTTATAGCTTATATTCCAAAGATCTCAGAAAAATCCTTGTTGTCAAATCATAAAATTCACATGCACATTTACACTACACTGCACTGAACACTTCTCCACAGCACACGGACGCCTGATATATTTTTTTTAACTATTTCGTTTATTTGAGGCTCAAATGCGTTTAACGCTTTACGGAGCCGAAATTCATTTTTTGTATTTTAATTACATACAATTAATTGGCTTTTTCATTTCAACATTAATATGGGATGGAGCCAGGGTACTCGTGGCAACTCGAGGTTAGTGGTCACAATTTTTTAAGGAAGGACATGGTAGGGATTGGGATCAGGGTTCTCAGCAGCTCATCCGGGAGGTATAACGTGGCATCTTGATTTTCGTTTCATGGCGTTGGTAGCGATTTCTTGCCGGTATTCGACTGCCGGATGGCCAGGATCCTCAATCCAACACAAAAGGGACAAAACACAGAAAAAAAACTGGGGAAGAAAACACAAGAGAATTAAACTTTTATGCAACACAAGCGAAGGAAATCGTAAATTGCGACCATGTAAATAAGATCGCGGGTTCCCAACACATCTCTAACTGGAACATAGGGTTGTCTACCTCGGGCCGCAAGGGTATCCAAAAGTTGCGCTCTGGAGGCGTCTATATCCGAGCACTGCCAAACTACGTGATCGATGTCATCATAACCGGAACCACACCTGTTACAAATATTGCTCAGCGCGAGGTTAATCCTGTGTAGATGTGCATCTAGCGAGTAATGGTTGGACATAAGCCTTGACATCACGCGAATGAAATCTCGACTTACGTCCAAGCCTTTCCACCAGGCTCGCAAAGAAACTCTAGGAATTATGGAATGTAACCACCGTCCCAGTTGGCCATTTAGCCAATCGCTTTGCCAACCGTGAAGAGAACTTTGACGTACTAAATGAAAAAATTCATCGTGTGAAATTCGTCTATCATAAATCTCACCTTCCTCAGCGCCCACCTTTGCGAGAGAGTCCGCCTTCTCATTGCCATAAATTAAGCAATGTGACGGGACCCATACAAAGGTAATCTTATATGATCTTTCGACCAGTGCACACATCTGCTCTCTTATTTTTGTAAGAAAGTAAGATGCATGCTTTACAGGTTTCATCGATCGGAGTGCCTCAATAGAACTGAGACTATCCGAGAAGATGAAGAAGTGGTCTGCGGGCATGTTAGAGATCATCCCCAAAGCGAAGTTGATTGCTGCCAGCTCAGCAACATAAACCGTGCAAGGTTCTTGAAGTTTTCGGTAGGCGGAAGAATTTTCATTGAAGACACCGAAGCCAGTGGATCCATTTATACGTGACCCGTCAGTGAAATATCTCCTGTAGGAATCGACATTCTGGAACTTTGCGTTGAAGATACGTGGAATAGTTATACATCGAAGTTGATCTGGAATTCCATGAATAGCTTGTTTCATGGACAGATCATATTCAACAGAGGAACTGTCATTGGTGAAGCGTACACGTGGAGGGTTATAACATGGAAGGCTAATGTCAGATGACATGTAGTAGAGATAAACTCTCATGAATTTTGACTGAGTATTCAGTTTGAGCAATTCTTCGAAGTTTTCGATGACGAGTGTGTTGCTCACTCCACACTTGATAAGTATTCTTAGCGAGAGCTCCCAGAATCGGTTTTGTAGCGGTAAAACCCCTGCCAGAACCTCTAGGCTCGCATTATGTGTCGAGTGCATACACCCTAAGGCGATACGCAAACAACGATATTGAATTCGTTCCAATTTGATCAGGTGGCATTTTGCTGCTGAGAGAAAACAGAAAGAGCCATACTCTAGAACAGAGAGAATGGTTGTTTTATAGAGTTTTATGAGGTCTTCCGGGTGAGCACCCCACCATGTTCCGGTAATTGTTCGTAAAAAATTGATCCTTTGTTGGCATTTTTCCGTTAAATACCTAATATGGGTTCGCCAAGTGCCTTTTGAATCAAACCAGACCCCAAGGTATTTTGAAGTCAAAGACTGGTCGATGTCTATTCCCAAAAGCTTAAGCTTTAGTTGGGCTGGATTCCGCTTCCTTGAAAATACAACCAGTTGAGTTTTTTGCGGCGCAAACTCGATCCCTAAATTTCTAGCCCAAGTGGATAGATTATCAAGGGAATTTTGCAATGGTCTTTCCAGGATTTCTGCTCGTGGGCCCTTCATAGAGACCACAGCATCATCTGCAAGTTGTCTAAGCGTGCATGGTTCTTCCAAACAGTTGTCAATATCTTTAACATAAAAATTATAAAGCAAGGGACTCAGACATGAGCCTTGGGGAAGGCCCATATAGCTAATTCTGGAAGTTGTCAGTTGACCGAGAGTGAAGCTCATGTGTTTTTCTGACAACAAATTGTACAAGAAATTATTCAATATTCCAGGTAGTCCACTATTGTGCAAGTTTTCTGACAATATTTATATGGAAACTGAGTCAAAAGCGCCCTTAATATCCAAGAAAACCGAAGCCAATTGCTCCTTGTCAGCATAGGCTAGTTGAATATCTGATGAAAGCAACGCTAGACAATCATTTGTTCCTTTGCCCTTGCGAAAGCCAAATTGAGTACTGGAAAGCATATTGTTTGATTCGACCCAGTGATCGAGTCGGGATAGGATCATTTTTTCTAACAATTTCCTTAAACATGATAACATAGCAATCGGGCGGTACGAATTATGATCAGACGCTGGTTTCCCAGGCTTTTGAATAGCTATTACTTTGACCTGTCTCCATTCAGGTGGAACAATGTTGCGTTCCATGAATGAGTTGAACAGGTCAAGCAACCGTCTTTTAGCGATATCGGGGAGATTTTTAAGAAGATTGAACTTAATCATATCGCGTCCCGGAGAGGAGTTGTTTGATGAAAGAAGAGCCATAGAAAATTCCAGCATAGTGAATGGTCTGTCCAAAGAGTCGTCTCTTGGAGTTTTCCAAAAAGGCGGATGAGCTGGAACTGAGTCTGGACAGACCTTTTTTGCGAAGTTGAATATCCAACGATTGGAGTATTCGTCACTCTCATTTGAGGATGAGCGGTTTCGCATGTTGCGAGCCACTCTCCAAAGCGTCGTCATTGAAGTTTCTCGTGAGAGGCCATCGATAAAACGTCGCCAATAGCTACGCTTCTTCGCTTTAATAAGATTCTTCAGTCTTTTTTCGAGCTTCGAGTACTCTAAATAAAGTTCTGAGGTACCATATCTACGAAAAGCTTTGAAGGCATTAGATTTTTCTCGATACAACTGAGTGCATTCATCATCCCAACCAGGTGTGGCTGGTCGTCTTTTGAAGGATGCACTTGGAACTCGTTGTTTTTGGGATTCTAATGCACTTTTATAAATCAATTCTGTTAGGAATCGATACTCATCCAACGGTTGGAGTGTGTTGAATGTTTCGATACCAAAAGTTACCGCTGATGCAAATTTTTGCCAATCGATATTCCTAGTGAGGTCGTAAGGAACCTGAATTGACTGTTCTGACCTTTCACAATTATTTCTGATAGAAGTTATTATGGGCAAGTGATCACTACCATGGGGATCATCAATCACCTTCCACATGCAATCGAATGATAGCGAACTTGAACCCAAAGATGCGGCTTTCTTTGCCGTCGGATGAAATACGTGTCACTTCACCTGTGTTCAAAATGTTCAAGTTGAAATCGTCGCATAAGTCATAGAAAATAGCCGCTCTATAATCGTCATAAGATTCGCCCCATCCAGTACCATGTGAGTTCATATCACCCAGTATTAAAACTGGGGATGAGAGCATGGAGACTGCATTCCAGAGATGACGGCGGTTTATTGATACTCTTGGAGGAATATAAACAGAAGCTACGCAAAGATCTTTACCCTTTACGTTTATTTGGCAAGCAACGATTTCTATGCCTGGATGAGTCGGGATGGGGATTCTGTAGAATGAATGACACTTTTTGATCCCTAAAAGCACACCCCCGTAATTATCATCTCGATCCTGGCGTATAATGTTAAAATCGTAGAAGTTAAGATCATCTTCAGAAGAAAGCCATGTTTCACAGAGTGCAAATATATCACAATCGGAATTGTGAAGCAAAAACTTAAATGTGTCTAATTTAGGTTTAAGACTATGACAGTTCCACTGTAACACAGTGATCATATCTCCGGAAAGGAAAGTCAACGGTAGATGCCATCAAAACAGTGATTGACACAGCCGACAAAGCAAGGACAAAAAAACGTAGAGGTAACCGTTACTGTGCTGTCGTGACGATAGATGTGAGAAACGCCTTTAACAGTGCAAGCTGGGAAGCCATTGCTGTGGCGTTACATAAAATGAAGGTTCCGGATTATCTGTGCAAGATACTAGGAAGCTACTTTGAAAACCGGGTCTTGAGCTACAGCACTAGCGAAGGACAGAAGACGAGGTCGGTAAATGCGGGAGTTCCACAGGGCTCTATCCTGGGTCCAACGTTGTGGAATGCTATGTACGACGGAGTGCTGACGCTTAGGCTGCCAACAGGCGTCAAAATCGTTGGATTTGCAGACGACATCACGCTTGTGGTCATTGGTGACTCACTGGAAAGGGTGGAGGTTCTCGCTACAGAAGCAGTGGACGCAGTCGAAAACTGGATGTACGAGAAGAAACTGGTGATAGCCCACCAAAAAACGGAGCTGTTGCTTATCAGCAATCGAAAAGTGGTGCAGAAGGCTGAGATTACAGTGGGAGAACACACCATAGCCTCAAAGCGGGAGCTAAAACACCTCGGCGTAATGATCGACGATCGGCTGAACTTCAACTGCCATGTCGATTACGCGTGCGAGAAAGCAGCAAGGGCAGTCACAGCGCTGTCCAGGATCATGCCGAATAACTCGGCGATTTGCAGCAGTAAGCGGAGGCTATTGTCTAGCGTGGCTACCTCGATCCTGAGGTACGCTAGCCCGGCGTGGGGAACCGCAATGAAGACGAAGAGGAACCGAGTCAAGCTTAGCAGCACGTATAGGCTGATGGCCA
Organism: Aedes aegypti; assembly: GCF_002204515.2. Classification (NCBI taxonomy): domain Eukaryota; kingdom Metazoa; phylum Arthropoda; class Insecta; order Diptera; family Culicidae; genus Aedes; species Aedes aegypti. The sequence goes on along the minus strand of NC_035107.1, from coordinate 153,777,958 downwards.
TGCGGGTAGCGAGTGCCTACCGAACCATATCTTCGGAGGCAGAATGCGTGATTGCCGGAATGGTCCCTATCGGCTACGTTTTGGAAGAGGATAAGGAGTGCTACGAAGCTAGTAGTACTAGAGGAGCCCGGAAGATTGCCCGAGCCGACACGATGGTGAAATGGCAACGCGAGTGGGATACCGCTGAGAAGGGAAGGTGGACTTATCGCCTTATTCCAAATCTGGCGAAATGGGTGAGCAGATCCCATGGAGAAGTCAACTTCCACTTGACGCAGTTCTTGTCAGGTCACGGCTGCTTCAAGAAATATCTGCACAGGTTCGGCCACGCAGAGTCGCCGCTCTGCGCTGAGTGCCCAGTCGTAGAGGAGTCGCCGGAACACGTCATTTTCGAGTGTCCACGTTTTGCTGCGGAACGTAGCGAGATGACAGCGGTCTGCGGTGCTGACGTAACCGTAGACAACGTAGTGGATAGAATGTGTAGCGATGAGGTGATGTGGAACGCGGTGAACATGGCGGTGACGAAAATAATGTCATTGCTTCAGCGGAAGTGGAGGGAGGAACAAGCCGGTGAACCGGAAGTCAGTCTCCAACCGGAATCGCCGAACCGACCTCGGCACCCAACCGGTAGGTAAGCTTGATCCACCGTCGGGGACAAGACCGAGTAGATCGTGGAAAAGCCCCGGAAATTGTAGGCTTCGTGGCCGTGCGGTTAGCGGCGTCAGTCATTTAGGCATATTGTGCCATGAAGTGTGGGTTCGATTCCCACTCCAGTCGGTGGAAACTTTTCGTCAAACGGAAAATTCATCATTGGGCTACTGGGTGTTTCGTGTTGTCCGTTGCCTAATGTTTGTGATTGTTCAGTCTGTGCAGCCTTGAGCTGAAGACGGTGTAAATTGTCTTGCCAAATTGGTCGTCAGGGCACCTGTGAACCGGAAGTCATCCACCAACCGGAATCGCAGGATCGACCTTGGCACCTATCCGGGCAGCATCGGTACCGGAAGAACTTCCACCTCCGGGGAAGTCTTCGTCGGGGTAGGGTAGATTCACCGCCGGGGACTATCCGAATAGTGCGCGAGAACCTGGAGTGCTAAATGGCATGCGTCCAGCACCGAGAGAACTTCCTTCGTCAGGGAGTTTCTGGCACCCATGGTATCGTGAGCCGAATGGCTGAATATGGCATGTTTAGATCACAAACAAGGAATACTAACAAATTATTAATGGGAGCCGAAGGGCTCAGCATGGCATGGATTAGGAACTAACAAATTAATGATGGAGCCGAAGGGCTTAATGAAGGGTGCGCGTAGCATGTGTCGCCTCTTCTTCGAAGTAATACCGCAAGGTGGTGCCGGAGAAGAATTCTTTACGGTGACGGTGTACCTAGGAGACTGTTTTTTAGTGGGTAGGCGCCCCATTGCGAATCCCACACAGTGCCAAACCATACACTGTGGCATGAGCATGAACAAATACAGGCCAGTCTTGAGAAGATTTTTTTAACTCCTAGAGATGCATGAAAAAAAAAAAAAAAAAAACAGTGATCATATCTTGTACCTCACTCGATGAATTATCCATCGAAAGATATGATCGAAGCAAGGAGGGGCCACGAGATAGTCAATTCCCTGAGATACTCTTCTATTGCGGGGAGGAAAAGGTCGAGTATGCCTCTGAATGAGTCTGAAACTCCGAGGGCATCACATATGCGATCCACAAGGGCCGTAAAAGTTATCAGTCCTCGTTTGGCCCGGGGGGTTTTCGAGGAAGAGCGAGGAACTTCAGTAGCTTTTTTCTTGCTATCTTGCCTAGAGCTTCTTTTCGAAGTATATTTAATCGGTGGAGGCGGGGGCGGCAGATCTTTGCTGCAACACGGAACGGAAGCATCAAAGACCTGTTTCTTCGGCAATTTCGAATTTGCTCCCCCATCGGTTTCGTCGTCGTTCGCTTCGTCGGAAGACAACTCTTGAAAAGAGTTACCAACTGGGATGGCTGATGAAGACTCTTTTGCAGGCGGATTTAAAGCTTTCACCATTTCCGCATACGTCTTCTTGGAGCGCTTCACAATGGAGCGACTCTCATTTCGAATGCGCCTTTTGTATGCCGGGCACTTCTGCAAATCATGAAGATCCTCACGACAGTAGCTGCATTTTTCAGCTTCCTGTGTGCAATCATCTTCCAAGTGAGCTTGGTTGCATTTGCCACAACGGGGCTTGTTGTCGCAAAAGCTAGCACTATGACCAAGCTGTTTGCAGTTGGTACAATTGAATACCTTCGGCACGTAAAGGCGCACTGGGTAAAAAACACTATCAATGCAAACAAATTTCGGGAGAACGGAACCAGGAAAAGTTACACGAAACGAGGCTGACGGCGAGAACACTTTCTTATTTCCTTCCATGGAAACTGATTGTAATTGTTTACAATCCAGTATAGCCACATCAGGAATGGACCGGTTTTCAAAAACGCCTTTGCCAGTCTTAATGTCATCACATGTCAGACTCGCGTCGATAATTTTCCCTTCCACCTCAACCTCTCTGGCCAAAATATACACAAAATATTCCACAGTAAAAGCCTCATGCTGAGCAATCTCATTAGCTGCTTTGTAACTAGGTGCAGTTACACGCAGCTTGGATTGCTTCACTTGGTGAATAACGGTCCCATGATATTTACGCGTCAGCTCTCTAGAAATCGAGAGCACATTCAAAATCTTGTTTTTGCGCCGGAAATAGACAACCCAAGGCCCAGCCGAAGACGGTTGATAAAACCGCGTTCGAGCAACGAGATCTTTAGGAGGCGTATCGCCTCCATCCGATTCGTCCATGCGGGTTAAAAATCAACCGCAACCAAAAAAAAAAATAATAATAAAAAACAAAAAAAATAACTTATCAGTGGACTATTTTGTACACACTTCCCCTAAATGGGAAAAGCAAAATTACAAAGAAAAAAAAGATAAAAAAAACTTAACCACTCAGTGGGCTATTTTGTACCCAACTCCCCTATACGGGCAAAATTGCACTGGGAGAGAGACAGAGGAGAAGCAACAAACAACCTTGAACTCAACACTGTATGTTCGGAGATGCGAAAGCAATTCAATAGATACAAATACAAATTGTATACTTATCCGTTCTACAGCAGGAGAACGTCCACGCGCCGTAGGTAGCAAACCGACCGGGTCGGTCTTCTGCCTTGTTGTTGTTCACGGCGCGGGAGAAAAAATCACCGATGAGTTGATGATGGGCGATGATTTTTTTTCGGTGGAACGACACTAGTTTCACTAGTTCGCTTCCTTCGCGAAGCGCGATCGCCTAAGCACTCACTTTACAAAACTGAGACTTGATTTTCTCACTAAATAAACCAAAAACCCACGCGGGCGGTGGGGAAAAAGGCCTAACTAAACTTTGCAAAAAGTGCCGTGCGATGAGACCGGGATCCTGTCAACCGACTCGTGCAAGCGCTAAGCAAGGAATGGTCGCCTGATATAAAAAGAGGCCGAAATTGGGCAATGGCCGTCCTTTTAAAGATTTCCCACATCCGTCATATTTTATATGATTACATGCCATCTCGCTTCATATATGTATCATCGTTCCGCCATGATAATAGTTGGTAGCGGACGAAGACATTTGCAGCGGCACAACCCCTAACGCTTCTGTGGTATCTTCTTCTGTTTTTACACGAGAAACGTGAAGGTTCCGAAACGAACTAATAAATATAAAACAAAAACCAACAATTTGTAACCAAACGGTTACAATACATAGCGTGAAATAAGCGATAAATTTGGCATATATGCATGATTTTATTGATTTTAAGTGTCACTCTGAATGGAATTTTCTTAACATGCAGCATCACTCTGCGCTCTGAATAGAATTTTCTCAACGTGCAGTATCAGTCACTGCTCATGTTCGAAAGTAGTAGGTATTACATGCTCGAAAGGTTTTTTATTCATACCAAAAGTGTAGTAAACTTTGTGGATTTTGTTTTTGAGTAGATGCTACATGTAGTAAAGTTCAACGCTTTTTATTCATACCGACCATATAGTCACGTGAACATTTACGCCCAATGCTAAAAATATCTCATTTGGCCAACCGTGAACTAGGTGGCGGTAGTGAGCAAACGTCAAACTGTAACAAAAGTGATGCGAGAGCCACGAGTGGCCCGTCGACCAACTACCAAATATTAGAATTGGGCGCTATTCTGCTGTACGATGAAAATAATTAGAGTGTTACGTCTGTTTGTCTGTGCTTTTTTCTTCAATTTTACATAAACACCAATTTCAGTATGAGCCATTTTACGAAGCAGGTGAAATGACAGGAGACCTGGGATATTTCAATCATCGTCGTCAGTTTTCGCGATGATGATGGTTGATGACTGTGCGCATTTCTAGCGTAGCTTTTCATATAGGCGAAAACTTAAATGGAGACAAATTATTAAAATATTTTCGATCACAAAAGTGTCTTTCTATGTGAAATACGGGTAACAAAGAGGTAACTGATACAACAACTAAGTGTAATGTTGAAGTAACGAACATTTTTGGATCTCTTTTTTGTCATTTTCTCCATGTCCCCGTTTGGTGAGATGAGGCGTTGTTAAAAATCACGCTGGATTTAATCCCAGGTCTCCTGTCAATTGACGCCGTTGCGGCGATCAGCTGTTCCGAAACGTCTTGTAAAATGGCTTATACTGCTTATGAGCCTCTGTACGTGCCATAAATTCTTTTGTTTTCATGACTTTTACTGTGCGCCGTGTGTTGGTGCTGTCTCGCTCTCTCTCACGGGCATCTTGAAAACAGGGCGCACAGTAAAAGTCAAACGTTTTAGCATGCATAGGCTCATATTTGGTGGCAGTCAAGCTAAAAAATATACGCGACCTCATTTGTTTTAATTTAAGGTCTCTAGAATTTGAAGAATCCCAACTATGCGAAATCCATTACCCACTTGCCCCACGGTACCTTACGTTAAAGGTAAACTTTTGGATGAGTGGCGCCGGAGATGTGAAAATGAAGAGGTGCAAGGAGAGCAAGCAGGAGGCGGCAATGCGGCGTGTAATTCTCGGAAGCCAAACAGGAAATATGAGACGCGTATGCTATTTTTGCCAAGAGGAGAGACATATTCGTCAGTACTGTGAGAAGTTAGCAGCGGCCGGCGAGCTCAATGGGAAAGACAGCGACGTGAAGGTGATTCACGCAGAAATGGAAGCGATGGAAACAAGTATGTTTTATCATTTCAACGCAACATAATCAAAGTTTCGATGGACAGTTTTTATTGACATTTTCTGGAAGAGGCGGAACGCTGTTAGGAGAAGGTCACATTAGCGGATAAGCCATTTTATGAGACGTTTCGAATCATATGGTTTCCGTTTGTTTACCAGCTTTGAAAGTTTCTGGCGGGCCGATGTATTTACGTTTCTTCTAGCGTTACATTTGGAAGGAGCTTATTCAACAATGGCGCTGGTGGCAATGAAACAAAGTTTTTAATTTTCGCATGTAAAATTGAAATCAGCAAGCAGGGAAGGTATTTTTCATTTACAGGTAACATAATACATGTAAGCCAGGTAGAAACATGCGCTGAAAGAGACGGGGACGTCATCGCTAACAAAAATGTGACCAGCGCCATTCAGATATCATGCTAGTTTTTTGAACAACAACAATGAGCGGCCCGCCGGAAAACGTCAATCGAACGTCTCGTAAAATGGCTTATGGTAGGAATGTAGTTGTCAACGTCAAGGGTCGTGGTAGATTTGTTGGAGGATGAAAATGGACGTCGAACGGATGTTAAACTTAAGAATGTGCTGTACGTGCCTAAGGGTCTGTCCCATTTGGGCTATTAAAATTAGTCCGAACTTAAATTTGACAGTTTGGAAATTATCCCTCCTCTGATTTCGATCTGTCAAAAATAAGTCTGCTTCCGAGGAGACTTATTTTTGACAGATTGCGAATTATTCGCTCGTTCGTGTTTGTTGTCTACTTTTTTTGCTCGCGCTTCGGTGTTTACGGTGTTTACGATATAATCATCGGTCTGACCTTCCAGCTGGCTTCAGGATGTGATCGGAACTAAAACCACGACAAGTAAGTAAAGTACGGAAAAAGATTCTGGTCATAATATGACTGTTTATAGCAGCGATGCTTCCTCTTACAGAACGGCACAGCAAGTGGGGCAATAGATTGCTGCTCGGTCGAAACGGAAGCGGTGACGAAACGGTAGGTACCAGATAGTTTTTCCTGCAAAGTGTGCTCACCTCCTCCCATGAACTCCGCTCTCAGAAATAATTTAATTCCAATTTTTTCAATTACAGCATGACGGCAAGGCGACCAGTATGCTCTAAAATCAAGTTTGCCTTGGACGCAAGTCAGGACAGAATACCAGAGGTCCTAATGAAACCGAGTACGATACTACACTATGACTCTTGGAGAATACGTCGTTATTAATCCCTGAAGCATGAGATGCATAGTAAAATCCATTCTGACTGAAATTACCGACTATGGAAGAAATATGTAGTTAACAAATAACGTCCTTTCAGGATGCAGACAACCCGTGTTGTTAATTAGTGTACATTTGCTAGGATGGAAGGAACATACCAATTAAGTATTAACATCGTACTATGCTCACAGGGCTGATAGCGAGTCACTTATTAGTGACTTGGTAAATTTTCGGACCTGGCCACTAAAAAGTCACTAGTAACTTTTTTCATTAAAAAAATGGTAACTAAAGTCACAATTTTCGTGGTCTGATAATGAATAAACGATAATCTGGATCAGCTTCTTAAGCTTTTTGTTATTCTAATGCAAACATTCTTTGCTAACTATCTGCTAGATTCAGGTGAATGTTGCGCAGACATTTTTGACAGAATATCTGGAATTTATTTGTTGGGTTTTGTTAATAAGTTCTAGGTATTTTTTGAAAGTTAAGTGTCATCATAATTTCTGACCACCATAATGAGCTTATTTAGTGGTAATATCTGATGAAATCATTAGAGAATAGCCCGAAGGGATTTTGACCTACTTTTTGAAGGAAACTCAACAGAAAGTAATTCATGAAAGAAGCCTTACACTTCACTGAAATTGAAACCAAAAAATATTGATCAAATTTGTCGTTCAGGAATTATGTCTATTATACCCAGACAACCAGAAATCGCATGAAAGTTCATGTTACAACTCGTTTATTCATACTAATCACATTAAACTCGCAAAACATTGTTGATAAACTCGTCAGATTGATGAGCTTCCTCGCATAAAACTCTTCTTTTCTGAGTTCATTTGTACATTTTGTTTCGTCCCGTACAATCGTGCAAAGTAAGTCGAATCAATTCGTAGCAGCTGTAAAATCGACATTTGTTATCATAAGTTAAGTCGCATAAGATCGCAGGTTAGTTCGGTGGAATATTTATACACTCGCATTGTATGTTATTATTCATCACATAATATATGCACGCATATCGCCTCCACTTTTGTACGTATTAGGGCATTTCGCGACATCTTATAAGTGAAATGTTGCACATACAAAGCCTCCAGGTGATTTCGTTATACGTACATTTTGGTTGTCTGGGTAATAGTAGTTCACCGGGAAGTTAGTTCAGATATTTATTAAGAATTGGATTCAAGAATTTTACTAGAAAATTTAACAAATGTGTCAGACATTAATTTGCACAAGAAATCCGGCATCCACAAATTACGTAACGCTCTAGGGGGAGGATAAAATAGCTTACTAGAATCATTGATGTGTTGGAAAAAAACAAATCTTTGCCATCCTAAGAATTGTACGACCACGCAGTAATGCAGTATAAAACGTGGAGATATAGAGATACACAAATTTTAACTCTATTCGTGGATAGCTCCACTTCGCGGTCTCTTTTTTAGTTACATGGCATTCCAGGAACCTTTCTTAGCCGTGTAGTTAAAGCCCGCGGCTACAAAGCTAAGCCTGAAGGTGCCTGGGTTCGATTCCCGGTCGGTCCAGGATCATTTCGTAATGGAAATTTTCTTGGCTTCCCTGGGCAAAAAGTATCATCGTATCCGCCACACGATATACGATTGCGAAAATGGCAAATTTGACAAAGAAAGCTCTCAGTTAATAACTGTGGAAGTGCTCATTGAACACTAAGCGAAGGAGCAGGCCCTTTCCCAGTTGAGCATTGTGGAAAATCTGTATGGATACGTGCAGGTTTTCTTGAATGCTGGATAGATATTCATGTTTGCACAATACGCGTCCAGGATATCAGTCATAATCATTATCCAACAGTGGAGCAACTCACAAGAGAAAAAAATAAAGAATGAGAAACTCATATTCGAATAACTTTTTGTGTTAACTCGCACTTGATGGGTTGATTTTTTTGAATAGGCAACGTTTGCGAATTGGACCAGACAAAAATTAAATTTGACAGTTCATTAATTAATTGGAAGGGGACTAATTTCCGAACTGTCAAATTTAAGTGCGAATTAATTTTAATAACCCAATTGAGACAGACCCTAAGATGCAAGCAAATGTTTTATCGGTGAGTTGTATCCTTTATGAGGGATTTGCAGTTTGTTTCACATCTAGTGGATGCAGAATAATGAAAGGAGAAGAGGTTATACTAACTGGTGAGAGGAAAGGTGCGTTGTTTGTTGTGAGGCAAGGATGAATGGGAATTCGAATAGCTTAAATTAACGTTTTGATAACAGGATAAATTCAAGAGATATTCTATTCAAGAGCAGATTTGAAGTTTTTCAGCATTGATTTAGGAGGAGCTGTTGTGTTATGAGGGATCGACACTAAGGAGGAGTATTGGAAGTTGAATAGTGTCCGGCCCCTCATACTAGACTGTACACTGAAACAAATTGCATCGTCAAACGAACGACCACCAAATAGTAAAATGCACTATGGCCAAATGTTTGCAAAATTACTATAAAATCAGTTAAAATTATCCACATTTTATTATTTTCACAATTTTTATAGTCATCCTTTCGTAGTAAATTTAACAACACAAAGTCTTTAAATAGCTTATACAAATTTCAACAATTTATAGCTCAATCAACTATTTCCGTTGTCTATAATATCATGTTATTCTCAATTTGACGGTATTCATGTTTAAATCTTCAACATCGATGTTTATTTTCCAATCGTGTTTATAAACAGACTGGCCTCCATTTTATTCTCGATCTGGTTGTGCAAATGTTGAAACGCCGGCAAAGTTTTGAAGTTTTCTGTTTTAAATAATGTTCAAAAACACTAGAATTTGTTTAACTGAGTAGCGCTGGCCGAGTAGTAGAGAAATTTATTGGTGGTAAGTGTGTTTCAATGGATTACCTGCTTTGCTCTTGACCACAGTTGATCAGCAGAAGTTTTCTCATTTTATTTTGTATGGGGAAAGGCATCTACATTCAAATATCTTCTGAATGGAAACTTTTATCGACAAAATATTTGGTAGGCGTGATAGCCATCATCATTACGCACAACAGGTACCAAATATTTTTTTCGAAAATAGTACCCAATTTTGAGAAATAATTCATTAGATGCATTTCGCCATACAAATATTTTTCGCTTTATCTGTTAGCGATTTTTCGTACATAAACACTAGCGCATGTGCGTTACTATGTGGCGAGTAGCGAATCAGGGCATGCATGTAACCCATTCAGAGTCCATTTGGCGATTTTTTCCTTCCAGCAAATAAAGCCCACTTCCTGACTCAGTTGGAAATTTATTCGTAACAGATAGATAAACAAGATCATCTGGTACCACTTACAATTTTTGCTGATGAAAAAGATGTTAATGGTAAAATAGTATCCGTTTGCATATTTTATGGTCGCTCTTTCAGTGCTATTTTTTTATTTTTTTCAGTTGTGCATGGATTTGTTAATTCCTCGTCAGACGCTTATCAATTGTCGAGAAGTATTTTCATGGTGCCCAATCGATCGAACTCACCCACCAGCAGAACGCCTATGCCCCAAATCAAATATGCGTATAGTTTCCGATATATGACGTTTTTGATACTATGTCGTTTCGATGTACCTGTTAATACAATAAACTGTTCTCTATGCTGGATTTTATAAAACACAATTTATTTGTCACCGAATGCCATAAATAACATTACCATGCTGCAACAATTTGAAAATAACAATTTTCTAGTAAATTTAACTACTCAATAGTAGATTCGTTAGTAGAGGCAACAACCTTAAAAACCCCCTGCCATAATGGTAAAAAATACAATACTTGTTTTTATGTTGATCATGAAATCACTTCGGTTGAAAATCGTTGGTGCGAGTCTGTCAATACTAACCCCCATTGTAGTAATTTTCACCATCAAGCTTATTTCAGTGTAGTGTGCGACCCCTTAGACGAGGTTGTCATTGAACGGACAAAGTATTGTTTTGTTTTGGTTTGAGAGCAAGTGTTTATCTTATTTTTATTATTTTTAGTATCTCTGTTTAAGTTAATAAATACATTAGTTTAAGGTGATTATAGAACGAAGCCACACCTCAAATTTTCAAGAGCACAAGACGAGAGAACCGAACAGCGCTCCGCGTTGAAAATTTATCCTATAGGTCACCACCAGCAAGCAAGCATTTTGATTGATTTTCAACGCGAACTGTTGTCAGATTCTCCAGTCTTGTGCACTTGAAAATTCAAAGTTTGGCTTCGTTTTATAATCACCTTAAGGAATCACTGCTTTTTCTTTGTACGCGAAAGACATTGCTAGTCTGTGAATTGTTGAGTGTTCCACTGTAGAACCTGGTAGGGTGGCTCTGTTCCAACAATTCTAAGTTAGGAAACCCCAATTTCGGTGTGAAACGGTTTCTTATTTTTTACCGCGCCAACAGTAATGTTTTACTCAACCATGGAAGTCATCCGTAAAATAGCTTTACTTTTTGTATTTCATTGATAAATTTAATTGCTCACCAGCTAAATTGGTACCAACCATTCATCGGTTGAAGTATTAGCGCATTTGCTCAAAAGGACACGCGGCGTTCCCCACAGGAAAGGAATAACCGCGGTTTTGCTCCCTTTTTACTTCATTCTTCTGGTAGATAACATTGCGGCGTTTCATCAAGCGCGGTTGTTCCTTTCCTTGACCATTCGCCGCGTGGAATTTTGGACAAATGCGCTTTTTTGGAAACTTACAACAGCCGCGCGGTGTATCATATCCAGCGGACCAGTTAATAGTTTCATCAGACGAAAACATAAATTTCTGTGCGGGTGTCAGCAAACTGCTAAGATGGAGACATATGCGTGATTCAATGTTGCGAAATGTTCGTTTAACGAAAAGCATTGCGAAATATTCTAGTGAAACAATAACATAAATCGCTTTTTGTTCCTACTATTGCCATAATTTTTACTATAGCGATGGTACACTTACCCTATTCCACAAAATAACTCACGTATTTATAATCAGTTCGAAGGTACTTACCTCTACTGTTTGATTTCAACGCCTTAATTTTGCCATGAACGGCGGATAGCAACAAAGATACATCCTTAGAGAGTTGTTGGATCTGAAAATAAAAATTTCGAAATTAATTATATCATCACGGAGAAAAATAATTAGTAAATACAACCAATTATTAGTTGATTTCAAACAAAACATTAGTATGAATTTTGCACACACAAAATTTAACTTTGTATCAATCAAATGCATTGTTAAAAACAAACTAAGATTTGATGTTGTTTGTACCAATATATTCTAGACAAATAATTATTGTAATTTTCACGAAGGATTCGACTTTCATGACGAAATTGTGAAGCTGCCAATAATGAACCGATGGTACATTTTCAAACACCATTCACCTTTCATCCTTGATTTCAGTCCCTACCAGCTGGTTTTAAGGTGAAACTCCGTTGAATCCGTAAATTTCCGTGTGAAAGTAGTGGTACACAAGAAACATGCTGGTAATAGTGAAGTTGTAATTAATAATGCATAGTTGCCAGTTATCAATGCATCAGTTTGAGTATTTTTCACTTCAACTAAATAATATTGCTTGATGTCGTACTCAATCATCAATATTCCTGACAGCACTGCATTTGGTCAACCGACCCAAAATTAGAAAAATAAAAAAAAGTGAAAAGTTGTGATCAGGTGATTGTTTCAAGCACGGCTCTGCAAAGTTTTAAGTAGTTTTCTTCATAAATCAGTTAGAAAGTGTTCTTCAATAAACAAATAATGAAAGTAAACTGTGTACAGTGGTCTACGTGTAGCAAAAATGATACAATTGTGCGAAAAGTTTCCTCCGTTCGCGGGTGAATAAGTGTAAACAAACGTAGCAAAGTTTGTCATTCGTGTTGAAAATTAGCACGATTTGTGAAAGTTAGACTAGTTACTAGTTACAAAACTATAAAAAATGTAAGGTAGTAGTGTTCTTATGTTCCTTTAGCATTTTGGGAGTGATTAATTATAGGTAAGTGAAATAATTTGAGAAAAAAATGTGAACCAGCATCAAATGTGTTTGTATGTGTGAGGAAGCCATTCTTCCTGCCATGACAGGGATTCCTTCCTATATGTCCTTAAGACGAGAGCACGATCAGCTGGAGCACGAGAACAATGACGATGACTGTAAACATCAGAAGGCCAGCTGGTTTTGTTGTGTAAACATGACCAGCTGGTGAGTCGAGAACAGAGATAAAATGGTAAACACTGAGCCGGCCGGAGAAAACTGTCATAAATATCAGGATAGTTGCATGGGCGGCGGTGATTGAAAAGGGGCTGCGAAATCGAAGGCGAAATCTGAGAAAAACGAAATTCAGATCACTTAAGTCTAAAGCCTGATTTGCTGCTGAACAGGAATCACTAAAGAAATTTCTCGCCAATTCCTTGCAGAAATTTTCTACAGCGACTCCCGTTTGAACTGACATCTCTTTTCAACTGCGTACTGCGATCAGAAAAAAGCGCTTCCTTGATCGATTCCTTGCAGGAATTTCCCGTGCATCAAGATAGGCCAAGAAATTACTTGTCAGCAGCGAATCAGGCTTAAGTGGTGAAAAAAATCGCAATGTTAGGCTGATACAAATATTAATTTTCTTTTATGTCCGAGACCACTTGGAAGGTACAAGGGTGGGGTGGGGGTTTAATAAAAATAAATAAGGGACAAAAAAATAAAAATGAAAAAAAAGTTATTTCTTCGCATTTTTATTTTTGAGGTGATTATAGAACGAAGCCACAACTCGAATTTTCAAGAGTACAGGAATTGAGAACCAAACAGCGCTTCGCGTTGGAAATTTATCTCATTGCTCACCACCAGCAAGCAAGCTATTTGATTGCTTTTCAATGCGAACGGTTGTCAGATTCTCCAGTCTAGTGCACTTGAAAATTCAAAGTTTGGCTTCGTTTTATAATCACCTCAAACTTTTTCCAATCGTCATCTGGATAATTATTTTACCTGGTTTTTATTTTAAAAATTAAACAAACCTAACTGACCTTAAATTTTTTTCTCCCCTTCAAAATTTTCGAATTTTTGAAGGGGGTGTGACATAAAAGAAAATCAATATTTCTATCAGCCTTAGAAGACGAGCAATACATAAGTTCAGATTTTGTTAAGTGAATATATTATTTATTAAAACAGTTCAACAATCGAACTCCATCTCCATATCTTCTGGTTTACTTTTTATTGATGGCTTATTTTAACCAATTATTAAAACGCAAATTCTCCTCAACGTAAATATCGTGTCGTATCCAAACCAAAGATTTATGTGTTCTCACTGTCTCCACCGAACAACATCCAACATGGAACAGTATTTGATGTTGTAGGAGAAAATGATGGCCAAATAAAAAGCTTGCACGTTATAGTTCATGGTCTTATGACGAATGTTTCGTGAGGTTCCGGAATATTTATACTAGATACACAATATGCTTATTAGACAGTCCCTTGAATTATGGAACTAGACAAATGCAATAACCGGCAGACTTGATCGGTATCTTCACGCACTTATGCACGTTATAGTTCATGGTCTTATGACGAATGTTTCGTGAGGTTCCGGAATATTTATACTGGATACACAATATGCTTATTAGACAGTCCCTTGAATTATGGAACTAGACAAATGCAATAACCGGCAGACTTGATCGGTATCTTCACGCACTTCAACGACAGCAGCATAATTCGCTCCCAAAACGACAATTCGTCCGCTAGGGTTTGCTGCTGTCGTCATGATTATGGTTTCCGAAAGCAATTTCAAACCCATTCATGGTTTCAAAACATTCGGAACAAAATATTTATTTTCACCGATTAAGTGAAGTAATGTATGAAACCGAATGCGATCCAATGGTATAGAGAAATCATACAGTGGCCCAATTTCATATTCGTACAGGAAACTATCCAGCTTTTTAAAAGCGCTAATGGCTGCCGCAAACGACCTCGCTTTCTGGTAAGGAGGAGACGATATGACGTTTGGCTTGGGTCGATTTATATGGAACGGACCCAAGCCAAACGTCATATCGACTGATCCCTACCAGAAAGCGAGCCTATTTGCGACAGCCATTAGCGCTCGTAAAAAGCTGGATTGTTAGTTAGTAAAAAACTATTAAATAATGTATTGAGTTTAAAATACTTTATCCACATTGAAGGTGATAGGTGTCATCAATTATTTGCCAATCACGAAATGTTTCCATTTACATAAATCTTTGGATGAATGGAAAAGTATTGAATTTATGTCTAAAAATCACCCAATTCCATATTCGTACAACTATCAAAATTCGAACATGCAACATTCAAAACCAAATTTAAAAGCTCTATTTGATTGCTGAAGTGCTTTAATATGATGTTCAGATGTAGTGAAGTACATTTGGACAATTTATTAGCGGACATATATGAAATTTAGGTAAAATTATGAGAAATGCCGGTTTTCCAATGATTTTTACCATAAAATCCAATAATTCGAACAATTACGTTCATTTTTGTCATTGGATCCAATCTATTAATTATATTTGTGGGCTCTGATACAAATTTAGTTGAAATGTATACAGTTTACGAGAATCATAAACAGTTTACATCCCTTTCGAGCTCAGAAAATTATTGTGCCATAGCTTTAAAACTCTTCTAAAATTATATTTATATTCAAATGTAAATCAAATTTTCATTCTAAACAACAGGTAAAGGTTAGTTTTGAACTTGTCTGTAAAAAGAATTTGAACTACAAATTTCGTTTTACAATAAAGTACCCTAAACTACGCTGTACATACCTCCTCGTAATTGATGTTATCGCAATATTCAATTATCTTTGATTGAATATTCAAATTATTTCCAAAATAGCACCCTATTTGGCAATTTATTGATATTATAAGAAAAATACAGAATAACTTGAATGAGCAATGCTCTCTGCTATACTTTTTACTAGAAAATATCCTGCTGTTTTCATCATTTTAAAAAATGTTTGTGTTGCGGTTACGGCAATAATATTTATTCTATAAATCTCTATAAACATATTTGGTAGTGAAATGTAAAATAAAAATAATAATTAGGCAATGTTTTGACCGGAACATTAACTATGGATTATGTTTATCAATTTAGGAGCGAAACTGAGAGAAATTGACAAAAAAAAATTGGTTTCAGAGTGTCTACTCGTTTACATAAATGAAATTCCCTGATATTTCCAGGTTTTTTCCAGGGTCTACAAAATAATTCCAGGTTTACGAAATACTCCAATTTCAGATATACAAAAAATATTGACAAAATAATTTGATTCAAAAGCTTCCAAACTTTTTAATGCATGTTGAAGCTATTTCAAGGTGGAACAATATCAAAGCTTAAGTTTTTTCCAACTGATTTGTATTTGATACAAAGCCATAATTATATTTGATAAGAAGACACATTTTTATATCGCTTGTGAGAGCTCTGATCATCATAGTAAACTTAACGGAACTTTGAAGTGCTTCAATATGCTTAACCTTTAAAGTTTCTTGATTATAGCGTACTTATGCAAAAACAGATAAGAAATCTCAAATAGTATTCATGGGCAGTTTGGATACCTACTTGAGACAGCTAAATGGGCGAAAATACTTACAGATGTTTGTCACAATATTTCACAATTAAATTTACATGTTGTAAAACATGTTTTTCGTCATTTTTTCAATTATTTTCTCAAAGAATTTCACCAGAAATGATTTCAAGTATTTGCCCAAAGATCACGGTGTTACTCCAAAAATTTACTTAGGCTAGAATAGGTGGATTTCCAGCACGAGGCTAGCTCACCTCTTATATGTCTTCATGAGTTCATGTAGTAATTTTTATCCATGGAATCCATTCGAGAATTTTTCTAAGAAATTCGTAAAATAATTTTGTTTTTGATTTCTCAAAAACACAACCTGGCTTTTTGAAAAATATAACCGCAGAAATTAACTCAGAGATCGTCAGGAATGTCTTTACTGATTCTTTCGGATGTTTTTCAAGGAAGCCCTAAGTCGTCCAAGATTTTATCCCGTGATTCTTCCATCGATTTTCCTAGGACATTCTTTAAGACTTCCGTTTCGAGCTTGTACAACCAGAATTATCTCCAAAGATGCCTATAGAGATTTCTTAAATATTGTCCTTCATAATTTCTTTAAGATTCCAACTTCAAATTTCTCTAAGGATAACTCTAGGAATTTCTTTAGGAATTCCTACAGTAATTCTTTAAGATTTCTCAAGGAAGTCTTTAAAGATTTGTACAAGTATTCTTCCAGGAATTTTACTAGGCATTTCTGCGTGGAAATGTGAATGAAATTTTTCAGAAATTTGGGAAAATGTTCTATTTATGAGGTATTTCTAAAGCAATCTCTGATGTAACTTGTTTAAGTTTTTAAGTCACCCGGTTACTAGAAGAACTCATAGACCCTTGAGGAATTTTTAGAAGATTTTCTTGTTAAATTGTTGGGATAATTGAATAAAAAGCAAAAAAAATGTGTATAATTGTCTGGCAAAATGTTACAGTGTTAATCAGTATGGAACCTAAATTTTTATCATTTTTGTAAGTTCCATGGGATTTTTGAAGAAATGTTTGGAAGAACTGCGTTTGTAAGTGAATAAAAAACCGAATGTAGGGCAAGTGTACCATTAGTGGTGCACCTAAGGGAAAACTGGTAAAACATGGTGTTAAAACCATGAAATATATGATTTTAATGTATCATTCGATAGATCTCAAATCCTTCTATCACTCAAATGTATAAAAATCACGATTCATTTGAAATTTCCCTGCAAAAAGCCTTGCACCAATAATAGGAACACTGTTCCTTTAGTGGAGGTATGTTTTAGGAATGGTTCCTTTAGTGGCGCCATCCATTGATTTCTTATGGGACCCTCCACTATGGGTACTGATGCACCACTATAGGTGCAAAGGAGCAAAAAAATTAAGCATAATCATTGTTTTAAATAGTTTTACGGGCCAAATTCTTGAATATTATTCGATTACTTGTATCATTTTCGCATCGTGCATCATAGAAAAATATCACATAATCATTTCTTAGTACGAAACATGCCAAAACACACTACCTCCACTAAGGGAGCGTTTGCCCTAGTACTATACCATTTAATTCCACTAGAGTTTGTATCCTTTGACAGATACGTGTATTTCGACTTCAACTGTTATGTCGTCTTTGGTGTCGTGTACTAGACTCAACTGCAGTTGTAATTATTCTGTTAAATTCTGGAGTAATTTATAGAAAAAAGTCTAGAAGAACTCCACGATGAAACACAGGGTCGAGTTTGAGGAATTCTTTGAAAAGTTCTCAATTTTTTGGAGGTACCGTGGATAAAATGACGTAGAAATTCTTGTCGGGTTTCTTTCAAAAACTCTGGAATTGACCTTTGCGGTTTTTCTTGGAAAAAAAATACATCCTTAGAAGATCTCCTAGAGTAACAACTAGAAAATTCGGTTGAAGGATTAACGGAAAAATATCGAGAGAAATTTCTAATATAGTGTTTCCTGAAGCAAATTTTGCATAAATTACTCAAAATATTCTATAAAAATCTCTGGGAGAATTTCTAAGAGAATTGTTAGAGGAATCTCTAGAAGAATGTTGCGGCCAGGATTTCTTTCCCTACGTTGTGATAATGTTTACTTCATGAACGGACAACGACTCAAACGCACTTTCGATTATTTCTAATGTTATCTCTAGAAGAATTTCTGGAGAGATCCCGATAGGAATTCCTGGAAGTATTCCAGATGAAAGCTCCGGAGAAACAACTATGATTCTTCCTGAAGGTTTTCCTCCAGAAATCTGAGATTAAAATGTTAAAGAATTAGTTGAAAAGTTTCGTGACAGTCTCTGAAGGTTTCTCGGTACCGTAATCCGGGGGCAAATTGATCACTGGGGTGAATTTCATCAGGTTGATGCCAAAAAACATTTCCTCCCAAGGATGCTGAAGGTTTCGTTGGCACCACAGACATTCCATGTTTTAAAGTTTATAGAAGCCTAATGATGATTTTGAACTATTTCATTTTTATTAGGGTACGAATTTCTAATTTAGTAGGAATTCATACTTTTTGAAGGTGTAAATAATACAGTTAGAAATGTCGGTGCTAAACAATCCACTGGTGCTATGCCTACATGTCAACTTTGAGTGTTTAAAATGTTGTGTAAGCTTAAGTATGAACCACTGAACTAATTTTTGATATCATACAGCATAGCAATTATAGTGTTTTGCTCATAAAACCATTTATTCTCAAATAATCTGCTTATTTCAAGGGAAATTGCCTACATTTAGGCGTATTAAGCATATTATCAAAATTTAGTTTTGCGATAAAATGATCAAATACTCGAGTTGTAAGAATTTTGATTTCATATTCAGATTCAGGTGACCCAAATTTATTAGATAGGGAATTTTTTTAATTCTTAAACCTGCTTTGTTTTATGATTATTAATTTCGCCCCAATGTGTCATTCTAATTTTTTGATATTAAAACTATTTTTATGATATGTTAAATATTATTTCATGAAAAGTCAATTGCATAAACTGATAGAGATCAATGGAATACTGGTTTTGTCGAAATTTATTGGACATTACGGTACTTACATAATTTTGCATCAGAATTTACTGCAAGCAAGATATGCATTTTGATTAAAAAAGTACTTCAGAGACCCTTCATCAAAAATAGAGACAATCATGTCTTCAGAAGTCGATAAGATTTACTAAGCTGCTAACGCCCCTTTGATAGCGGCGCAGCCGAAATTTTTTGGGAAGTTTCGACGTGAAAATCCACTGTCATATACACATTCTACCATGAATTACTGCCTCAAAGAAATTTCCCTGATTGTTAGTGAAATTCCCTGAGAATTCCAGGTTTTTTCCAGGTTTAACAAAATTCCCTGATAATTCCAGGTTTTCCAGGTTTTTCCAGGTAGTAGACACCCTGGGTTTTGGATTTGTTTCAAATGTTATATTACCTAAGATTCAAAAGTACAAGTTGTCGATATTCACTCCTAGCTACTCTAAAATTGATTATGATTTTTTGAAACTTGTTCAATACTCGCAGTAATCATTCTTAAGTAAGTGACGTTGAAAAAATGTAAGTTATTGTTCGACTTACCGAATATTTTAGCAAAAACCATGGAAAAAGTGGTATTTTTCTTAAATTTACTTGAGTTTCAAATATGTCCGCTTATAAATTTTCCAAATGTACTCTAATACATCTGAACAACACAACGAAGAACTTAAGCAATCATTTAGTCTATTAAAAATTAGTTTTGAATGTTGTATATTTCTTTTTCGTTAGGTATACGAATATGGAATTGGATAATTTATAGACACAAACTCAATACTTTTCCATTATTCCAAAGATTTAAGCAAATGAATACAGTTTTTCATTGCCAAACAATAGATGACACCTATGACCTTCGTTATTGATAAAGTATATCGGAATCTTTGCATCATTTACTAGTTTTCTACCAACTTGATATGAAAACAGTGCCGCGTACGAAAATGAAATTGAGTCACTGTATATCACCAAAATATGGTATGCAAAAGTTATTAGGGAGTTATTTGTTCCTCCTCGGGTAACCTTATGTTGAGTTGCACGCTTGGAGGCGTTTTCGCATGAACGATTTTCGTACTAGAATAAAATACGTTTCGGGACATTCTCCGCTGCCTCTAAAAATAACAGTGGGTATAGATAAATGAATTCTCTACCATTGGATCTCATTCAATTTCATACATAACTTCACTTAAGCGGTGAAAATAAATATTTTGTTTCGAATGTTTTGAAACCATGAATGGGTTTGACATTGCTTTCGGAAACCATAATCATTACGACAGCAGCACATCCCAGCGGACGAATTGTCGTTTTGGGAGCGAATAATTTCACCGACGAAGTAATTCCATTAGAACAATCTTTTTCGGCTCGCTTTAAGGTGATTATAAAACGAAGCCAAACTTTGAATTTTCAAGAGCACAAGACTGGAGAATCTGACAACAGTTCGCGTTGAAAATCAATCAAACTTCTTGCCTGCTGGTGGTGACCAATGGGATAAATTTTCAACGAGAGGCGCTGTTGGTCTTGTGCTCTTGAAATTTTGAGGTGTGGCTTCGTTCTATAATCACCTTAAAGACCTAGAATCCTCATAATTCCAATGTTCACATTACTAAAATAAAAACTCACATCGTTTCAATCCAGGTTCATCGGTTGGCAGTCGGCGAGCCATGATTCAGTCATAATATTCAATGCAACGGAGGATAATAATATCACAATTTCTGTACAAAAACTTATTATTGACTTCGCACCTCCAATCTGGAATTCGCCGGTTGGGCTTCCGAAGCGAAGTTTTGAACAGGGGGTGAAATGAGCCAATAATTAGCTACCCAACATTGATTCAACATGGCGTCCAGTGTCTTTGTTTTGTTTCTTTTAGACTGACAAAACATATGATTTTTTGGATAGGAGGCATCAATGATACCTCACTGATGCGTAAAACATTCAACAAAATGTCGAAAAGAGGAAAAGCGTAATCAAATACGATTCAACGCAATATATTTAATTGCCAGAAACTAGCACTAGCAGCACATGAGCCGTATACTCGAAAACCAGGAGCGATATTTTTGCATTACAAACCGATACTTTGACACACAACAACTTTTCTAAACAGAAAATAAATCTTAACGACAAAAGTCCTGTTTATATAAAAAACTACAGAAGTCCAGAAGTACACAAACAGGAAATAGACAATCAAGTTAAAAAACTATTGAATGACGGTATTATTCAGCACTCCATTTCACCTTATAATTCTCCACTCCTTCTAGTGCCGAAGAAGTCAACAAGTTCTGATAAAAAATGGCGTTTAGTTGTCGATTTTAGACAACTGAACAAGAAAATTATTGCCGATAAATTTCCTCTTCCAAGGATAGACGAAATTCTTGATCAGCTGGGAAGAGCTAAGTATTTTACCACACTCGACTTAGCATCGGGATTTCATCAAATTGAACTGGAAGAAATATCAAAAAAATATACAGCATTTTCGACAACGTCTGGTCATTTTGAATTTTGTAGGTTACCATTTGGTCTAAACATTTCTCCTAACAGCTTCCAAAGGATGATGACTATAGCTTTGAGTGGTCTTCCGCCGGAATGCGCTTTCCTTTACATCGATGATATTATCGTTATTGGATGTTCGATAAATCATCACTTATCAAATTTGGAAACAGTTTTTAAAGCATTACGAAAATATAATTTGAAACTTAACCCTAATAAATGTCATTTTTTCTGTCCTGATGTCACATATCTCGGACACCATATCTCAGATCAAGGAATCCAGCCAGACAAATCAAAATATTCCACTATTTTAAACTATCCAGAACCGAAAAACGCAGACGACGTTAGAAGATTCGTTGCGTTCGCAAATTACTACCGACGATTTATACCCTATTTTTCAGATATTGCAGCACCATTAAATGCATTGCTAAAGAAAAATTCAAAATTAGAATGGAGTCCAGAATGCAAAAAATCATTCAAACAATTAAAACAAAAACTTTTATCACCTGTCATACTCAAATTCCCAGATTTCACAAAACAATTTATTCTTTACACGGACGCATCAAAAATTGCATGTGGCGCTGTCCTTACACAAAAGCACGGTGATATTGAAATGCCAATAGCCTATGCGAGTAAAACCTTTACTAAAGGTGAAAAAAATAAATCGACCATTGAACAGGAATTAACAGCCATTCATTGGGCGATTACCCATTATAGACCATATTTATGCGGTAGACGATTTATCGTGAAAACTGATCATCGTCCACTTGTATATTTGTTCTCGATGAAAAATCCATCTTCGAGATTAACACAAATGAGACTAGACCTAGAAGAGTATACATTCAATATAGAATACGTGAAAGGCAAAGAAAATGTCAGCGCTGACGCTGTATCGCGTATTACTATTGATTCAGATGAACTCAAAACAATACCATGCCTCCCAATTCAAACAAGATCTATGACGAAAATACAAAAGAATAAAACGAATATTGATTCATCAGCAACTGAGATTGATCACCTCAGAGCTTATGATTCAGTAAATAACTTAGATGCATTTAAAGTACCTAAGGTAACATTTGAATTGATAAATCAATATACAATCATACGAATTTTATCTAAAAACCTGAAAATGCTTATTTCACAAGTGAAATTAGCTTGTCAAAATGGTGGAACTGATTTAACATATTATCTGCAGATAATAAATGAAATGGCTCTAAAGTCAAATATCAAAACGCTAGCAATAAAAAACAATGACAAATTATTCAGTTTTATACCACAAGAGGTATTTAAACAAGCATGCAACAGAATATTGAGTGACGTCACAATTATAATATATGAGCCGACTAAAATTATTACGGACGATGAAACAATTCAACGAATAATCTCTGAAAACCATAAAACGCCTACGGGTGGTCATATTGGTATATGCAGATTACTTAATAAATTTAGATCCAAATACTACTGGAATAATATGAAAAGGACTACAGTGATACCTCCATGAGTCGATGTTCCATGACTCGATATCGACTCATGGAACCATACTAAAAACAAAATTTCATGGTTTCCAAAGGATTGCTGTTCCATTGCTCGATATTTCCATGAGTCGATGGTCCCTTCAATATCGACTCATGGAGGTTTCACTGTATTACATAATACGTAAAACAGTGCAACAAATGTATTCAAAATAAACATCGACCTAAAACCAATGAAATATTCATCGAAACAACAACCCCGAGTAAGTGTTTTGACATAATTGCTATAGACACTATCGGACCTATAACAAAATCAAACTTAGGAAACAGATACGCCTTGACCATTCAATGCGATCTGTCAAAATATATTATTGCCGTACCAATACCAGACAAACAAGCAGCGACATTGGCAAATGCTTTAATGGAACATTGTATTCTTACATACGGATGCCCAATACAAATCAAATCTGATTTAGGCACCGAATATAAAAATGAAATATTCAGAACTATGTGTAAATTACTAAACATAGAACATAAATTCTCGACAGCCTATCATCCTCAAACCATAGGCAGTCTGGAAAGAAATCACCGCTGTCTTAATGAATATCTAAGGCATTTTATTAATGATCAGCAAGATGATTGGGACAATTAGTTGATCTACTATACCTTTACTTATAATACCACACCTCATTCGGAACATCTGTTCACACCTTTCGAACTAATTTTTGGGAAACAAGCCAGATTACCAACACACTTTTCAGAAACAGTTATCGTAGACCCAATTTACAATCATGAATCATATGTAACGGAATTAAAATACAAATTGCAATTGATTAACAACAAGGCGAGATTAATGTCTGAAAAAGCCAAACAAAATAGATCTCTTGTACAGTCAAAACAATCGAAACCAATACAAATTACAATAGGAGATAAAGTTTGGTTAAGAAATGAAAATAGAAGAAAATTAGACAAAGTTTAGTCAGGTCCGTTTGAAATTATCAGTGAAGATCATCCAAATGTCAGAATCAAAAATTTTACTAATGAAGAAACCCAAATAGTACATAAAAATAGACTAATAAAAGTATAAAAAAAAATAATGTAAAACGTACTCTATGCATAAAATCAAAAAATAAATGTTTTTCAAAACTTGCACACATATTAGTGATGAACAATGTAACTGTAAACCTAGATAATAAATCCGAGCCTGATCTCTAAAAAAAAAATAATGAACAAGAAAAAATAAGTGAAAAAAGAGATAGGTCAAAAGTCTAACCTTTAGGTTAGACGTGAGAAATTCGGCATTAGCTATTAATTAGCAATACATTATTATTAGTAATATTATGAATTGATTAACTTGTATTTAAAAGAAAAGAGACAATTGGATGTACGAAATATTATACAAAATTAGCTACATTCCATTTCAATTCATTGCGCTAATTTTTTCCAAAAAAGGGAAGGTGTTACGTGAATACCTATCACCCAACAATTCAAGTCATAAACAAATCAAAGTAAGTCATTAACTCCAAACAAGAAACGTTGTAGATCAAGTTACACAAAACAGAATAGCAACCATATGCACCATAAGCTATACGCATCGAGGCTACTGCACTCGAGTCTTCCCCTATTCCTTTTTCCACCCATATGCAAATGACTTTACATTGCGCATATCGGGTTGGACCACCAAGGCACCCAAATTGCCGACCTTGCGAAGATGCACAAATTGTTCGTTTTGCAATCTAGTTGTCTCATTCTAACTCATATGCAATATAGTATAACCCAAATATTGTCAGACCTATATAAACTCAAATAATCGAAATACAAATCAATGTTTGACTAGCAATCAACTGTGTAAGATCAGTCTCTACTGGTGACTACTTTCGTAGCTCACCATAGTAGGGATACTGAACTAAAAGAAAAGTCCTTCTCCAAACGTGTCCGCGTTACAAACCTGCAACATGGCGAGCCGTTCAGGTTAAACTTAGTTGAATGAAGTTACGCGTTTTACGCCGGTTAAAACGACAAGTTACCGCGATGTGAACCCGCGCAGTGATCAGTGCAAGTAAAATGTGTAGACTAAACGATGATCGCTAAAGGAAAAATGGTTTCGTTTGATGTTGCTGCGCTGTTCCCAAGTGTGCCTGTCACCGAAGCCCTGGAAAGTCTCCGTCGTCATTTGGAACGCAATCGAGCTCCACCAAACCACATTGATGCGTATCTGTCCATTGCTCAGGTGTGTATGAATCAGAATTATTTCACATTTAGAGGAAAGATTTATAGACAAACCTTTGGGTTGAGCATGGGCAGCAAGCTCTCGCCTTTGTTAGCAGATGTCTTCATGAGTGACTTCGAGGTCGACGCCCAGAAGGAAAAATTGTTTCCAAGAATCTGGTGGCGCTATGTAGACGACATTTTCGCACCTGTGAAGGAGCGATATTTAGAGCAAACACTGACCATTTTAAATGCCAAACACAACACAATAAATTTCACAGTAGAAAAAGAAGTCGATGGAAAGCTACCTTTTCTAGATCTAATGATAAGCAGAAAAGAAGAAGCACACTAAAATTTGGCATTTATCGCAAACCCACTTCCACTGATCGCTACATAACATCCGACTCCAACCACTTCGGTGCGCAAAAGCAAGCCGCATTTCACTCTATGGCACATAGGCTCTACAACATACCTATGGAACCAGACGAATTCAACAAAGAAAAACACCAAATTCACGTGGCCGCCGAAATAAACGGGTATGACCGATCATTTGTGAATAAAATTCTGCAGAAACACAAACGCAAAAAACACAGACGAAACATAACAACACTACGATCTGAAACTGAAAATGTAAGGAGGATCAGTTTGCCTTTTTTCCCGAAAATAACGAATCCCATTAGAAGCACACTTCATCGACAAGGCCTACAGGTGGTACACAAGAGCGACAGGACCCTACGTGACCTATTGTGCAACCTTAAAGACAAAGTTCCACCGGACGAGCAATCTGGAATATACCGGATCCCTTGTAAGGATTGTCCCGCTGCCTACATAGGCCAAACTCGCCGAAAAGTGAAAGTTAGACTTAAAGAACACAGAAATGCAGTATCGGCCAATAAAATTAACGAATCGAGTGTAGCAGCCCATGCGATAACATCCAATCATGAAATAGATTGGGAAAGTGCGAAGCTTATAAAGAGCGTAAAGAAAACTTCGCACTTGAACGCATGGGAATCTATGTTCATCAGCAACGACGAAGGACCGCTGATGAATGAAGACGATCCACCCATCACGTCGTGTCTGTTCAATTTGATAGATACGACGATGCAGTAACATTTTCTCTTCGGACGCGTACGAACAACGTACGAGAAGCTGTTCAATTTGATAGATACGACGATGCAGTAACATTTTCTCTTCGGACGCGTACGAACAACGTACGAGAACAGTCGGACATTGTCCCGTAGATGGGCTACATCGCGCCCGAAACCGGTCGACAGAAAGGTAATTTTTAAGCTTTCTTGACGTTAGTAAGAACTATAAGTGTTATGTCTTGTCTCGCGTCGCGTTTCGTGAATGGGCAAATAGTGTTTTACTGAAAATGGCACTTAGATCAATGCAACAAGTGCTAGTGCAATTAGATGAAATGGTCGGCGTTAAGTCAGAGGGGACCAAGCACAAAATTTGGAAAAAATGGATTATTATCTCATTAGATGCGAAATTACCTTACCTCCGTTTCACTTTGACCAGATTTGATGAATGCTGTAAACTGCGAGAGGTATGTGACAAATTTACTTTGGATGATCAATAAAAATTGATAAAGTGTGCAGTCAGAGTGGACCAAGTGCTTATTACCAGAATAGCGAAAATGATCAGCGCGCTGAGGAATGCTAGGAAATGGAAAACATTTCAAGAGATTTGTCAGATTTTTCGACATCGAATGATTCTTTTACTTATTCATCAATAGAAATTTATGAATATTACTTAATTCGATGCATTTGATTTTGATTTTTGACCATTTACCATATTTGGATGGGTGGTCAGAAATTGCAACAATTTCTGTGCAGACAGAGCGGACCAAGTGTTTAAAAGCAATAAACTGATTGATTATTGCATTTTTTTAAATCAATTTCAGAGTCCGATAGAAGCTTATGGTAGTTCTGTGGTGTATGTATGGAGTGTGCTAGAACACGCTTATTGGACCAGTATATTTTGATCGGTACTCAAGATTTTCACTTGGTCCACTCTGACTGAACACATATTTGAATATTTCTGGTCTTCAATGCCCTGACCCTGGGAGGGAGGCACAGATACTACACACGAAATATAAAACAACGTTTGTTTAAACTGCAAGATAACTACAACTTGCCAACAACAATCAAGGCAGGCTTGGGGAAAATTGCTAGTTTTCTTTCGTTGTGTACCTTCGATCTTTCATGATAAACATGAAAAAAGGGCCACAGTTTTCTATGCACCAAATATTCATTTTCATTGGAAAAAGTAAAACGATACGTTTTTCAATGCTTTATATTCAATCAGATTAAAAGATGCTCACGTGACATTACTTACATTTTGTGCATGAATTGATTTTCATTCGATTTCTACCACTCGGTTGCGTTAGGGACTAGCAACGAAATCCCATACGAGGTTTTACAACTGGACACCGATCTACCCATTGTAGCTATCAGAATCTCGTGGCCTTTCCCGATGGCAATCGTCAGCTTTTACCTTCCCAACGGTAAACTAGATAACCTAAAAAACCGACTGATCGATACCTTCGATAAAATACCTGACCCAAAGATTATCCTTGGGGACGGCAACGGTCACCACACTACCTGGGGCAGTCGCGTTAACAACGCCAGAGGTTCCGCAATTTTTGAAACTGCAACCGAAACAGGATTATGCGTCCTGAATGATGGGTCTAAAACCTTCATCCGTGGTCGCGTAGAAACATCCATCGACATCTCGCTAGCGTCCCACTACATCATCGATCGGCTGCTTTGGTCTGTGGACAACGATCTGTCGGGGAGCGATCACTTCCCAATATGGATCCAACTTAACTCGTCACCTCCAAAAACCTCCCGTCTACCTCGCTGGCTCTATGACCAAGCCAACTGGGAAATCTTTCAAGACAGAGTGGAGGAAATTCTGGAGTCTTCCCCTCCGTCTTCCATCGATCAATTCTCGAACAGCATCATCGAGGCTGCTACGGCAGCCATTCCAAGGACTAGTCCCAACCCCGGGCGAAGGGCTCTTTGTTGGTGGTCTGAGATCATAAAGAAAGCGGTCAAAGTAAGACGCAAAGCACTCCGCGCAGCCAGACGACTACCGGCCGACCACCCGGAGAAAACTGCTGCGATGGAAAAATATCGAGACGCGAACAACAGATGCAAGTTTATCATCCGGGAAGCCAAAGAGAAATCGTGGACCACTTTCCTTGGCGAAATCAACGACAACCAGTCCTCCGCGGAATTATGGAGTAGGGTGAACGCCATCCAGGGTAAGCGCCAAAACAGAGGTCTAGCACTCAGATCCGATAACCAGACGACCCGGGATCCTATCGTTGTCGGTGACACCCTGGCCGACTACTTTGGCGAACTTTCGTCCTTTCATCGATACCCGATCGACTTTCAAAAAAAACATCAACCCACCAACGCCGCTTTGGCTATGACACAAGTGCCAGGTTTCCCCGTTCAGGACTTCAACAAAGAATTCTCCATGGACGAACTCCTCTTTGCCCTGAGTAAGGCAAAATGAAAATCTGCCGGCCCAGACCAGATTGGATATCCTATGTTGAAAAAATTACCCCCGATAGGAAAAAGAAAGGCACTAGACCTAATCAACAGCGAATGGTTAGCTGGTACCCTACCCGACAGCTGGAAATGCAGCCTGGTAGTGCCTATTCCGAAGGCTTGTGGTACAAACTACGATCCCAGCGATTTCCGCCCAATAGCCCTAACAAGCTGCTTGGCAAAAATGATGGAGCGCATGGCAAATCGAAGACTGGTTGAGTACCTCGAGAAAAACGATCTTCTGGACAACCGTCAACACGCTTTCCGGGCAGGTTTCGGCACCGGAACCTATTTCGCGGCTCTTGGGGATATCCTCAATGGGGCATTAGAAAGGAATGAGCACGTTGAAATGGCCTCCTTGGACTTGGCGAAGGCCTACAACCGAGCCTGGACTCCGGGGATTTTAAAGTGCCTAATGGACTGGGGCGTTACTGGGAATCTTGCCAGCTTCGTTAAAAATTTTCTAACCAACCGTCGTTTCCGAGTCAGCATCGGGAATTATCAATCCAAAGAAATCCCCGAAGAAACCGGTGTTCCACAGGGATCGGTTATCGCCGTTACGCTCTTTCTAGTTGGAATGAATGGTGTCTTCCAATCGTTGCCGAAAGGCGTATACGTACTGGTCTACGCTGACGACATCTTGCTGCTAGCCACAGGGAAACACCCGAAGATGATCAGGCGAAAATTGCAGGCAGCCGTAAATGCAGTCGCCAAATGGGCAAAAAAAGTGGACTTTGAAATCTCAGCAACCAAATGCGCAAGACTACACATCTGCAATTCGAAACACCAACCACCAAAAAAGCCGATCACGGTCAACGGTACTGCCATGCCAAACAAGAAAACCGTTAAGGTCGTTGGCGTCACCCTCGATCGGCACCTCTCTTTCAAAGCCCACTTTAATAATGTCCGATCGGCATGCAAGAACCGAATCAACTTAATGAAGCTTATATCCGGGAAAAGGAAAAGAAGCGATCGAACGTCCAGAATCCGAGTTGCCGACGCAATCGTTAACAGCCGATTGTTCTACGGGATCGAAATTACTGGTCTACGCTTCGACGAACTGGTCAGCAACCTAGGGGGAACCTACAACAACGCGATCCGGATAATCTCTGGACATCTGCCTTCCACGCCAGCCGACTCGGCCTGTGCCGAAGCCGGAGTCTTACCTTTTCGATACAAATTGGCTAACAGCATTGGTAGTAGGGCCATCAGTTTCTTGGAATGAACCAAGAACGACGGATCGGAGGCCTGCATCGAAATACAGGCCAACCAGATCCTAAGGTCCGTGGCCGGCATAGAGCTCCCTCCGGTATCTGAGCGACACCGTAACGGAGCCAGGAGCTGGTCTGCCATGAAAGTAAAGGTGGATAATTATCTGAAGCAAAAACTCAAGAAAGGTGGCAACCCAAGGCTCGCACAAGCTCTTTTCCTGGACCGGATCAGAACCAAGTACAGAATATATAATTTTCGGTACACGGACGGGTCGAAGGCCCTAGGAAAAGTGGGGATAGGCTGGTGCGGCATCGGTTTTTGGGAAAGCAGGAGCCTTCCTAGCCAATGCTCGGTTTTCTCGGCAGAAGCAGCTGCCATATTTCAGGCAATCTTGCAACCATCGGACCTCATCGGGCCGGTACTCATCGCCACCGATTCAGCTAGTACCATCGCAGCAATATTATCGGACACCAACAAGCACCCTTGGATTCAGGAGATACAAGAGGTGCTTGACGATAACGAAAACATCACGCTTATGTGGGTACCCGGTCACAGCGGAGTTGCAGGCAACGAGGAAGCGGATAGGTGTGCCAACACCGGTCGAGACAGCGCGCGTCTGACTGACACCGTCCCGAGCGACGACCTCAAATTGTGGCTACGGGAAAAAATCAACAACGCATGGAGGAGAAAGTGGCACAGCGAAAGGAGTCTCTTCACCAGGAAAATTAAGGGGGATGTTAGAAAATGGGAAGATCGCCCAGACAGAAGGGAACAAGTTATCCTCTCCCGACTTCGAACGGGACATACGCGAGTCTCCCACTCGATGAGTGGCGGACCCAATTTCCGAAGAATCTGCGAGACCTGCCAGGTGCATAACTCTGTCGAACACTTTTTGTACACCTGTCCCACTCTGGAACTCCTGAGAAAGCAGTACGATATGGGAAGCATTCGAACGATCTTACAGGATGATAGAAGCAGCGAGGCTACGCTTTTCTGTTTCCTTAAAGATGCCAAACTTTTTGACGAAATTTAAAAACAGAATCTATTCATCTAACCGACGGAACTTTAGAGTTTTCGGATAACCTAAGCGCAACTGGGCTCCCCAAGCACTTAAACTTGGGTGGTAAGTCCCACGTCTACGCCAGTGAAAACGTTGACCTACCATTGAGTAGGCAACGAAACCCGTAACTGGGCACCCTGAGCACCCAAAACTCAGGTGGTAAGTCCCACGTCTGCGGCCGTATCAACATACTGAACAACACACAACAAGAAAGAAATTTGGATCTTGAAAAGAAACAAAAATCAATAAGTTAGGCACAATTGTGCTACTTTGTAGCCAACTCACCCAGGCTGTCAGTCGATCTCCCCTCCGTCACGATACGATACGATGTTTTGGAGGAGAGAAACAGCCTCCTACATAAGGCATATCGTCTTGAATCAGGGATGCTGTCAGGATCAACCTTTTACTGAATCCTCACCGCTGCTACCGGTCGCTCATCGGTCCAATAGCTGGTGGGTGGTCTTTCCCCGCACCCGTCATAGCCTCTTTCGCTGGGCACATCTTCGTAGGAGGAACAGAATGCTGGCGACCAACGCCCACGAGTCCATCACTGGTACTGACCAGTCCACGGCGGTTTTGGACAGACCCGGAGTTTGCCCGAAATTGGTGGAAACAAGAGAGAAAGAAGAAGCGTGTAAACGTTAAACGTTTAAAAATACGTTGTAGTGATTTCTTTTTTATTCAATTCAAATTTTAACTTGTAGTATTGTTCCTTTCATCTTACCTGTTTGTTTGAATGTGTTAACTGTAAAGTAATTAGTATCGTGAAATCTGTGAAAATCTTCAATGTAATCTGCCTAGGCTAGCCCATCTGGCCAGATTTTTTGCCGTTTTAAAGTGGCGAACTCGCCAAGGGCGAAAAGCCACTCAAATAAAGATAAATAATAATCATTCGATTTTTGTCACTTTTGATAAAATGCGAAAATGTGTTTTAATCAGTTACGCGCTTTTTTCATGTTAGTCCAATGTTAGAGATCTGGGCTCACAGTGACAGTTCGTGACAGCGGAATCTCGGCTCACTATGACGTACAGAAATTTTGTATCGGTTTCTCCCTCCCAGCCCTGACCCTGTAAAACCTTAATTTTCAAGCTACCGTAATGCCACTGATCTCGGTATTGACCAATGGAATATAAAAGAATTTACAATACTGGTGTCGAAGGTTCTTGATAACCCGAGCAGAAGAAAATAACTACTGAATACCAAATTGGGGTATTCCATACCAGATAATTTCCAATAATTACAACCTGAATGAGGTATGAATGAGCCTTGCATAAGAGGTAAAATACCTCAAATAATACCTTCTGCATATTCTACAAATACCAAGCTGATAATTAGATGAAATATTGTAATACCTAAATAATACTTGATGGATTTTCATATAAAAGTGAAATTTTTCAATAGTAGTTCAATACCTCCAGCAGTCCTCAATAACTAACGAATACCAAAATGAAGTATTTTTAACATTTTTTCAAATACCATTATAATACCAAAATAAGGTATTGATAACTGAACAATGCCTAATTGTGATATGATACCAAAATATGGTATGCATAAGTTATTGCGAGTTATTCTTTCCTCCTCGGGAATCTGCTTTTCTTAGAAATATGCACCCAGTTTGACCATGCAAGCATTAAATGATTGTTATTTTCCTAGAAATTGTTCAGTCAGAGTGAACCAACTCACTGAACGGTGGTCTTTAGTTCAGTCAGAGTGGACCAAGTACACAAAGTCCATCGAAAAATCGTTCTATCAGAGGTTTGAATTATGATTTTTCATGAATATCACTTCACATTATATTGTTTGGAAGTAATATAAAAAGGTGTAGAAATATTGAACCTAAATTAAAACGAGTTCAAAAATTACAGAGCGTTAAACTTTAAACCCATTTTTCTCAAAATATGAAAAATGTGACTTGGTCCACTCTGACTTAACGCCGACCAAATGATCTCTACCAAACGACCAACGAACTTTCCAGTGAGCTATAATATAGTTAATTTACTGAACCTATTAGAAATAGAACGATTGGTACAAATAGTGGATCGAAATGATGTCGAAGTGAAGGTGAAACCATCAGAAGAAGCAAGTAAATTCGAACCAATAATTTCAGTGTTATCAGTGAGAAGCAGAGAATTACATGCACATGTGCTAAAAATAATGCCAACTATAACAGGCAGATTGTTGGTGACAACCAGTCAGGGCATAATGACACACTTCGAAGCACAAGAAAATAAATTAGGTGGACAAATAATAGGTTTCGCATTCTAAATTTGAAAAAAAAACTAAATAAGTGAAAATGGGAAACGAAAAATCATCACCAGAAGTGAAAAATAGTGGTGATCATGACCTAACAGTCATCAATACCCAAGAAGTGCATACTGACATGCACTTAAGCCATGACATAAAACTGAACATTGTTATCGGGTTAGTGACAGTGCAACTAGCGCTAGTAATATATAAGCTACTAGTGAAAAGAGAAAGAAGACGGGCTAACAAACTTTCTGCCAAATCATTGGCCAATTTGACCGAAGTGGTTACAAAGTGATCCAGCTGAAGCGGAAAACTGGGGAAACTGGCACCGAAGCGGCTTCGAGGACTGAATGAAACAACGGAACAGCATCGTGGAGTGAGTCGGTGAGTCAAAAAACAAACACATGGAAGTTGAGGCCGAACTCAACAACTATATTGAAAAT
The DNA here is from genome assembly GCF_002204515.2 of Aedes aegypti. Classification (NCBI taxonomy): domain Eukaryota; kingdom Metazoa; phylum Arthropoda; class Insecta; order Diptera; family Culicidae; genus Aedes; species Aedes aegypti. The sequence goes on along the minus strand of NC_035107.1, from coordinate 153,744,370 downwards.
TTAGTCAAAATCAAAACGAATTTTGTAAAAAACCCATATAGAAAATTTCTACATAATACTCTAATAACCAAGAAAACCTATGTACGAAACTTATATGAGACAATATTAGAAAAACTTCAAGAACACGAAACAGCTTTAGAATATAGCAAGTTTAATATTTTTGTGAAAACTAGTAGAAGCTTAGTAGATGAAATAAATAGAATTATTGACCTAAAATGACGCACTGCAAAGAAAGGTCTAAGTTTGAAAAATTTAGCTCAATCAATAATATTCTGTAATCGATTAACCAAATTAAAGGATACAAAAATGGCTTCCATCTGTGGTGGATGCACCCCTAACTACGCCTATGTGATGAGGTGGATCGAATTACGACGACGGGTGTTATGCTTCGCGAGCATAAACATCCGTCGTTAGAGAGCGATAACCTACCACGTTGCATACGCAGCAAAAATTGTGCATCGCGACCACACTCGATAGAGTTAAGTTTTGAATTTGAAATATATTCTTGCTCGAGACCCCAACCAAGTAGGTTGAACATTTGATTATATCCGAGACCCAAGTATTAAGTCAAATCATGGCGATCCTGCCAATTCGTCTTGGAGATCCGTAAACAGTTGTTCAAAACCGTGCAAATTCGTGCCGTAAAGTAAATCGTACAACTAAGCCAGTGTTAAGCGTTTTCGGTAAATGAGTGATAATTATTGACAGTAATTACCTGAAACAAATTCGGTCATGGGGTGGTTTAGTGCAGATGAAATAATCGCACCCACCACAAGTGTCGCACAGAAGAGCGAAGGCCATCATACAGCGCAAACGATTGCACTGTGTTCATTGGCTGTGGCTGCTGTGGGCTACATTTTGTTCCGCGGTTTTGCCAAAATTCAGCGCCAACACACGGAACGTGTGGCGGAACAAGCGGCGCGACGAGCAGCTGCACAAGTTTAATGCGCAAGTGTGACGAAGAACAGAACTGAGGAGATGAACATATGATAAAACATTGGAAAAAAACTGAATCATTTGGTGTACAATGGCTGAGAGAAGAACATTGGAAGAGGAACAATTAAAACAGTGTAAACAATTCTTCTTCCGCGAGGGTCAGTATTGGGACAGGTTGCTGGCAAAGAGAATTACATGTACAGCAGAGGAATTATCAGCCAAGATGGAAATTGTTGAAGCAGTGTTCAGCGTAGCAGCGAGATTAGCCGTCAGATCAACCAATCCCGAGGAGATGCAAGAGGACCTTCTATTTCACCATCGAGAACTACAAATGGCCATTGAACAATACCGACAAGTGATGGATTTGTAAACCCGGGAAGTATCAAAAGTAGTTATGAGTAGCTAAAATATACTAAACAGCGTGTTTTATTTTAGGTACGACACATTTACCACCACGCCGTAAAAGGTACAAAAGGTAAGTGCGTTTTGTGCTGTTTTCTGTGTTTGAAATGGTATTTTGGTGTGTAGTTTTGAATGGACATATTAAAAATACAAGAACTCATTGGGTTTCTTGTAGTAAATTTGAGTAATTTAAAAAAATAATCCACATAGGAGTTATTTGCAAGCAACTTTAGTGAAAAAACAAATATATTGTGATCAAATTTTTAAAAGGGCAGAAAATTTGTTGGAAGAGTTAATATACAAAATTCCTACGGAAGAATTTTTGTATTACCAGAATAAGTTGCAAACTGTGAACGAGGATTTAAATAAATTATTGTGGGAAAAATTAAAATTATTGGAAATGACGACGAGGCTAGATTTAGGGATAGCCCTAAAACTAGTGGAGAAATTTAATGGTGAAGCGGAGAAGTTGACCAGCTGTTTTGAGGCAGTTGATTTGCTTAAGGATCATTATTCGAATGTGCCGGAGGCAGATCTGCTCAAATTTTTCAAAACACGATTGATTGGACCCGCACATGGGGTAATCAATGGTGCTGCAACCCTAGCAGAGGCGAAGACGTTGTTGAAGAACAAATTCGCCATAAAATTTTCGCCCCAAGCTATCGAATCAGAGATGGCAAGCATCAAACAAAAAAAAGTTGTCCCTTTCGGAATATGGGCAACAAATTAATGAGCTAGCAGCTAAACTTGCTGCAGCTCATGTCTCAAAGGGAACATTTGCAGATGAGGCAGCGGCGGACGCCATAGTGCAGCCGATTGCCGTAAAAACTTTCATGAATGGATTACGAGATCCAAAAGCACAATTTTTCTTGAAAGCGAGAAATCCAAATACACTGACAAAGGCAATAAGTGATGCCTTGGAAGTGAATACGGATGACTCGGAGAGTGTAATGTGGATGTCTGCAGGCCCTTCAAGAGGTTTGCAGTACCCACGATACCAGTACCAGAACAATTATAGTAGGGGTTACCAAGGCAACAGAGGTTACCGTGGCAACCGGAATTTTCACGGGAGAAGTAGAGGTTACTATCAGAATCAGAACCAGCAATACCAGCCCCAAATGAGCAATTCGCAACAAGGTCGAGGGTATCGCGGAAACAATAGGGGTGGTCGTTATAACAACAACCACAACAATCGGCCCCATACTGCAAATGTGGCTGAACAGACTCAAGAGGAACCTCGTCAGTCAACATCTCAGCAACCTCAAAACCGTCAACCTGTAAACCGACAACAAAATCAAGCAGAAGAAGCAAATCTGATAGATCTTTTTCGCTAATTTCAGTGTGAAAAAGGCTCTACGGGCTAAATTTAAATTATTCAGTAAGAATTTAGAATTGATAGTAGACAGCGGAGCATCCTGCTGTCTACTAGACAAGAAGTATGTTCCGAAAAATTTAAGAACAAACACATCATCAACCATTGAAGTCAGAGGAGTAAATGGAATTACACACACATTGGGATATGTGGATACAACTTTAGATCATGAGTTGGCAGAGTATCCTATGGACCAATGCACGAGTTCACTCATTTGACTTTTGAGCGGTGCCGAATTCACTAGTTGCCATGGTCACATAAATAACACGGCACCGCTCAAACGTAAAATAGTGAACGCGTGCATTGGTCCATAAGATTTCACATTATGGAACAGTTACCATCGAACGTTATTGGTTTGATTGGTACAAACTTTTTGAAACAATTTGGAGCAAAAATTGATTTTGCAAAAATGAAAATGGAATTCATTATTCAGAATGGAGAATTAAATCTAACAATACCACCAAGGTATGAATACATTACATACATAGAAATGGAATTAGCCGAAACATGCGTGGTTCAACCAAATGTGTTTGTGGCTAATTCTATAGCAAATCCCGTGAATGGTAAAATACCAGTGCGGTTGGTGAATATTTCAAATAAACCAGTTGTTATTAAAGATGTGAAACCAAAGATAACATTAGCTGAAAACTACAATGTTATCGAATTGAAAAATGATGGTCAAAAATATGATAAAATTCGAGCGAGCAAATTATTGGAAGAATTAAAATTAAATCACTTATCTGGTAGTGATGAAAAAGCTATTAAACAAATTTGCTTGAAATATTCCGATATATTTTGTTTGAAAGGCGATAAGCTTGGTACCACCAATGTTTATTGCCCGTCATTAACAGTCAAGCCAAACATCCAACCAGCATTTAGTAAACCTTACAGGCTTCCTTTCTCTCAGAAAAAAGAAGTCTGCAAACAGGTGGAAAATATGCTCAAAGATGGTATCATTGAAGAAACCAAATCTGAGTGGAACAGTCCCTTATTGCTAGTTCCCAAAAAATCAGACAATGATTCAAAGAATTGGAGATTAGTTATTGACTATAGGAAAGTCAATACAAATCTTCAAGACGATAAATTCCCATTGCCCAATATATTTTTATTTTATTTTATTTTATTTTATTGATGTACAAGGGGGTCAGGGGCCAAGTCTCAAGCATAAGTTTGAAAACTCACACCGTCCATAATACACCGAGGGGGTTTTGGAGTTTGGGAAGTAGGCAACGCAACATCTTTGACTAGAAGGTTCTTTAAGTTTTGCTTCTACTCTTGACTTCCAATACACGTATGAATGATGCAAGGTCAAAAGAACATGAATCAGTCATACATATAGCGGTAGTGAAGTGTTTTGCCTAAGGATATGGGAAAGGAGGGATTTTGGGTGGTGTTTTGTAAATAGCTGTGGAACAAGTTTGTTATTAGTTAAAAATTTAGTTAATCTGATTCACCTTGCAATCAGTAATAATAATATTTACAAAAATATGATACTTATCTTTTCTCGGTCAATACGCTGCCATGTCTTTTCTCTCCAATGGATGTTTCCTCGTTGTAATGGCGGGTGTTACGAGTGAAAACGAGCATTTCTTTCAGTTATAAACTGGCCACCCTATACAATTGAATTTATTAGTGTGAGTAATAGAGGGGTCAGTTACCGAGACAATTTTTCAGTTTCTTTGCGTACAACGCCGTGATCAGTACGCGTATTTTATCGCTAAATAAAAATTGTTAAAAATACAGTCCACAGTGCTAATTTCACTTCTATCCGAAGGAACATTGGTCCTTGACGTACCGGATATTGAATTAGCGCTTTGATTTCCTGCTGTTCGTGCGCGATCAGGAAAATATTGACGTGTTTCGACGGGTCGACGGAAGTTCGGCACAGTTCGCGACGCGAGTTGATTTCTGGCTAAGTAGTGCCAGAAAAGTGCGAAAAAGTGATCGGCTTGGAGAGCGCCGAAATTTGATTCCAAGGGCTTGTGTCCCTTTGAAAGCAGAACCGATTTTCCTTGATCGTGATTGACGGAGGAAGTGATGATATGTTCCTCCGATCCGGAAAGGTGAAAAAAGTTTTGTTCCCTGCAAATACGACTCCATTTTTGACACCGCGTGGTGAAGAGAGAGTTTCGAGCTCGGTTCAAAGTGTTCGTGAACAGAGAGAGCAGCAAGAACGTCGAAATAAGGAAAAAAACATGGCCGACACAGTCGAGGCTCTACACCAGTGTTGCCAAGCGTCTAGGAACAAGGTGGAAAGGATCCGGGTGGCAATTGCTGCATCGAACCAAGACCACACCAAATTCAGCTTTCATGCTTTGAAGCTATATTTGAAGACTGTGGATGCTTGTTACGATGAGTTTAATGGATTCCTGAATCGCATCTATTTGACGGATGTTTCCCGCAAAGCTGAGTTTGAAAACCATTTCATTGACTTCGAGGAGCTCTACGAATTCACCCGGATTGCGTTGTGTGAGATGATTCAAGCCTTCGAAGAGGAACAACGAGCTGTTGCGGAAGTTTCCATCGCGGAGCGAAAAAGAATGCTGAATACGTCGAACGACGGCGACGTCAGTTAACCGGGTAGCAGCGCATCAAATGCTCAAACACGAAATCCGCCTTCGTTGATTTTGCAGCAAGCACCTTTGCCCACATTTGATGGACGCTACGATCAGTGGTTCAAATTCAAAGCAAGATTCCGTGATATTGTTGACAGGTGTGTATTTGATTCGGATGCAACGAAACTACATCACCTGGACAAAGCTTTGATTGGAGAAGCAAAGGGTGCGATCGACGAACAAACTTTGAACGACAATAACTACCATGGTGCCTGGAAGATACTGATCGACCGTTATGAGAATCTGCCGATGGTAATCCATGGACACATAACGAAGTTATTAAACTTGAAGCCGATGGCTAAGGAATCCACCCATGAGTTGCGAGCATTGATAGACGACTGTGTAAAACGAGTGGAATCGCTTCAATTCCACAAACTAAAAATGGATACGATGGGTGAAGCAATCATCATCACACTATTGGCGTCGAAACTGGATCCTGCCACAAGGAAAGCTTGGGAGCTGTCGGTCGAACACGGTAAACTACCGGTGTACAAGGACACTATTGCGTTTTTGAGGAACCACTGCCACGTATTGGAGCGTTGCGAACAAGGAACTGGTTCGGTTAAAGCAAGGAGTCAACTTTCAATTTCGAAATCACCATCTGGAGTTGCTGCACACAAAACGCACACTGTTACAGTCGTAAAACCAGATGATGGATGCCTAATATGCTCAGGAAAGCATCTGATTGAATCCTGCGATATTTTCAAAGGCCTACTAGTGAGTGCACGTTACGAAAAGGCGAAGCATTTGGGTTTGTGTTTCGGATGCCTCAAAAGGGGCCACCGGACGAGTAATTGCAAGAACAAACCAGCTTGTCCGTCGTGCCCAAAGAAGCATCATCCACTCATGCACTACGAAGAAAAAAAATCTGTCAGCACCGATCCCCCCGTAGAAAGTAAACAAGGTGGTGATAACCCTGGCAACCAACCACTGACAGCAGCGAAATGTGTTATTCCTTTCGAGCCGACCGTAACGAAAAAACAGATTCTGTTGGCAACGGCTGTCGTGAAAGTGTTCGATTCTTGTGGTGTTTCGTACGATTGTCGTGTGCTGCTCGATTCAGGCGCCATGGCAAGCTTTATTTCGGAGCGGATGGCGAATCTTCTGAACCTGCGCAGAGTGAGTGCAAATGTACCAATTGTTGGCGTCAATGGAATGAACACGATGGTCAAGTTCAAGATTAGCGCAAAGGTGGCTTCCAGAACCAGCGATCATAGTTTTGTTGTGGAGTATCTTGTGGTTCCTCGAGTGACTGGACCGCTTCCGACAACGAAAATCGATTCATCGAGCTGGCCGATGCCGGATGCACTGGAGCTGGCCGATCCAAAGTTCTATGAGCCAAGCCGCATCGATATGTTGATCGGAGCCGAAATGTTTTTTGAACTGATACGAGCAGGACAGTACCGAATGTCGTCAGACTTGCCAGTACTACAAGAAAGCGCGTTAGGATGGCTGGTAGGAGGCCCAATAGCTGGTGGAGCTGCACTCAACAATGTGGAAGTGTGTCACGCTTCGCCAACGGACACTAGCAACGAGCAGTTGTGCGAGTTACTGAAACGGTTTTGGGCTATTGACAACCAGCAGGACGAAACCAGCTATGAAAGCAACGAGTTTTGTGAGGAACATTTTATGCGAACACACACACGAACACCAGAAGGACGTTACGTTGTAATGATACCTTTTCGTAACAATCTTGGGGATTTGGGTGGATCGCGAATGCAAGCAGAGAAGAGGTTCCACTCACTAGAACGACGATTGGAACGGTCTCCCGAGATGAAGAAGATGTATGTGGACTTCATCAACGAGTATCTGACGTTAGGGCACTGTCGAATAATAAATGAAGCAGAGCATTCAACAGAAGGTGCGTATTATCTCCCCCATCATTGCGTTATAAAACCAGATAGCTCCACCACTAAATTGAGAGTGGTGTTCGATGCCTCTGTGAAAAGCACTTCGGAGCTCTCTCTGAATGACGTCATGATGATCATGACCGTTCAGGATTCCCTATTTGATATTGTGTTGAGATTTCGAATGCCTAAGTATGCTTTTACTGCCGACGTCTCCAAAATGTATCGGCAGGTATTGGTGAATCCTGAGCATAGGAAATATCAACGCATATTGTGGCGAGAAAACATAACCGATCCTTTGAAGGAACTAGAACTGAGCACGGTGACCTATGGAACCGCTGCAGCGCCGTATCTGGCCACACGTGTACTTGTGCAGCTAGCAAAAGACGAGCAGAACAATTTTCCGACGGCAAGCAAATCTGTACTGAAATCGGTGTATATCGACGATGTACTCGACGGCGCAAACACGTTGGATGATGCAAAGCAGTTACAGAATGGTTTGAAAATGCTTCTTGCTAGAGGGGGATTTGAACTGCACAAGTGGTGTGCGAACGATGAAGCACTTCTGGAAGAGATTCCGGCACAATCACAAGAAAAATTGCTGAAGTTCTGCGACGGTGACGAGAGTGCTGTGATTAAAACTCTGGGAATACTTTGGGATCCGACGAAAGATGCCTTCATGTTTCGAGTTAGGCCGATGGATGATAATGTTGCAAAACCGACAAAACGGTCGGTTTTGTCAGAGACCGCCAAATTGTTCGATCCATTGGGATTTTTGGCGCCAACTGTGGTAATTGCTAAGATGATAATGCAGCGGTTATGGAGCGAGAAGATGAATTGGGATGAGCCTCTTCCAGAAGAGGAATTATACAACTGGATGAAACTACGATCTGAGCTTTGCAACATCAGTTCATTCAAAATCGATCGGAGGCTGACAGCTGATGGTATGGTGAAAGAAGAACTCCATGGATTTTCTGATGCCTCGATGGTGGCATATGGCTGTTGCATATATTTACGAAGCGTGAAGATGGACGGTACTGTGCAAGTGCAGCTGGTCTGTGCCAAGTCGAAAGTAGCACCAATGAAGGAGCAGAATCGTACCATGAATACCGAAGCGGAACCTGAGGAGATGACCATCCCAAGGCTCGAGCTGTGTGCGGCTGTTTTATTGGTGGAACAGATGAAGAAAGTGCGCGAAGCCCTAGCATTTGACACCGAAAGGGTGGTGCTATGGGCCGATTCTAAAATCGTGCTGTGTTGGATAAGAAAATTGAACTTGAAGACTTCAGTGTTTGTGAGAAACCGAGTGATGAAGATCCGTAATTTGATGCCGAACGTTAAGTGGAACTATGTAGCGACCAAAGAAAATCCGGCAGATTTAGTGTCGCGAGGTGTTTTTCCTAACGAACTAACGAGATGTACCATTTGGTGGACGGGTCCTGCGTTTCTTCAAGTTGCAGATTACGAATCTAACAGCGTTGAAGAGTTTACTACTGAACAAGCGGTAGCAGTTGCTGTCGACGCCGACTTCGAAGAACCTGTACCTGATCAGGTAGCGAGCGTTGCTGTAACAGAAAACATAATGTACAACGTTATAATGAATTCAAGCAGTTTGAGAAAGTTGCAACGACTGTTTGGCTATGTGAAAAGATTTATTTTCAATTGCCGAGCATTGAAGCGTCAACAAGAGCGACGATATGGATGGTTGAGCAGTGTTGAACACAACGAAGCTTTGCTTGCAATTGTGTTTGTTGTCCAGCACTGTGAACTCGCTGATGATATTGACCAGATTCAGAAACAGAAACCGGCCAGTAGAGCGTTGAGAAACGTGAACCCGTTCTACGACAGCTGCGAGCGATTACTCAGAGTTGGTGGTCGGATTAGGCATTCTGATCTACCAAGGGATCAAAAGCATCCAATGATTCTCCCGGAACGCAGCCATTTCACAGACATCCTCGTTGAAGCGCTACACGTTGAAAACTTGCACGTCGGCCTGAACGGCCTCTTAGCCATTGTGAAGCAACGGTTCTGGCCTATTAGTGCAAAGAGAGCAATTCATCGAGTTCTGCGTAAATGCATTACGTGTTTTCGCACTAAACCTCCAGAAACGCAACAGTTTATGGGCGATCTGCCTTCCTGTCGTGTAACTGTAGCTCAACCGTTTTCAAGAACAGGAATTGATTATGCTGGGCCGTTTCTGCTAAAGGTGGGTGCACGCTCGAAGATCAAATTGAAGGCATACGTTGGCCTATTTGTGTGTATGGTCACTAAGGCTGTACACCTTGAATTGGTGTCCTCGTTAACGACGGATGGTTTCATTGCGGCTCTTCATCGGTTTGCTGGACGCCGTGGCAACCCGTCTGAAATTCTGTCAGACAATGGAACCAACTTCCATGGTGCCGATCGTCAACTCACGGAATTAGTTACACTTTTGAGATCTCAGGTTCATCAGCAACGGGTCAACGAATTTTGCCAGCCAAGAGGAATTACTTGGAAATTCATTCCCCCACGCGCCCCGCACCATGGTGGATTATGGGAAGCGAACGTAAAGTGTATGAAAACTCATCTTTACAAGATATTGAACGAGAGTTATCTTACATATGAAGAGATGAACACCTTGTTGGTTCAAATAGAGGGAATATTGAATTCTCGACCCCTCATACAGTTAACCGACGATCCACTGGATTACGAGGCTTTAAGCCCTGGCCATTTTTTAATCGGCCGCGAACTAACTGCTGTTGCTGAGCCAGTCTACGAAGATCTACGCGAGACAAGTCTGTCCATTGGCGTAGCTAGGAATTTTTTCTGGAGGGGGCCTAGGGGGGGCCTAGCAAATACTTGTTTTACAGAAGTAATGTCGGTCGCAATAATCACGATTTTCACAAATTTGGTAGTTTTTACAGATTTGTATCGATTTCATTCATTTATAATTTTGTCTCATTTCGTGGCATATCAGTGATATTTGTAAATTTCAATCGTCGCTACGAAACAGATTCAACAGGTTACAACCAGTCAAAATTTTTTAAAGAATTCTAGCAAAAAGCTCACAAGGATTGTCTTTTGTGTTTCTCCTTTGATTATTTCAGGAATTAAATCATGTGCTTTGAAGAGTTTCCTCTGAGAATCCCTACGGGAATTTATTCATGAATTATGTTCGCACTTTTCAGTTTTTTTTTTCAAGAACTCCTTTACTAGTTTTCATTGAGTTCGTCCTGGGATTCCCCAAGAGAATCATTCTCAGACTTTTTGATCTCATCAGAAAAATTCTCGAAGAATCTCTATCGAACTGCCTAAAAAATCGTTTGAAGAACTCCTCATTACAAATTCTTTTAATACTTTCTCCTCGAAGGTCCTCTAGGTACACATTACATATAAATTCCAATTGTTAGTTTAAAGTATCCCCCTGTGTTCATAAATAATTTGTTTAGGATTTCTAAGGATTTCTCCAAAATATAGAACAAAAATATATAGGATTCTCACCAAAAATGACTTCACAATCAACAAGTAAGGATTCATTCCACGAATTCTTCAGAGAGTTCACCAACAGTTTTTCCAACTTTGCTTTTGAATTTTTTTCTAAGGTTTCTCTATAGAATTGTTTGAAGAAATCGTAGCAAAATTATCCAGACATCCTGCAAAAATATTAATTGGCTCTTCCAGGTGTTACTGTAAGGATTCCTAGCAATATTCCACAAAAATTTCCTGAGCAATTTAAAAGAATTCAATTGGGAAATTTTATTCATGATTGCTCAGAGAAGCTCTCCGCAAGAAATCTGTATTTTTTCACAGATAATTATTTTTTTGATTTATCTAAAATTAAGGTGCAACATCTCTTCCGTGAAAATAGTCAAAGATTCCCGAGTAATTTGTACAGAGATTTATTAATGAATTATGTTATTGTTTCTTGTAGATTCTTCTGAAAAATTACCAAAGATTCATCTTAGCATTTTCCAGAGCTTTTTTCATAAAACCGCACTAACGATTCTTTTGGGATTTTAATTGAACATTTTTTTCGTCAGATTCACTGAACACTTGCAATTCATTCTTAATCTTAAAAAAAATCTCCAGAAGTTCCATCAAGTATTCTTTCAGGTTCTAGAAATAACTCATTTTTTTTGCGAATATAAATCTCAGGAATCTTCCATAAAAAAAGACATATAAAAATGTAAACACTCAATTTTTTGGGTCTAAAACTACTCCTGGAAAAACTTAATATTTTTAGGGATTGCTTTATAAATTCCTCTATGAATCACTCCATATCAGATTTCTAAAGTAACGAAAGGTTTGAAATAACCTTGTTGATAAGTTATTGAATAATTGCAGCTTAAACATACTTCGGAAAATATCACTGAATTCCTGTCGTAAAATTTAAGAATTTCTGAAACATGTTAACAATGTACCTCACAGAAAAGCTCAAGTGGTTCTTGTAGGATTTACTACATAAAATCGTATTCTTTTTCGACGTCTTTTATAATAGAAAATGATCCATGTTAAAACGTATGAAATTTTTACTAAAAGTATTTGTAACTTGAGTCTTATATAATATTTAGTATGAACTCTGAAGATTCATGATACTATGGTGAACATATTGATATAGAACCCATTTTTTCCTACCTCTAGAAATTCCAAACAAACTTTTTTGAAGGTTTTATTATCGACTGTTTTGTAGTACTGTAGAAGTTTAACGTGAAAATGCAAGATTCTAATTAAACCCTTTCTTTCCCACAGCTTTGTTTGACAATTTAACTATCAAAATGGCGTTTCAAAAAACAAAAAGTTTTTACAAATAAGCTATATTATTCAAAATCACAATATTTTTTTATTGTTTTTCAATAGTTAGTTGATTGTTTTCCAATAGTTTGACCCTAAGGTCACTTATTTCGATGTTTGATAAGACAAATGAGCGAATAAATTTATTCCAATCATTATTGAGCTACTCGTACCAATTCGGTTTAGCTACCGTTCGTTGAAAATCGGTGGCACCTGTGCTACCATGGGAAAGAGAGGGTTAAATATTAGTGAAAACTTCTGCATTACTCTGAAATTTTGTTGAGGAATTCCTGATGGATTTTCAGGAATAAGAAACCATACGCATAAGAATTCTGTAATTTTTCACAATTTGTATAATTAGATTTAGATTCTTTAAAACGATGCTTTTTGGAGTATGGAAATATTTGTACGAGGTTCCTCAAAGTGGTTTGCGAAGGAAGAAGAAACATTAAAATGTTGAAGCAAGTCGAACAATAGGTGGGCAATGGTACAATGAAAGATAATTTATAATATCTTCTCTACAGGTAAATTACAGGATAGTAAAATATTCTCTAATGAATTAACAAATAAAACAAATTTCTCAAGGTCCATCAGAATCTTTTTTATCCTTAAAAGCTATCCTTCCTTGATTTATGGTTTTCCAGGATTCTGCCAGAAAGCCTCTAGAAATTACGTTTTCGTATCGCACAAAAATTCAAACCAAGAACCAATTTCCAACGAAGTGTTTTAAGGAAAATCAATAGAAATTTCTTTACGAATATCTTAATAAATTTTCTTCTTCCCAGTTATAATATAGGGTAAGGGATATTTTGAAATCATTTTTTTTTACAATTCTTGAATGATCCGGGGATTTGAACCAAAATTTCTAAAAAAGAAAACACGCAATTTGTGAAATATTTTAGAAATATTTCTTAACGTCTTTTGATGAAATTTGAGGAAGAATTTGTAATAAAATTTTTGGGAAAACTATTCAAAGCAATTCAAAGAAGAATTTCTAATAGAACTTTCAGCGAAATACCTCTGAATTAGATTTAACAGAATTAATTATTTTTTGGAGGAATTGCGAGCAAAAACTTTTTGAAAGATAAAGTAACATTTTAAGGGGAAATCTGGGAACATTTTCCGAAACCAATTTGATAATAAAAAGTTGACATAGGAGTGGATGTCCACCAGGATGAATTCGCTTTGAAAGTATGAACAAGTCCAACAATATTGTTTGACTTATTTCGAAAAGATTTGCAATAGTTCTGAAGTATTCCTTGAGGTATTTGATTAAACTAAAATTGTATAATGCATATCGAAAAGTTTTTTGAAAAATTGTGCTACAAATTTGTTGAATATTAATCAAATAATTTTGGAATTAATAATCTTTCTTGAAAAAATATTGTTCAAGCAATAAATTTAATCATGCAAAACTACTTAAAAATTGAATCAAAATCAAAGAGAGCTAAGGTCACTATGGTCGATTTTGTTACATTTTTTTCACGCCATGTTAAATTCCTACCATTCATTTGAAGAAAACTTGGCCATGCCGAAATTCCTTGAAAAATTCTTATTTTTCTACAAGAATTCCCGCTATGTATTGTCTGAGAAATTCCTATAGTAACTTTGTCTATTTTTTCAATTATTTTTTTCGGACATCATACGAGTTGAAGTTAAATGGATTTTTTTAGTGGATTCTCATAAGGGTAATCATCATCACCACACACCTCGAGCAGGGTATCCTCCAAAAACATGAGAAATCAGACTGCAGTGCTGCTCTATGCTGAAACAGAATGAATTGGATTGTTCAGAAAAAAAAACTAATTTTTGGGATCAAACTTCCACTTTTTCATACCACGATATTTTTGGTAATGGATATGTCAGAAAAAATGTGCTTACCGCATACAACATGAAGCTAGTTCTAACAGTAACCAATCGATCGACAGCCGGATGGATAAGCTTTCGGTTGTCGCGTGATTCACCAAAGTCAGAACTATCACGCTGATGCTGTATAAGACAAGCGAGGTTTTCTCGCTATAGTGTTCTACAACATAAAATAACGTAACTACTGAAGAAATTTTTGTCAATAACAAGAGTCATGTACCTAGATTGATTCAGAAGATTTTGCTGCAAGTTAAATTGTTTGTTTTTTTTTTTTTATTTTTTTTATTTTATTATCATCAAAAATTCTGGGGGGGGCCTGGATGGTTCTGGAGGGGGCCAGGCCCCCCTGGCCCCCCCTGTTCCTACGCCAATGAGTCTGTCACAATATCAACTAGTGCAGAGAAGGAAGCAATGCTTCTGGCGTCGATGGTCAAGCGAATACATAACCAGCTTGCAGAGACGTGGTAAATGGTATAAAGAACCTGCGGCATTGCGAAAGGGTTTAATGGTAATACTCAAGGAAGACAACATGCCACCTCCAATGTGGAAGCTGGGTCGCATTGAAGAGGTATTTCCCGGCCCCGACGGTGTAATTAGAGTAGTTGATGTGCGCACAAGCAGCGGAGTTTATCGACGAGCTACCACGAAGATAGCAGTTCTACCCATTAATGACGAGGTGTAACGAGTATCGTGGATTGAGGGTATCCTGCGAGTCTTACCCACCGCGGGGGTGTATGTTACGAGTGAAAACGAGCATTTCTTTCAGTTATAAACTGGCCACCCTATACAATTGAATTTATTAGTGTGAGTAATAGAGGGGTCAGTTACCGAGACAATTTTTCAGTTTCTTTGCGTACAACGCCGTGATCAGTACGCGTATTTTATCGCTAAATAAAAATTGTTAAAAATACAGTCCACAGTGCTAATTTCACTTCTATCCGAAGGAACAGCGGGTTAGATATGAAAACAAGGATAAAGAGAGAATAAATGTTAGTGATTGTTACATGCTTTATTGCTGCATTGGCCTACAATGAAATCATAGAAAATTCGCTCTTTGGATTCCCATGATAACAATCCCCATGCAGCTTACGAAAAACTCCATGGCAATGATCACTGTACGCCATGTGCGGCATTCAGGACATCTCAACAATACTGAGGACGAACAACAAAAAATGAATCCAAAAGAGCGAAAACCTCAATGCTTCAATGTAGTACAATTCAGCTTTAATGCATGTGAGAAGTTCTTGGTGATATTCTCACAACGGCCATTCAGAATGGTTCGACGGATGTAGATAAAAGATCATTATGATAAAATTAACGCGACGACATGTTAGTGAGCTCAGAACGATTATTGTATTTGCAACTGTTAATTTCGATAATTAAACTTAGGGTAGGTTATTGTATATAACTTTTAAGATAAGCAGGAGTAAAGCACGAACGCGAAGTAATGACCTTCCATCCCATCTTCAAGTGCTCCCCACAAGCACAACACTTCATTCTGGCACTTTAGAACGTCCATGTTGTAACTTGTTCACACAAGAAATCTGCCTCGACCGAGTTGGCAGAACGCTCCCATACCCCTTTCTGAACCAAAGGACAGGGATAAATTTCCATTGCCCAATATAGAGGAAGTAATCGATTCCCTCGCAGGTTCTCAATATTTTACTCATTTGGATCTGTCACAAGGTTATTACCAGTGTGAATTAAAACCGGAGGACAGACCCATTACAGCGTTTGCGACGCCATCCGGTCAGTATCAAATGACCAGGCTACCGATGGGATTAAAGACAAGCCCATCATCCTTTTCTCGATTAATGACAGTGGCAATGTCAGGATTAAATTTAACTAAATGTTTAATTTACCTCGATGATATTATTGTGTTCGGGATAACATTTGACGAACACAATAAGAATTTGATTTCTGTTTTTCAGCGACTACGAGAAGTCAATTTGAAACTCAACCCCGCTAAATGTAATTTCTTGAAGCAGGAGTTGATATATTTAGGACATTTTATTTCAAAGGAAGGTGTACTACCTGATCCACAGAAAATTGAAACTATTAAAAATTGGAAGAGTCCTTCATCCTCTGATGAAGTTAAGAGATTTGTAGCTTTTGCGAATTACTACAGGAAGCATATACGAAATTTTGCTAGTTTGTGTTTACCATTAAATTATTTGACTGGAAAAGGAATAGAATTCAATTGGAGTGAAGAATGTGAAACTGCATTTCAACAATTGAAAGAGCGGTTCATCAAACCCCCTGTGTTAGATTATCCAGATTTTATCGAGAAAAACACATTTAAACTACACACTGACGCATCTGGTTACGGAATCGGTGCAGTATTAAGCAACAAAAATGATAAACCCATATCTTTTGCCAGCAAGGGTTTAAATAGTGCTGAGAAAAATTATTCAACAATCGAAAAAGAACTGTTGGCCATAGTCTGGGCAATTCAACATTTTCGTGTTTATTTATATGGACGAAAATTTGAGTTGTATACCGATCATAAACCTTTAGTTTACCTTTTCACTTTAACGGATCCTTCGAGTCGGTTGACGAAATTTCGTCTGGCTCTCGAAGAATACAATTTTGAAGTCTTCTACAAGAAAGGTTGTGAAAACGCCGTGGCGGACGCGCTATCACGTATTTCAACAACCGAATTGAGAGACATGCACGAAAAACTCAGCAATGAGGCATTCGTAACAACCCGAATGCAGGCGAAGAAGAAAAATACTAATTCTACTAAAGAGGTGATCAATGGCCATGACGCTTCAAGTAGAAAAATAGTTCAACTGATAATAAAAACAAACAATTTTTCTGATAACGTTACATGGATTCCTGAAAGAGAAGAAATTATAATTAAACCAACAGATACCTTGGAATCGTTACGGCGAACAAGGGAGGAACTTGGTTCAATATGTAAAAAATATAGTGTCGAAGAATTATATATTCGAATTAACGATGATTGTGCGCACAAATTTTATGAAAATATTATGCAAAATGATTTAGCGGAAAGGGTACCCTCAATATTGAAAATTTCAGATAAAGTTAAAGTCATCACTGACGACACTACGAAAAAGTTAATCCTGAACGATTATCACATATTGCCTACTGCAGGTCATGCAGGTATTAAACGAATAATTAACACCATTAGGCAGAAATATTATTGGAAAGGCATTAACCAAGATGTAGCAAAATTTATAAAATCTTGTAAAAAATGCCAGAAATTTAAATCAATCAATGTTGCGAAACCACCAATGATCGTAACCACGACAGCTGAAAGTGCATTTGATAAAATTTATTTGGATTTAGTAGGTCCACTTATACCCTCTGATGGATATGAATATATATTGACAACGCAGTGCGAACTGACAAAGTTCATTACTGCAACACCTATTAAGAACAAAACAACAGAGACAGTAGCTGAAGCATTTGTAAAAAGCGTCATTCTGAAATATGGCGTACCAAATCGTATAGCATCTGACAGAGGAACTGAGTTTATGTCGGATTTGTTTTCCTCAGTAGCAAAACTCCTGAACATCGAAAAATTAAACAGTACCGCGTATCACCATCAAACGATAGGTGCATTGGAAAACAGTCATAAGTGTCTTGGGAATTTTCTGAGAATTCAATGCGACAATAAACTGTTTTCCTGGTCAAGTTGGATTCCTTATTATGAATTTGCCTACAATAATACTGTTCATTCAACCACTAACTATACACCTTTCTACCTTGTATTCGGAAAACATTCCAAGATGCCTTCCAATTTAGCAGAAGCAACTCCGGAACCAGTGTATAACATAGACGATTATAGCAAACAGATGAAAACAAAATTGCAAATTTGTCACAAAGAAGTACAGGATAGGTTAATTCAAGAAAAAACCAAGCGAACAGGTGAAATCAATAAAACTGCGAAGCAGAAAATGTATAGTAATGGAGATCTTGTATGGGTAAAAAACGAGACAGGAAAAAAGTTAGAGGCAAAATTTAACGGACCATACGAAATTTTGGAAGATTTAGAACCAAATGTGAAGATTTTAATTAAAGACAAAGAAGACATTGTACATAAAAGTAGGATTAAACCTTTCATAAGGCGTGTGGTGGATGAAGAATTAGAAGAAGAATAAGAAGAATTAATATACAATCCAATTTGGAATTTTTGAAGTTAAATGTTTGTGGAGTAATCAGTTCATACATACTTTGAGGAGGTGGTGTCGGCGATATGAGGTATCAATGACATATTGTTTTGAAACA
The DNA here is from genome assembly GCF_002204515.2 of Aedes aegypti. Lineage (NCBI taxonomy): Eukaryota > Metazoa > Arthropoda > Insecta > Diptera > Culicidae > Aedes > Aedes aegypti. The sequence goes on along the minus strand of NC_035107.1, from coordinate 153,726,308 downwards.
TCATGTTTACAAGCAGTTAATGATTTAAATTTCAATTTAGGTAAATATCATTAGGTATTCAACAAGTATCATAACGTATTCTTTATATATTTGATAAAGCATTAATATTTTTGAATTTTCAACTAATAGATAAAAATTTAAAATAAAATAAATAGGGCGTGTGGTGGATGCACCCCTAACTACGCCTATGCGATGAGGTGGATCGAATTACGACGACGGGTGTTATGCTTCGCGAGCATAAACATCCGTCGTTGGAGAGCGATAACCTACCACGTTGCATACGCAGCAAAAATTGTGCATCGCGACCACACTCGATAGAGTTAAGTTTTGAATTTGAAATATATTCTTGCTCGAGACCCCAACCAAGTAGGTTGAACATTTAATTATATCCGAGACCCCAGCAATAAGGCAAATCACATCATCGAAATAATTAAAATAATTACAGCGCTTGTACCAACTTACGATGGTAATGGTGAAAAATTAGCAAGTGTAGTTGGAGCGTTGAATGCTTGTAAATCACTAATTAATGAGGCAAACAAAGAAGTGGCTATTAATACTATATTATCAAGACTTGAAGGTAAAGCTAGATTAGCAATTGATAATCCCTGGCCACGATCACAGGGTTTGACGGTGCCAAAGTAGAAGGTGCACCATAATAATACCCGTCTGTGAAACATATCACCTTCCCAATACTTTGGCACACCTCCAACGGTTCATGATTTATCATGAAACGGCTGCATTCAGGCAGAGGATCTGTTAATATGTTTCGGCATATTATCAGGTCCTCTTCGAACCGAGGGACCGCCAGGGCTCATTAGTTACTTATAAACCAGTGCTGGTTGTTGATGTTTCAGTTCGTTTACACGAGCTGTAGCATCCTTTGTACTAATCAGCAATGGTGGTTAAGTTTCGAAGCCAACGTGTGATAAATCGTTTTATAATACAACATAAGAATGGGTGTTTGGTGGAACTGTGCGTTACACTCGTCGTTATTAAATTTAGTGATTGTGATGGTGCTAATAGTGATTTTATAATAAAATCTAAGGTGATGAAAATTTAAAAATGAAAGTGGAAGTGATTCTGATAGTTTTGTTAAAAATATAATAATAATGATGTGAACTCTACTAATTTAACAATGGCCATAATACATTGTGCATTTGTGCAATCATTTCTCTGAATATAAATTTTATTGTCTAGCTCTTCAAACGTGCATGATAAAAGTGTTAATAATGACAGCAAGTGCAGAAGAATGGATCGAAGTGATTTTTTTACGGTAAATTTCTTGATCATAGTGCTAAATCGTAGTTTGAATAGTAATGACTCTACAGCAACAATATAATGATACATTTAAATTGAATATCTTTTAATTACTTAGTAATGGTAACAGATGGTAAATGGTAATAACAATGAATTTATATGAAAATGGTGTGATGTGAAAAGTGATATAATGGAAAGTATATCAGAAGTGTATTACGAAAGTTGATGAGTGATATATGTTATATTGTCGAAAATAAAAGTGACGATAGTGAGTGATGAAATGAAATGGGGAATGAGGACCTTTTAATAAAACTATTTCGTTCTTCACTTTAACCACTCTAGTAGCATTTCAGGCCTTATCATAGTTTGATAGTAGTCTGAAATACTAGACTGCAAAACTACGGCAAGGGCTGATTGCTGCTAGCGTACACAGTGACCATTTGAGCAACATTGCTTAGGAACGTCTGTGTGATGAACGCAATAGAGGCTTATAAAAGCAAATGCTGGGAAGGAGCTTAGGGCAGATTAAGAGTGCCAGTACTACCCCTATCGCTACCAAAAAAAAAAAAAAAAAAGACTTGACTTGAAGGTAAAGCTAGATCAGCAATTGATAATATTCCCCAAAACGTGGAAGAAATCATACGAAAATTGAACGACAAGTGTAAAGGCACAACAACTCCCGAAACTGTTGTGGCTAAAATGAACGCCACAAAACAAATTGGCGAAATTACAAAATTTACTCAGGAAATCGAAAAGCTTACTACTGAGCTAGAACGAGCTTACATAAATGAGCAAGTTCCAGTTGATACGGCTTCAAGAATGGCAGTCAAAGCAGGAGTAAAGGCTCTCGTATCAAGTGTTCGAAACGACGAAACAAAGTTATTGTTGAAAGCCGGACAATTTACTTCCCTGGCATCAGCAATAGAAAAAATAAATGAATACGAACCACAAACATCCACCAAAATATTTCATATTCGTTCAACAGACCACAAATTCTCTAGATATGAGAATGGTCCGTCCAGAGGAAATGGACGTGGCAACTTCAATGGCCATACAAATTACAGGGGCCACAGACATTTCACAGGTCGAGGAAACTTCAGAGGGCAAAACAGATTCCAACGAGGCTTTTACCACAATCAATCCAGAGGCAATAACAGAAGTTATTACAATAACTTTCCAAGATTTTACTACAACTCAGTGAATCCACAAGCAGCGCAAGCTGGACAAGTACCATTTACGAATCAACAAAGTGTAGGGTGGCCATCTCCTGAAAACTCAAAATCAGGACATTTAAAAATTTTCACAACCGGAAACTTTGTAAAAAAAAGCATTTCAATAGGAGCATGTTGTGGCCAAATATGAGGTGGAGCTTTCAAAAACCCCACTGCCAAAGTGAATCAAAAGTGCCAAGAATAGGATCCGACCCTACCTGTGCAAGTTCTGGTTAAGCTCAAATACCAAATATGACTCATATTTCAAATTCCTAATAGCATTTTCAAAGATTTTTTAGCAATTTTTAATGTCGGGGACAGGTAATGTAAAATCACGAGACGCTTCTGTTTAACAGGTATGAGTATACGTACAAATTTAGATATCCCACGAAATCCTGCAGATTATTGCAGCAATTTACCGATGATTTAAAAAAAGGTTAATTGTCTGATCATGATTTCGCTAGGAAATAACTAAGAATGTCAAAAACAGCCAAGTATATTTCATAGAGTCTAATAAAAACTTAAATGAAATCCACCTAGAATCTTTTAGGAGATTATAAGACAAAATAATGCCAAGAATGCTAAAAATCTTTTTACGAATTTCATAAAAAAAATCTTCCGTTAAGTTTCCATAGAGATCTTGTAAGAGATCGCTTAAGATCTCGCCAGGAATTCATGAAGAGTTCTACAAAATATCACTCAAAGTTTTTGGGAGAAATCCGTCAAAGATTTTCTTTGGAAACCGACAGTTTTTTCTACACGATTCTCCGAAACATTCGTGAAGGATCTCTTCAGAAACTTTGATTAGACGTGGTATGTGGCACGTGATGTTAGATGGAGGAAATCCCTCTTTGTGATGCATCAAAATATTGAAACGAAGGTAGGAAATTCCGTTGTTGCTACTATCTGTGTTGAAAAAGCAGGAAAAATCTTAAAATATGAAAAATAAATCAGGACGCCTCAAAAGAAGCTCAAAATCAGGACATGTCCTGCTAAATCAGGACGGATGGTAACCCTAACAAAGTGAGTTGGGGTTTCATCAACCCACCCAATTCCAACAACAACAGCAACAATCAACCAATCAAATTCCAATTTCACAACTAGTATCTCGAAGGTAAACAAAATATTTGCAGTACATGCATCGTACAGTAATTTCGTAACGCTAAAACTAGCCGCATCAAAAACACACAGTACATTTTTAATTGACTCTGGCGCAGAAATATCTTTGATCAAACATATAAACATTAACTCTAACGAAATCAAACATATAAACATTAACTCTAACGAAACCAAAATAACAAATGTAGTATAGCAGGAATTGATTCGCATACTATCGGAACTCTAGGCACCATATCTATTTTTATACAATTGCCTATTGGAACTAAATTACCACAAAACTTTCAAGTACTACCAGAAGACATACCTATACCAACAGATGGAATTTTGGGTCGTGATTTTCTGGTCAAATTCAAATGTATTATTGATTATAACACATGGATTTTAACCGGAACTAATGACTCAGAACCATTCGAATTAATTATTGAGGATAATTTGAGAGGTGACCTTGTTTTACCTCCACGTTGTGAAGTTTATCGACAAATCAACACACAAAACATCAACGGTGAATCTTTAGTTACATCCCAAGAAATCAAGCCAGGAGTTTTCTGCGCTAATGCGATTATAAATACAGAAAATCCGATAATCAAATTTATAAATACAACAAATAAACCGATTGCAATTCAAAATACTATCCCAAATGGTCTGAAACCATTAAAGGATTAAGATATTTTCACATTTAATCAGAATGTGGACACAAAAAAATGAAAGAATTAATATACCCTTTGAGGAATTGAATTTAAACAAAACGATTACCGATACTCAAGTCAGAGATAAATTAGCTACACTATGTGCAAAATACAACGATATTTTTGCATTACAAACCGATACTTTGACACACAACAACTTTTCTAAACAGAAAATAAATCTAAACGACAAAAGTCCTGTTTATATTAAAAAACTACAGAAGTCCAGAAGTACACAAACAGGAAATAGACAATCAAGTTAAAAAACTATTGAATGACGGTATTATTCAGCACTCCATTTCACCTTATAATTCTCCACTCCTTCTAGTGCCGAAGAAGTCAACAAATTCTGATAAAAAATGGCGTTTAGTTGTCGATTTTAGACAACTGAACAAGAAAATTATTGCCGATAAATTTCCTCTTCCAAGGATAGACGAAATTCTTGATCAGCTGGGAAGAGCTAAGTATTTTACCACACTCGACTTAGCATCGGGATTTCATCAAATTGAACTGGAAAAAATATCAAAAAAATATACAGCATTTTCGACAACGTCTGGTCATTTTGAATTTTGTAGGTTACCATTTGGTCTAAACATTTCTCCTAACAGCTTCCAAAGGATGATGACTATAGCTTTGAGTGGTCTTCCGCCGGAATGCGCTTTCCTTTACATCGATGATATTATCGTTATTGGATGTTCGATAAATCATCACTTATCAAATTTGGAAACAGTTTTTAAAGCATTACGAAAATATAATTTGAAACTTAACCCTAATAAATGTCATTTTTTCTGTCCTGATGTCACATATCTCGGACACCATATCTCAGATCAAGGAATCCAGCCAGACAAATCAAAATATTCCACTATTTTAAACTATCCAGAACCGAAAAACGCAGACGACGTTAGAAGATTCGTTGCGTTCGCAAATTACTACCGACGATTTATACCCTATTTTTCAGATATTGCAGCACCATTAAATGCATTGCTAAAGAAAAATTCAAAATTAGAATGGAGTCCAGAATGCAAAAAATCATTCAAACAATTAAAACAAAAACTTTTATCACCTGTCATACTCAAATTCCCAGATTTCACAAAACAATTTATTCTTTACACGGACGCATCAAAAATTGCATGTGGCGCTGTCCTTACACAAAAGCACGGTGATATTGAAATGCCAATAGCCTATGCGAGTAAAACCTTTACTAAAGGTGAAAAAAATAAATCGACCATTGAACAGGAATTAACAGCCATTCATTGGGCGATTACCCATTATAGACCATATTTATGCGGTAGACGATTTATCGTGAAAACTGATCATCGTCCACTTGTATATTTGTTCTCGATGAAAAATCCATCTTCGAGATTAGCACAAATGAGACTAGAACTAGAAGAGTATACATTCAATATAGAATACGTGAAAGGCAAAGAAAATGTCAGCGCTGACGCTCTATCGCGTATTACTATTGATTCAGATGAACTCAAAACAATACCATGCCTCCCAATTCAAACAAGATCTATGACGAAAATACAAAAGAATAAAACGAATATTGATTCATCAGCAACTGAGATTGATCACCTCAGAGCTTATGATTCAGTAAATACCTTAGATGCATTTAAAGTACCTAAGATAACATTTGAATTGATAAACCAATATACAATCATACGAATTTTATCTAAAAACCTGAAAATGCTTATTTCACAAGTGAATTTAGCTTGTCAAAATGGTGGAACTGATTTAACATATTATCTGCAGATAATAAATGAAATGGCTCTAAAGTCAAATATCAAAACGCTAGCAATAAAAAAACAATGACAAATTATTCAGTTTTATACCACAAGAGGTATTTAAACAAGCATGCAACAGAATATTGAGTGACGTCACAATTATAATATATGAGCCGACTAAAATTATTACGGACGATGAAACAATTCAACGAATAATCTCTGAAAACCATAATACGCCTACGGGTGGTCATATTGGTATATGCAGATTACTTAATAAACTTAGATCCAAATACTACTGGAATAATATGAAAAGGACTATTACAGAATACGTAAAACAGTGCAACAAATGTATTCAAAATAAACATCGACCTAAAACCAATGAAATATTCATCGAAACAACAACCCCGAGTAAGTGTTTTGACATAATTGCTATAGACACTATCGGACCTATAACAAAATCAAACTTAGGAAACAGATACGCCTTGACCATTCAATGCGATCTGTCAAAATATATTATTGCCGTACCAATACCAGACAAACAAGCAGCGACATTGGCAAAAGCTTTAATGGAACATTGTATTCTTATATACGGATGCCCAATACAAATCAAATCTGATTTAGGCACCGAATATAAGAATGAAATATTCAGAACTATGTGTAAATTACTAAACATAGAACATAAATTCTCGACAGCCTATCATCCTCAAACCATAGAGCTTAGTGACATTTGAACACACGTAGACTAGCATACGCTCGTTATACACAGTTTGTTTTTGTTTTCCTCAAAGAAACTTGCACACGCTTTCCAGACTCATCAAAATTCATATGGAAATATTACCCAATTTGAAAAATTTATACCCGGTTTCTGGGTGTTTTTCGAGACTGAGTGCATATTGTTTTCCTCTAAGGTTCACAACTACATCTACACAAGGGCACCCATACCATTGGGCGTGATAATCACTATAGGCAGTCTGGAAAGAAATCACCGCTGTCTTAATGAATATCTAAGGCATTTTATTAATGATCAGCAAGATGATTGGGACAATTGGTTGATCTACTATACCTTTACTTATAATAACACACCTCATTCGGAACATCTGTTCACACCTTTCGAACTAATTTTTGGGAAACAAGCCAGATTACCAACACACTTTTCAGAAACAGTTATCGTAGACCCAATTTACAATCATGAATCATATGTAACGGAATTAAAATACAAATTGCAATTGATTAACAACAAGGCGAGATTAATGTCTGAAAAAGCCAAACAAAATAGATCTCTTGTACAGTCAAAACAATCGAAACCAATACAAATTACAATAGGAGATAAAGTTTGGTTAAGAAATGAAAATAGAAGAAAATTAGACAAAGTTTAGTCAGGTCCGTTTGAAATTATCAGTGAAGATCATCCAAATGTCAGAATCAAAAATTTTACTAATGAAGAAACCCAAATAGTACATAAAAATAGACTAATAAAAGTATAAAAAAAGGGTGTCCTACGTTAGGCAGAAACACGAAAGGCGGAAACACATAAGGCGGAATTTCAAAAGGCAGAATTAACAAAAGGCGACTACACACAAAAGGCGGAATCACGAAAGGCAGAAACACGAAAGGCGGAATCTCGAAAGGCGGAATCACATAAGGCTAATTTAAATTAGGCGGACTTTTTGAACCAGCAGAGCAAACGGCCGGCCGTTTGCTCTGCTGGTTCAAAAAGTCCGCCTAAGTCAGTCCCATCTGTAAAAAGTAAGCACTGAGAAAATGGGCTGTGAAGTTTTCAAACTCGTTTTCCATACGGATATTCAAAAAATTCCAGGTTAGGAACATTTTCCAATCTTAATGAAACTTTCACAACTTGCTTTTCACTACGAAATCTTTCCGAGAAAAATATAATGATGACAAGTTACATTTTTGTATTCCACGGTGTGAAAGTCTGTAGTGGGACTGACATGTGATTACTTTTCATTATGGGACAATTTGACTTGCTGTTTTTTCCTATTTTTTCCGAACAAATCATATTATTTTATTAGCGCAGCTGAAAGAGCATTGGAAGAGATGTTGAAAACTGAACTCAACTCAATTTTGACGAAAATGCAGATGGGACTGACTTGCGATTCACGGCAGTATAACCACCATAACTGTTACACTTTTCCTAGGTCATTCCTTCTTCTTCCTTCTGGTGTTATGTCCCTACTGGGACAAAGCCTGCTTCTCAGATTAGTGTTCTTATGAGCACTTCCACAGTTATTAACTGAGAGCTTTCTTTGCCGATTGACCATTTTTGCATGTGTATATCGTGTGGCAGGTACGAAGATACTCTATGCCCTGGAAATCGAGAAAATTTCATTTGCGAAAAGATCCTCGACCAGCGGGATTCGAACCCACGACCCTCAGCATGGTCATCTTGAATAGCTGCGCGTTTACCGCTACGGCTATCTGCCCCCCCTCCCCCCCGGTCATTCCTATCCACCTCGAACAAATTTGTAAAAAAAATGATCTAGTTGTCCGGATGGTAATGCTATGATAGGAATGATGTCACATGTTCACAAATCAAATTTGAGTTTCACAAGTAAAGTAGAGTAAAGAGTATGATTTAATAGTTTTGTATTCTGTGCAGCTCTCCAAAGCATTTCTGTTCCATGACTCGATGTTTCCATGAGCCAATGCGAACATTTGCGAGACAAAGTTTCAAATGAGTAATTGTTCTAGCTGTTACGTCTGTTTTTCTGTGCCATAACATTAAGGTGAAGATGAATCGAAGCAAAGCCTCAAATTTTCAAGAGCAGCTGAAAAACTCAGCTAGTGACCAATCGATTATGTTTTCAGCTCAAACGGATGTTTGGTTTTTCAGATTTGTGCTCCTGAAAATTCGAGGTTTGGCTTCGATTCATCTTCACCTTAACGCGAATATGAGCAGCTTGAATACCACTAGCAGCAATATTAGGTGAAAAAACAGTATATGTTTCAAACAAGAATCAATTTCAACTGGCTCTTTAGTTGCTCGTGGCGCCAAACATATTCAAGGTAAAAGTTCAGTTCAGAAGTTCAGAAGTTCAGAAAGAATAGCCGATGATTAAAAGAAGGAAAAATCCCTGATAATGTATTAGATATTTCTTTCCAAAGAATAGACTATGCCCATCATTCGGGCAAATGTTATTTTCGAGCAAGTGTCTTTCGGGCTAGTGACGTAGAATTACACGATATAAGAATGCGAAAATGACAACTTTGACAAAGAAAGCTCTGAGGTAATAACGGTGGAAGTGCTCATTTAACTCAAGCTGAGAAGCAGACTGTGTCTCAGTGGGGGCGTAGTGCCAAGAAGAAAAAGCAATAAAATTGGCTAGATTTCTCGAGAATTTAGCGCAAACCTAAGGCTGAAACAGTCGACAATAAATAAAAGAAACAGAAACAGGCGCCGGATATTTCACCTAACATCAACCTGGTGTGGGAAGATATTTCTTGGTTATAGTGGCTAATACCTACATATAAATTGAAAAACAAAAAAACACCTTTTTTCAAAAGTAATTCTAAGTCCGCTTAGAGATTTTGAAAACGTCGATATGAATAGGAACCTAAACAGCTCAATCTAATTATCGTTTGGAAGCTTAAGTAAGCATTTTAAAATCGTTTTTGAACAATTCCGCCTTTTTAGATTATGCCTTATGTTATTTTCCGCCTATTGTTACACGTCTAAGTTAGTCTGCCTTTTGAGTTTCCGCCTTTTGTGATTCCGCCTTTCGTGTTTCCGCCTTTCGTTAGGGTCCCGAAGATCATCCAAATGTCAGAATCAAAAATTTTACTAATGAAGAAACCCAAATAGTACATAAAAATAGACTAATAAAAGTATAAAAAAAATAATGTAAAACGTACTCTATGCATAAAATCAAAAAATAAATGTTTTTCAAAACTTGCACACATATTAGTGATGAACAATGTAACTGTAAACCTAGATAATAAATCCGAGCCTAATCTCTAAAAAAAATAATGAACAAGAAAAAATAAGTGAAAAAAGAGATAGGTCAAAAGTCTAACCTTTAGGTTAGACGTGAGAAATTCAGCATTAGCTATTAATTAGTAATACATTATTATTAGTAATATTATGAATTGATTAACTTGAATTTAAAAGAAAAGAGACAATTGGATGTACGAAATATTATACAAAATTAGCTACATTCCAATTCAATTCATTACGCTAATTTTTTCCAAAAAAGGGAAGGTGTTACGTGAATACCTATCACCCAACAATTCAAGTCATAAACAAATCAAAGTAAGTCATTAGCTCCAAACAAGAAACGTTGTAGATCAAGTTACACAAAACAGAATAGCAACCATATGCACCATAAGCTATACGCATCGAGGCTACTGCACTCGAGTCTTCCCCTATTCCTTTTTCCACCCATATGCAAATGACTTTACATTGCGCATATCGGGTTGGACCACCAAGGCACCCAAATTGCCGACCTTGCGAAGATGCACAAATTGTTCGTTTTGCAATCCAGTTGTCTCATTCTAACTCATATGCAATATAGTATAACCCAAATATTGTCAGACCTATATAAACTCAAATAATCGAAATACAAATCAATGTTTGACTAGCAATCAACTGTGTAAGATCAGTCTCTACTGGTGACTACTTTCGTAGCTCACCATAGTAGGGATACTGAACTAAAAGAAAAGTCCTTCTCCAAACGTGTCCGCGTTACAAACCTGCAACAAGTTGGTTGAGAACCTTTCCAACAATTCTGTGAAATTCTACTATTTTAATTAGGTATCAGTTAATAGACTCTAAATTTATGGATGTTTTAACATAGGCACCGTGTATAAGCTGATTTACAATTGCTATGGAGAACTATAATCAAAATATATTATTTAGTGATTTTTATAGATAGGGAGCCGGATCCTATTCTTGGCACTTTTGATTCACTTCGGCAGTGGGGTTTTTTGAAAGCTACAGAGCTCATATTTGGCCACAACATGCGTCGTACTGATGTGCTTCTTATTGCAAAGTTGCAGACAATTTGGTTAAGAAAAACCCCCCATGCCAAAGTGAACAGGGGACCGACACGGCTGTCATCCTGCATACATTTCGGCTCTTCCTCACATCGTTTTGGTACTTCGCGTTTTGGTACCTACTTTCTGGTCGGTTTGCCCTAACTTTGCTCCTGATTTTCGAGCATACGGCTCATACGCTGCTAGTGCTAGATTCTGGCAATTAAACATATCGCATTGAATCGTCGTATTTGACGACGCTTTTTATTAGTTCACCATTTTGTTTAATGTTTTACAGCATCATCCTACCCATAAAAACATATGTTTTATCCCTCCCAAAATAATCAAAACAAGAACACTGGACGCCATATTGAATTGATGTTGAGTTGGTAAATATTAGCTCATGCCACCCCCCTGAAAGTGAATCATGGAAGTGCCCAAGTGGTTCTGCACCCTATCTCCTAAAAATCCGGTCACGAAATGTGTATCTCCAAAAATTTCCCATTTTGGCGCCCCCTATAGCCTGGCGGCCTTAGCGAGTGCCAACCTGGCCAATAGCACGCTACGGCACTGGTTGCACCTTAAGCACCGCCAACAAATTTTCAATCGGAAGGATTTTGGCGCGCTCGAACTGACAAATCCTCTGTTGTGGTGAAACTTCTTCCGTCAACGTTATGTCGGACTTTTTTCGAAAACAGTCGAGATAAAAGCCGAGCCGGCAAAGCAATGACCGTTAGTTCGTTCAAAACTTCGCTTCGGAAGTCCAACCGGCGAACTCCAGATTGGTGCTGCGAAGTCAATACCTAGCTTAATACTTTAAAATAAGACGCATTAAAAAGCGATTTTATTACTCTTATTAGCAGCTTATTACGTTAGACTTTTCTTCTAACAACGTTGAACCGTCTGAGTTTTTATCACGGCATACAAATTAACAAGGCAGGCTCTTTACTGATGTAAACAGTCAAGTTTGCTTGTAAACATGTGACGTCACTCCTATCATACCATATACCTTCCGGACCACTAGATCATTTTTTTTCGCAAATTTGTTCGAGGTGGTTAGGAATGACGTCGTCAAGTAGCTGTCAGTTTGCGGAATATATAACCTTCTTAATATAGTAAACCGTGAATTTTTATAAATACATACCTTTAATTCGTCACCACCGTTTTCATTGAGTACCAAACGAGCAGGAGCATCTTGAATATGAACCAAATCGTCAATTTTGGTTTGAGTTCTGAAACGATAAAAGAAAATTATATTACATCGACAAATTGTTGTAGATCAAATCGTAGAAGAGAAGAATATCTGGGTAATCCGGAATTAGACTCCGGATATTTAACCCTAGTAACACACATGTTATAATTAAGGCATATCAACTGATATATGACCACATTTGGTCATATAATAGTTATTATGCATCAATTATAACATGTGTGCTACTTGGGAATGGTTTCACCCCAAATCGGTGCGTCACAAAAGTGTGGAGTGAGCACAAGGTGTGATAGCAGCTTAGGGTTACGTCGAATCCTGAAGGTGTTTTCGGTGCTAAAGTGCAAGGAATAAGTGCATCAAATACGTCAAGACGATCCGATGCAAACTTGCACTTTTTCTGCGCACTACGACTTGTGTGGTATTCCAATTTGGGGTGAAGTGCGCAATATATTTTTATTCCCTGTGTGCCCGCTTAACTGCCCATATGGACCACTGCATAACTGCATATGGACCAGCCCCATGGCAAGGGACGACTTCTAGCGTAGTCAACATCTCGATGTGTTTACCCATTTTCGGGTAAATTGAATCGAGAGTGCAATCATAGTGCGAAGTTTTGTTTGATGTTTATGATCCTTAGGGCCAATTTCTTCACCTTCGCTTAAGCCGTAAACCACGTTTACCCATATGGTCAAACTAGGTTTAATGCCTAAGCGGTGGTGAAGAAACCGCTTATTAATCTCACAAGCGTCGCAATAAAATAACTGATTGCTTGATTGGATCCTTGCAGGATGCCTTTAAATGTTTGCTCTCCTTCCAAAACCATCGAAATATTGGGTGATATGAATAAAAAACGTTGAACTTTACTACATGTAGCATCTACTCAAAAACAAAATCCACAAAGTTTACTACACTTTTGGTACGAATAAAAAACTTTTCGAACATGTATTGCGATTTTTTTTACCACTTAGACTTTGATGATCTGAATTTCGTCTTTCTCAGATTTCGCCTTCGATTTCGCTGCCCCTTTTCGATCACCGCCGCCCATGCAATTATCCTGATGTTCATGACAGTTCACTCCGGCCGGCTCAGTGTTTACCCAATGAGAATATATACCGAGGTGGGGAAATGACATTTAGTGTGCGTGACATCCGTGTACGGTGCAAAATGTTTCACCAATACAAGCGAGCGAGCTCCTATAAGAAGACATGTAAATTAGTGACGTAGTTATTTTTGTTTACGTTTTTTCTCTTTACTAATACACAGCCATTGCTTCTTCTTCCACACCTTAGTATATATTCTCATTGGTGTTTACCATTTTCTCTTTGTTCTCGACTCACCAGCTGGTCTGATTTACATAACAAAACCAGCTGGTCTTCCGATGTTTACAGTCATCGTCATTGTTCTAACCTCCAGCTGGTGTGTCGAAACCAGCTGGTAGTGTCAAAAATCAAGGATGAAAGGTAAATGGTGTTTGAAAATGTACCATCAGTACATTATTGGCAGCCAATGAGAATATATACTAAGGTATGGAAGAAGAAGCAATGGCTGTGTATTAGTAAAGAGAAAAAAACGTAAACAAAAATAACTACGTCACTAATTTACATGTCTTCTTATGGGAGCTCGCTCGCTTGTATTGGTGAAACATTTTGCACCGTACACGGATGTCACGCACACTAAATGTCATTTCCCCACCTCGGTATATATTCTCATTGATTGGCAAATAGAAATAATAATCCATAGAAGAATAATGTCGCTGATGTTCCCTTTGTTCTCGCTCAGAAACATGTCGGGTACATAAGTGTCAAACTGCATACATTTTCGCGTTGACATTTATAGCCCCGCCTATCTCCGCCAGCAAAAGATGTTCCTGCTGCGACGCCAGCGACATTCTTCTTCTATGGTTTATTACTTCTATTGATTGGCAGCTTCTCAATTTCGTCATGAAAGTCTAATCATTCGTGAAAATTACAATAGGCAAATATTTTCAAAGCTAAACGATCACTCCGACATCTGGCGGCTAATAGAAGAACCTTCAAAACAGAGGTTGGGTTGAGAACGCACCGTGTGCAGCATAGAAAGGAGCACACAATTTAAACTTTTTCTCGGAATAGTTATTTTGTAGACGATCAGAGAGCATTGAAAAACATAATAAACTTGTTTTCCAACGAAAATGTACAGATCCGGTCAGTGCTCATGTACGATTAGTGGGATAAAATTGGAAAATTGGTGTTTGGCAACATAGGTTATAAACTTCCGGATTCTTTGTTAGTGGTTAAATTTGTTGTGAAATCACGCGTATCGCAAGAATAATGGTTCTAAATGATTATGCCAATGGAAAATAGTTCAACAATCGATTGATTATTACCCAATTTTTGGGTTGAAAAATTGAATTTTGGACGTAAAGAAACATTTTCAGTGACATTTCTTTCATTCTTCCCCAGCGACCTCTATGATGGTGGCGCATTATATTTGCCTATAGGCAACCATACGATTATAAACGATGATCCTTAACTCTTGATCCGCCTTAAAAACGTGAGGAGAAGGCAATTTCAACGCACACGCGATCCTGCTTTGAAAATTATATGGCAGGATTTGCAGAAAGAAATCAAGAAACGTTTTGCAAAATTAAGAAACAAAAATTTTGAAAATAAGACGTCAGAATTGGACCCTGGCTCTAAGCCCTAATAAAAAATAGTTTCTCTCAGTAGTGCTACTATAGGAACAATAGGTTTACCACAGACAACCAGACGTCACACTCTCATCATTGTCCATCGACCACCTTTTTAACGGTCGATTCAAAAATATGGTAAGTGGCCAATCTGCCACCCGCAGCGCTCACATCGTTTTTGTTCGTGTTTGACGTTTATACACTACCGCCATCTGTTGGCCCGTCGGCCAAATACACATATTTTAGCATTTGGCGTACATGTCCTCGTGACTATGATTTTGATTGAGATTTGTTCTAAGTGTTACGTCTGTTTGTCTGTGGGTTTACTATAGGCGCAAGGGAGCTCAAATTTTAAGCAAAACTAATTATTTCGATCATTTTTTGAACAAAATCAAGCTGTGTCTCAGTGGTACTTAGATAAATAGCTGATCTTCATGTCAGAAAATATATTGAAAAGATTTATAGCCAAATGGCCATAAAAAGCCACTAGTGCGACTATAGGGGACTGTCCACTAAGGGAACACTGACCCTATTATATCAAAAACTTAAATTTAAAAATTAGGTCCATAAATGAACCTTGATATTTTTGATCATGTTTGACGTTCGCTTAGACGACAAAACACAACAGGGATTTAATAGTGATCCTTTATAAGAGAGATTCGCGGAAGCTGACATTTCTGTCAAAGTGTGAGCCAATCGAGCAGCGAGAACTGTCAAAGCGTGAGCCAAACGAACATGCGTTATGTTTGTTTTGAACTTTTCTTGAGGTGTAATGTAATCCGCTTGAAATTATTTCAGTGAAAGTTGTTTTGCATAGAGCAACAATAATGGATTATTTTGCTCTTTTGAATTTTTGTCAATGCGATTTATTGCTGTTGTTTTTTTCTGCTGTTTATTTGTTTGGTAATGTAGCTCAAAGATCTATAACGAAACAAAATACACTCTTTAGCAATGAGGAAGTCATGTCAGTGTTACAATATTGTTCTCGACGCTGAGCCAACTCAGCACTGTTGGTATGTTGCCAAATCATTCCATTTTACTTCCGCTTCCGGTTATCACGCCCAATAGTATGGGTGCCCTAGTGTAGATGTAGTTGTGAACCTTAGAGGAAAACAATATGCACTCAGTCTCGAAAAACACCCAGATAACGGGTGTAAATTTTTCAAATTGGGTAATATTTCCATATGCATTTTGATGAGTCTGAAAAGCGTGTGCAAATTTCTTTGAGGAAAACAAAAACAAACTGTGTATGACGAGCGTATGCTAGTCTACGTGTGTTCAAATGTCACTAAGCTCTATATAAAGGATCACTAGGATTTAAGTTTTAACACTGGGGTTGTTCCTATCTGACATTTCGGAAGGGACACGTGTAACGTATGTTTTATGCTCTTAGCATGCAACAGCTTAAGCGCCACTCTTTTTCAAGAGGCTGCTGATGCTGATTTAGAGGCCCGGCTTAAGGCTCTCTTCAGGGCGGGTCAAAAATGCTCAAACACGACGATCTCAAATAGCGATTACGAAGGGTCAGCTGTACCTTTACAAATTCATTAAATCAAACGCGATTCTAAAGCCAAAAGGGAAATAAATTATTAAACAAATGCAAGATCAATTTACCCCTATCACCCTAAATGAAGGCATCAACTCTAAAAATCCAATAATGAACGACTATCTTATTTTAAAGCTTAACTACTCTGTTATACGCGTATATTCGAATTCAATTTTAGCTTAAAACTAAGGTGACGTCACACTATGTACATTTTCATTCTTCGAGCTCATAAAAGAAAAACGGAAAATTCTGACCTGCTTCGGTGGGGTGGGCCACCCTACGGCGTTAAGATGCCACGCCTTTGCTCCAACGATGACCGATCCTTGATAATTCCGAATCAAATCTCAGCTCGCATTCTTCGACAGATTCACCTCACTGTGGCACGTCTATCAGCGGTTGTCAACCACTGCTCACCATCCGTTTGTGTTATCAGCCGGAGCTCCAACCAAACGACCAATCGGCATGCTACGACGTTATCACGCTATACTCACGAACAGCGCCGGCGTTACCTCGAGTCGCTGGTAGCCGACATCCAGGGGCTTAGAACAGTTGAGCATAGACTCATACACGAGCTTTCACGGTGTAAGTTGTAGGCTCGAGCGGCAGTGTGGAGAGTCGAGGTGGGCGAAGGTGAATCGGTCGCTTCTCGGCGGGGCGGCGTGAGCAGATGTCGTTCAGTGAGAAAATCCCCTACGTGCTTCCCAGGGCCGGATTAACTGCGCGGAGATTGAACGCTGATTCACGATTTCGTAGATTGGCCAGCCCAGCACTTACACCCACGCTGAACAGTGGGTGAAATCTGTTCAACGGACAAAAGTTGTATTATTTTCGCCAGACGTTTAACTTGATGCACCTTACCCAACTTATTTGTCTCAAATCACACAGTCTTGAATCGCTTTTTACCGAAGTACGTTTGGCCCTAACTATAATTGAATAATTTAGTATTCACAATTTACATCGTTTCAGATATTGTTACCTTCGATTACAATTTAGGTTTTCGCAGCGATTTTAGCCTTCATAAAATTTAACTGTGGTTTGCGAAGAGCACAAGTTTAAATAATTTAAAAGTGACTATTGACTTGGCTCACACCGAACACTATCGAACTTGTTGAGATGATGGTCTTCACTTAAATAAATCAAAAACCCACGCTAGCTATTCTGCAACTCAAACAAAGCCTATGGCCTTGGAGGTTTAATAATTTGCACTCCCTTTGTTCTTCAAATACCGTATTGGGGCTGTCTAAAATTCATGCGAGAAATTTTGTACTAGCGTATTTTGACTCTTGTTTTGCCCATCTTTTATAAAATACAGCAACCACCCGCAACCGTAATGAGATCGGCATGGAACTCACTGAATTAGTTCACGCGCGAGCTTTTCAGAAATCTCTCTTTGGAGAGGAGACGAAAGCAATCGCAAGAAGAGCGTAAAACATTGTTGTCTCATTAAAGTTTCGGTCATGAAGGTAACGTGAATTCACAATGTGCTTACACACGGAAAACAAAATATACCCAAAATTTGAGTTTAAGCCACGGGATCAGAGTCGATGAATGGAGAGTTGCGCGAAGACTGAAACCAAGTCTACCTATTGAACCGTCAAATCGTCAACCTATCGAGCAAAATAAACAAACACGTTGATGGGCGAGAGAAGTATTGTTATCGTGACGAAATAAAAAAAAATATTGCTACGGTTTAAGTTACGGTGTAATACGATGATGTAACAAAATAATTGCTTTTTAGGGCCTTTAATTTGTGAATGAACCACCTTCTTGTTACATGTAATGTAACGGTAATGTAAGTAATCTCCCTCCATCAGTGGAAATATATAACTCCGTTTCATAGTTGAAATGCAACTGAAATTTAATAAACTATACAAAATTGGATAGTTTGAAAACTATATATTAGTTATTCAACCCAGATTTACGCTACAGATCCGACTGTTTTCGGTCAATTCCAACGGCTGAGAGAAATTCATTGTTTATTCAGTTGCTCGTCGCGCGGAAACCGAAAACGATCAAAATGTTGAGTTCATTCTGTGTGTCGTATGTGTTGTTGAAATTCTCTATTAAACATTTCATTGTTATTACTTTATAATTACAAAACCAGAGATCAATTTCAATTTCGTTCTTCGCGACTTAGTAAAAAAAAACTTTCGAATTGAGAGTGCATTTGAGTGAAGTCACTGGAAAGCGCACACAGTAAAATAGGTGGCCAGAATAATTAAATGATTTGTGATTGGGGAACTTGTTGCCAGTTCTCTTTGCGGAACTCTCCATTCATAAACTCTGCCACGGGATGTGACAAAATATTAAAAAAAAACTTAAACTTAAACAAACGAAAAACATTTAAAAATTGAGTAAACATGTGTTTTTGGCATGAACTTAAGCGTTTGGCATCAAAATTGGTACTAGGCTTTAAAACCCTATTGATCCCCCAGAGATTTATATCCTCCTTTTCAGAGAAGCGAAAACATTTGGAATCAAACATCCCATTTATATTACTTATAATTTCATTTACTATTCATTTAAATATTTATGTGTGAGATAATAAAATTAATGTTATGCCTTTCGAATATTTTTTCTGATTCTATTTATAAATAAAAATAATAAATTTATTTTCCATAATATATATTATTTCTGAAGTAAGTGACATCTACTCACTTTCGCAAATTTCCACGGACCCTCCACTTTTGGGAATAGGCCTATTCACATGACGTCTCAAATCAGCTGATCGGGAAGCACTTTGACAGTTCTTGTATGAAAATGACAGGCCCGTGTTAGCACCGGTCCTCCACCGATGTAAACAAATGCATAGACGGATCTGTCACTTGAAAAGGCCTATCTGACACTTTTGGGAAATCTGACAGTTTAGGGTTGTTCACGTTAACTAATAACTACTCATTAACGTGGGTTTAAGTTGGGTAAGGCGCTTCTTCTTCTTCTTTTCTGGCGCTACGTCCCCACTGGGACAGAGCCTGCTTCTCAGCATAGTGTTCTTATGAGCACTTCCACAGTTATTAACTGAGAGCTTACTATGCCAATGACCATTTTTGCATGCGTATATCGTGTGGCAGGTACGATTATACTCTATGCCCTGGGAAGTCGAGAAAATTTCCAACCCGAAAAGATCCTCGACCGGTGGGATTCGAACCCACGACCCTCAGCTTAGTCTTGCTGAATAGCTGCGCGTTTACCGCTACGGCTATCTGGGCCCCTTAGGTAAGGCGCATAATGACGGAATTGATTTTAGTGTGCTATTGCTAAAACATTACACGATTTCTAGAAATGCGCAAGTAAATGAGTAAACAATTGTGTAAGCCACTAAATAAAAGGGGAAACTATCTCCAACGTGTTTTTGTTGTGAGCTACGGGGAAATCGTCTTTTGATGGCCCCTGCAAATTTCAGATTTAACGAAGTGAGTAAGTTTATTTTGAATTTGTTTATCGGCAAGACAGCCAGTGTCATTCTCAAAACACACCCAAGCCGTTCCCATAGGGGACGTTAGCCACAAGGAAGTGACGTTTCAAGTAATACTGTTTCATATGGTATGCCCTCTTCAACATCTAATCCAATTTCTCTCGCCGTTCCCTTACGGTACCTATCCATCTAGTATTCATTGCTTTCTTCTCCATGCTCCCTCTTACTTCGAGCAAAATAGACCGATATGCCGATAAACAAATTCAAAATAAAATTATCACGGTCGATACCTTTGTATGTGAAGTGAGTAAGTGTTACTTTAATTTTTACATTTGACAGTGTTACTCTCAGGGGGGTGAAATGAGCCAATATTTAGCTACCCAACATTGATTCAACATGGTGTCCAGTGTCTTTGTTTTGATTCTTTTGGGACTGGCAAAACCTATGTTTTTTTGGATAGAAGACATCAATGATACCTCACTGATGCGTAAAACATTCAACAAAATGTTGAAAAGAGGAAAAGCGTAATCAAATACGATGATTCAACGCAATATATCTAATAGACCATTTCCGTCAGATCTAACCCCCAGTTTTTGTATTTTTCTTCGAAAGACAATCATTTTTAATGAATATTAACGCTTTCAGATTTTGTTTATATGCACTCCCGATTTTCTTACAAATTTTTGAAAACATGGATACTCACCACATTTCGAAAAATAATTCGAGATGCGGCACAGTTTGTTCAACCCTATGGGTATCAGCGTGGTGATTTTGCAACATTTTTTCGATTCCACCCCTGCATTGGGATGCTTGTTTACATTTGCAAACGTCAAATCAGGTGCGCGCTCAAACTGACCGTGATCCAGGTCAGGGCGCCCCAAACAGGAGCGCCACAAAAACTACGCATACAAACGTTACAACCAGGTTAGAACTGGCGCAAACCGGTTTTGAATCACACTTCCAACTCCAATCCGATTCAAGTCTTCCTTTAGGAAAACATATTTTCCTCCACAGATTCAAAATTCAAAACCACCTTCTAACAATAAATCTCTCATCCACCCAGCAATTACGGTACCGTTAGTTCTATTAGAGGCTATTTTTTACTATTCATGCCGGCAAATACCTTAATCTATCTGTTGGCTGTTGATCCGGAAGATTTCCGCCTTGAGGCAGCAACAGCCGCGCAAGGAATTTTTGAGCGGCTGTTGCTGTCTCTAGGCGGGAATCTTCCGGCTTATTCAATCCCTTCAATCCTCGTCGGCACAAAGCAGAGAGACCAGGCATCTGTCGACTACAATCCTTGCGTTACAGAACCGTGTAGTGTTCGCCGGGTGCGGTCATAACCGGCCGAAGCGGCGAAGGTGGTTTCCGCGGTGATTACGGAGACTTCAGGAGCCGTGAAGGAAGGAGGGAGCGAAACCGCAACGGAGCCCATTATGATGAATGAAAACATAAACAAAAATCATCTGGTCATGCCAGCTGATCGTAAATTCACCACAGCGTGGTGGCAAAACCATAGGGGAAAAAGGGGTCTGCATTTTTTCGAGGTGAAACAAATTGTAGGGGACCGAGGGGTGCACTAACGTGCCGCAAGTTTTTCATTGTTTTCTTACAGTTAAAGGCTCCAAAACATATCGGTTCCTTAGGAAAGTTTGTTCAGTAAATTGACAGAAAGCATATAAGCCAATAATTTTTTTTCACGGAAATGGTCTATTGCCAGAAACTAGCACTAGCAGCACATGAGCCGTATACTCGAAAATCAGGAGCAGGTTAAGGCAAACCGACCAGAAAGTGGGTGCCAAAACGCGAAGTACCAAAAACGATGTGAGGAAGAGCCGAAATGTATGCAGTAGGGAAGGTGTACCGGTATTCGCCATGTACCAGTTATTCGCCACCCCAGATTTTATACCGTTTTACTTCATATATGGTTGCCAATTGTTTAGTGTTTGCTAAATTGCTTTGAGATGATACGGAAACATTCTTGGAAACCGCAAAATTTTCTCAGAAAATAATAGAAAAAAATCATTTTCCTTAAACTTTTTGCTCCTTTGCACCTATTTTTCGCCACCTGTTCCTGAATTCGCCACCCTCCATAAGAAATCAACGTAAGTGGCGAATTCAGGAATCGAAATCAAAATCGTGGCGAATACTGGTGCAAGTGGTCCAGGATTCGCCACCACCATTTTTAATACAAAAACAAAATTTCTGATTAGTTTTTATATTTTCCCTGCTGAGCATGGATTGAAAGCTTTCGTTTAATGTCCAGACAGTAACCAAAGGTCTTTTGATTTATAAATAAACAATATTTTTCCTTAGGGTGGCCAAAACTGGTACACTTACCCTATTACAGCCGTGTCAGTCCTCTGATGCAGATAGAAAATAGGCCTATTCACATGACGTTCCAAAACAGCTGATCGGAAAGCTCTTTGACAGTTCATCTATGAAAATGACAGCCTAGTATATGCACCGGTCCTCCACCGAAGTAAACAAATGCATAGACGGACCTGTCACATGAAAAGGCCTATAGTCATTATTTACTAAAATTTAGTAATTCTGTGACTACTCGTGTTTCTGAGTGTACTCGTACTCACTTTTGAGTAGATCTGAACGAACATGTAAACATAAACAATAGGCCTTTTCATGTGACAGATCCGTCTATGCATTTGTTTACATCGGTGGAGGACCGGTGCTAACACGGGCCTGTCATTTTCATAGAATAAATGTCAAAGTGCTTCCCGATGAGCTGATTTGAGACGTCATTTGAATAGGCCTATAACATTCGACATCACACGATCATGGTGAATCCACAACATAAATGTTGTCTAGATACGAGGGTGGTCGATTGAAACATTACACGCTCAACACGGTGCATACACGGTGCTGTCATTTCCATGCACTGAGAACAGCTTTGCGGTAAAAATACCATGATGAAGGTTTAAATTAAATGCGCTGCACCACTTGATTTGTTCAGACTACACTACTCATCCATCTCAAACGGGAAGCGTGGTCTTTTTTGCCATGTCGACGATATTTGAGCCATCAGTCAAAATTCCCATGCCACAATAATACAGTAAATTTAAGTATTCCTTATATTTATTCCAACCTATTAAAAAAACACCTATCCAATTACATCAATCGTAATTATTTATTGAAGAATAAATTCTCTGATAATTTATTTTGTTTTTAGTCCATTAAAAACAGGAATTTTC
The DNA here is from genome assembly GCF_002204515.2 of Aedes aegypti. Lineage (NCBI taxonomy): Eukaryota > Metazoa > Arthropoda > Insecta > Diptera > Culicidae > Aedes > Aedes aegypti. The sequence goes on along the minus strand of NC_035107.1, from coordinate 153,703,277 downwards.
GATATCAAAAACCGCGATCGTAGTGGAGTCCTGTAGAGAACTTTATGTCCGTATTTGCCTTCATTGATCTATGATGGAACATGGCGGCATATGCAGAATCTGCTCATCATTGCTCAAAGTTTCTGTAATACATGTGTATGGTTAATATCGCATTAATTTACAAAACGTATTAAATTGATCAATGATGGAATACTCACGATCGATGGCATAGTAATTTAAACAATATTGCAGTACTTGTAAAGAAAAACACGTTAAATTTAAGAGCTATGCAGCGGTTGTATTTACTCCAACATTAGTTTCAGTGTAGACAAACTGTCAAAGTGCTTCAAGATCAGCTGATTAGGAACATCTCGTGAAAAGACCAATTAGCTACAGAATTTCAATCACAGCAACCTGCGCGTTGCCCGAGCGTAACTCGGGATCTTTTGCTGTGAACCGTAGAGTAGTGATGACGTGAATAAATTTTCTCTAAGTAATTAGTGTAAAACCACATTTTCACTGTTTCGACTGATCCCAAAACACAACAAAAATGATTTAAAGGTCTTGAATATTCCATGAATTTGAAATAAAAATGTTTCAGAAAACTCTAGAATATCCTGTCATAACTGTTGTAATGCTCCACAATTTGCAGTTGTAATTGACTGTTGTAATGCTCTCACATTGCTGTTGTAACGCTAAATGAAAAATTTCAAAGTGATGGTAAACAAATTATGGCACGCTAAATTTCGACCCCCTCCTCTTCTTGGAGCGTGACGTAATTTGTGCATGACCCCAAAACGTTACTGACATATAGACACCTCTGGGATTTTATATACATGGGCTTCTTGGCCGTGCGGTTAGTGTTACCAAGCACTTAGCCGCATCGAGTCAAGGAGTATGGGTTCGAATCCTGCTTCAGTTCGGAAAACTTCTCGTTAGGTTTGAACGCGAAGTTTTAGGCATTGAAATTACCTGGTGAGTAAACAAACAATGTCGTCGTAAATTCTAATCCAGGCGGGTTGCTCAGGATCATCGGCTTCATTTAATCCATGGTCAAGAAGTGCGATATGATCAGAGTTGTTCTGAAATTAGAAAATAATATCTAGGCATTAGTAAACATTATCTTGGCATTTTATGAAATATTTTAGCATACACACTTAGAAAATATCACCGACCCCGGTATTTTTTTTTACCGAAATAGAAACCGCTGATCGCTCAGTAATCATTTCGGTAAAGTTAAGAATCACCGAACAATCAGTAATTTGAACCAAACCGCAGCTGTCAAAATATTACAAACGGTTCGTTAATGGTTACCGAGCAAATTGTAAGAATCATTACCGAACGCATTGTTATTATCAGCAGGCAGTCGAAATGATCTGAAATCTGGATGATTGAAAATCATAAAAAAGGATGAAATTCATTTTGATAGTAATTAAATTTATTTCGAATATTCTTCATTTTGTATATCAGATTATAGAAATGTACAGACATTTTCTGTGTATTTCCACAACCACAGCTTTTGAACAGCACACCAGGAATCAGTTCATTTTTCCGAACATCCTTATATATGTGAGGTTGTAAATTGGATCGTGATTTGGCTCTTGTATCCTATAACGAAAACATTTGTTTGAATCTTTATAATAAGTTCTTGATAAGGTTTGATTGTAAAATTAAAAAAAAACTTCAATTTTCCAACATACATTGTTAGAATAATTCAAAGTTATCTGTCAAATCATACACTTCAGGTTAATTATCAGAACTCCAGATCTGAAAGACTTCCTATAAGAGCTGGTGTTCCCCAAGGCAGCATTTTGGGACCAATATTATACAATATTTTCACATCTGACTTACCTGAGTTACCTCAGGGATGTCAACCCGACCAGAACCACATAACAAGATTATAACACATTCCTATCAGCATCAGTTACAAATAACAGAAGTTGATAAAATTTTGCTATTGTCGCACCGCCACCAAACCGGATCGCGCCAGTGAGACTCGCGACGCACCTCAACTCGCGCGATTTTGAAATCAGTTTTTTAGTGTGGCGCTGCATTCTTACGATTTTTATGAACACAGCGCACTATTCACATATTAGCTGCGACGCACGGGGCCCAAGAAATCAATAATTATAAATAAATGTTGGTCTTGATTTCTACCGGATACATAATATCAAGATGGCTTTGTACTCAACTTGTTATATTTTTAGTAACACATTTATAACAACATTTGTTATATTTTTGACATCGCATTTATAAGTTTGTTGCAAATAACATCCGATGTCATAAACAGAAACATAGTTTGCAATAATTTTGTTATTTTGTAACATTCTTGCAACACAGTCTGTGATAATTTTGATATAATTGTAACAGTGTTTGTTATATTTAAGTTTAATTTGGTGCAAATTTTGTTAGATTTTTTGTCATTTTAACTACTAACGGTACATGTTTTATAACAGCTGGTGATATAAAAAACCTTCAAGTAGATATCTTGTCACGATGGGAGGGGTTCCAATAAATTGGTCAGATGAAGTTAAGTATCTTGGGCTCTTGCTAGATAAGAATTTAACTTTCAAAAATCACATTGAGGGTATTCAAGCAAAATGTAATAAATATGTAAAATGTCTCTATCCCCTTATTAATAGAAAACCAAAACTTTGTCTTAAGAACAAGCTTTTGATATTCAAACAAATTTTCAGGCCAGCCATGTTGTATGCTGTACCAATATGGACTAGCTGTTGTAATACCAGGAAGAAAGCTCAGCAGAGAATTCAAAATAAAATTTTGAAAATGATTCTGAGGCTTCCTCCCTGGTATAGTACCAATGAGTTACATAGAATATCCAATGTTGAAACATTGGAACAAATGTCAAATAAAGTAATTAATAATTTCAGGCAAAAATCGTTACAATCTTCTATTGCCACGATTAATGCGTTATATATTTAGGTTAAGTTAGGTTAAGTAAATTTTAAGCGTTTTTTTTCTCTTATAAGCAGGTGAAATCAACTCACCTGTAAAAAATCTGGACTGCTACGGCAAATAAGGCGGCATCCACAAATTACGTAACGCTCTAGGGGGAGGGGGGGAGTAGGCTCAAGCGTTACGGTCCATACAAAAATTTGAAATTTTTCATACAAAAAGCGTTACGGAGGGGGGGGGGGAGGTGGTCAAAAATTTCAAATTTTAGCGTTACGTAATAAATGGATGCCGCCTAAAATGTAATATGTTGTTAACAAAATGTTAATAAAATCTTAAATTTATTTCACCAAATTGGGATGATAGTGTTTTCTAATAACGCAGAACACCTATATATAAGAAATGAATGTAATATTTGGAATGATACTAATAAAGAAATTAAAAAAAAAAAGAAAAAAAATTAAGGCTCCCTCAACTCAGCCCGATTGTTTCAGCGACAGCATCAAAAAATCGCTGTTTTGTAGCTGCAAGCACTCTTATATGGAACCATCCAGACCAGAGAGACGAAAATCGCTGCGAAATCACGTAGCTATGTCTTAGACACGCTCAACTGCAGCGAAATGGCGGCGAGTTTTTTGTCGCTGTCGCCGTATAAAATCGCGTTGATTTGGGGGAGCCTTTACTCGCAAACTGCATCATTTTCGTCGAAATTAATTTTGGAAGATCAAGCCGGGCTCCCAGCAAAATCAATCTTCTGCAATAGTTTCCTTACTTCTAGCGTAGTCAACATCTTGATGTGTTTATCCATTTTCGGTTAAATTGAATCGAGAGTGTAATCATAATGCGAAGCTTTGTTTAATGTTTATGATCCGTAATCGAAGAAGCGACGCAATAAAATAACTATGCAATCAGTTGGAGGCTTGCAGGATGCTTTTGAAAGTTTGCTCTCCTTCCAAAACCATTGTAATATTGAATGTGCTTCAACATTTTGGCACATTATTGGCTGATTTGACGATATCAAAAATTGATAATCAAACCATAACAAACATTAAACAAAGCAATGGTCTATATTTTTGATATTTTCACATTTGTCACAACTGACAGTGGGCGATATTCACTTATCGCCCTGGACATCCTGGCTACGAACACGGAGCCGCAAATCAACCCAACTTTGACTTCTTTTGACGCAATTCGACTCTTCCGTGGGATACCCTAAATTTGGGTAAACTGAACGGCAAAACAAATAACCCAGTGCAAAAAAAATCTACCCAGCGTTAGCTTTCGAAGTCTCCGTGATGGGTTAAAACAACTTAACGTTAGGTAAACTCGAAAGAACCCAAATATGACTTATTCCATGGAACTTCGACGCTGGGTCGGAGCGTCTCTCTCTGTTTTTGAAAACATTGCTGTTGCGGGAGGCGCAAAACAACCCAACCGTGGGTAAAAACTAAATGCATTTTACCCGAATTTGAGTAAAAAGAACTTATTTTTTGGGTAGTTTGATTTCTCCGTGAAGATCACTGTGTATCCAGCTTCTTACGAGCGCTAATTAGGCATTTCACGGCGAAATTCTCTCTCTTTCGGTCTTCAACGAAACTTGAAAACAATGGTGCCAGTACCTGTCAACTTTGACAGGAACTGGCACCGTTGTTTTCAGATTTCTCGGAGGAGGGAAAGAGAGCGATTTTCTGATGACGTCACCGTGCAATGGGCGATGGCCGGCACAAAGAAGATCGCTTTCTGGTACACTGAACGAAATCTCCCGCTATCAATTGAATGCAACCCGGTGCTAGGCAGCCATGTTTTCGTGGTCAGCATCATACTCAAGAGCAACAACGTACATTGGCCTAATCATATTAGGGAATTTTTCCTTCAATACTAAAATGTGATTTTAGCTGATCACATCAACCCAAATCGACTTGCTGTACTGCAATCCAATAGTTTGTAACCGTTTGTTTGTTCGAACAACTGTTGTTATGCGAAAAAAAAAAATTTCGGAGAAAAAGATTTCGCCATCATCGATTGTTATTCCTCAGACGGTTATTTGTTTACAAACATTGAGCTGTCAGTGGGAACCACTTCCCAGCGGGAACCAGAGATGTTTGCTCGTTATTTTTCAATGGGGTTGTATGGGCGGTGTCAGGAGGCTGATTGAATGATGTTTGCCTCATCCGAGCCCCATACCTATTTTCAGACATAATCAAGATGATTTTCATCGCTGTCAAAATCGTTTGTTTACAAATCGCATCGCATAATCATCCAGTCTAAAAATGATTTATGTTCAAGTAAAATATGCCTAAAATTGAGTGATTATCACACACGTATATAAACAAACCACATTGCTTTCTATTTTATGATTTTAAAGAAATCGAATTGAAAATATGTAATCATTCATAATATTATGATTATTATGACAATACATACATATAAAAATCTGTGGAGCGGATGGATTACGCTTGTTAACAATCAAAACACTAATGAGCTGCCTGTAATATATCTGCTTGAAGCGATCATTAAGTGTCCGCATTACCCACACCAAAGTCGCTGGATAAAGGCGATGAGTTGTTCTTGGTCCCCTTGATAATAATGAAAAGATACAAAGTGAATATACTTTATAATACTACAATAAAGAAGGGACAATTACCTGCGAAACCCGCGGAGAAATGCTAAATCCCGCTGTTGCCGCAATGTTTTTGTTTTGATTGACAAGGATGATTTCAATTCTAGGACCATTTGCTTTCCAAATGAAACTTTAAACTATAATTGAATGATTTTTGATTTGGGATATGGCAGAAATGCCATGTTGTTGAAGTTCAACTATCAACACATTGTCATACGGATATGTACTGAAAGTCATCTTAAAAATTAATGATTTTTGTTCTACAGTCTGCGGATGCATCATATTGTTTAATAATCATTCAAAATGAGGAATATGGAGATTGCCCAACTAACATTCACTCATTTAACAAACACCATTATGGCAGTTTTATTCAGCATCATGTTTAATAACATTTTAATATTTTTCATGGCCAACCTTTGTTCAGGCGTTGTTCACACAAATTTGGAGAAACTTTAAAGCATGTCGTTGAATTCCAACTTTATTTTTCAGCTTTTAATACGTTTTGCAAGCATTTAGTTCAGCTTTTATACGACTGGTCCAAAAATAATTAAAAACAAATAAAAAACAAAAAAATATTTTTCTAGGCGCTGCAAATATAGTATACCCAATTATTATGATATAACAACCATAACCTGGATACTGGATTCGAACTCGAGACCTTTCAATCGTCAGCGGTATGCCTTGCCATCTGCGCCATCCTAGAATTGATGAATAAATCGCCCAGTGCAAAATATAAACCTCACATAGCTGAATATTGATCATGTTTGAGCTTCTATTCGACATCGCCTAATCAACACATGGTACGCTAATCAACAACTGAACAAGCATATTATTGTGCTCTGCAAGATAAATCCACGTAATGCGATTATCTGAAAATATCGATATACCGTCGCAGTGATAATGTAAATCACCAAATGTTTCAGATTTAGTAAATTTGAAACATTTGCGTCTTTGAAGAATAAAAAAAATCCAAGCCTACTTGAATTTTGACGTTGTGATTGAATTGCGCGCATATCTTCTGCGCGTTACCGCCGCCGCTGAATGTGGATTTAAAATGAGCGCCGCAATATTCAGCTGCTGTTTAGTGCGGATCCAAGCTGAGTTCAGTCAGCTATTTTTAGCGCACAGTGAGAAAATTTATGTCAATGATGGTAAAAAATAATGTTCATTTACACAAAGCGAAATCAGTCTGAAATGATTATGGTGAATATGCATCGAAGTCAAACCTCAAATATTCGAGAGCACAAATCTAGAGAACCAGACAGTGCAGCGGTTCGAACTGAAAACCTAATCGATTGATCACACGCTGGTGGTGATCAATCGATTAAGTTTTCAGCTTGAACGGATGTTTAGTTCTATAGATTTATGTTCTTGAAAATTTGAGGTTTGGCTTCGATGCATCTTCACCTTAATCTAATTTCATAATAAGTTTGTTCAAATAATTTGTTCAAAACTTCAATTTGAATGATTCATTAACTTAAATTGAAATTCATTTATTTTATAAATTATATTTGAATTAATTAATTATATTATTGATTTGTATTTTTTATAAACCTATTATGCATTAAAGAAATAGTCCTCTGTATGAATATACTTAAATCATTTGAAGTGTTCTGAGGACTATGCGCCTGAATGAGCCATTTTACGAGACGTTTCGGAACAGCTGATCGCCGCAACGGCGTCAATTGACAGGAGACCTGGGATTAAATCCAGCGTGATTTTCAACAACGCCTCATCTTACCAAACGTGGACATGGAGAAAATGACAAAAATGAGATCCAAAAATGTTCGTTACTGCAACATTACACCTAGTTATTGTATCAGCTACCTCGTTGTTACCCATATTGCACATAAAAAGCACTTTTGTGATCAGAAATATTTTATTAATTTTTCTCCATTTAAGTTTTCGCCTGGATGAAAAGCTACGCTAGAGATGCGCACAGTCATCAACCATCATCATCGCGAAAACTGACGACGATGATTGAAAAATCCCAGGTCTCCTGTCATTTGACCAGGCTTCGTAAAATGGCTTATAGAAAAATGTTCAAATATATTGACGCGTGGGATTTTTTCAGAAATGGCCAAGTAAATCATTTGTCTTAGTTTGCACTATTCAGTTGTGAAGAAATGTCATTTCAAATGTAGCTCGCTAAAGAAATTTATTTAATCAATTCTGTCAAGGAAATTTCCACTTTTCTTGTACGGAACAACAACGCGAGCAGGCGAAAAAAGCTTACAAAAAAATATAATATTGATAGCTAAAAGTTAACTTGATAGATATAATATATAAAAGATCTGGAAACGATATCTAAAATTACCTGCGTACAAAAAAAAAAAACAAACAAAATTTCGATGTTGTCTTCAGATCTTCTATGTCAATCAAGTCAATATAACGCTTTGTTTCATGGATGCCACGATGAGTCTATCGTGTGTTACCTTAAGTTCGTTGATAAAGAAGAGGAAATTGAGCGAAGTTCTTGGGTAAACTGATATATGAGCCATTTTACGAGACGTTTCGGAACAGCTGATCGCCGCAACGGCGTCAATTGACAGGAGACCTGGGATTAAATCCAGCGTGATTTTCAATAACGCCTCATCTTACCAAACGAGGACATGGAGAAAATGACAAAAAAGAGATCCAAAAATGTTCGTTACTGCAACATTACACCTAGTTATTGTATCAGCTACCTCTTTGTTACCCATATTGCACATAAAAAAGTACTTTTGTGATCAGAAATATTTTAATAATTTTTCTCCATTTAAGTTTTCGCCTGGATGAAAAGCTACGCTAGAAATGCGCACAGTCATCAACCATCATCATCGCGAAAACTGACGTCGATGATTGAAAAATCCCAGGTCTCCTGTCATTTGACCAGGCTTCGTAAAATGGCTTATACCAATCGCTAGGTTGTTTTCATTTGACAACGGCAAAACAAATAACCCAGTGCAAAAAAAATCTACCCAGCGTTAGCTTTCGAAGTCTCCGTGATGGGTTAAAACAACTTAACGTTAGGTAAACTCGAAAGAACCCAAATATGACTTATTCCTAAAAGGGGAAGGTGTTGAGTAATGTATTCAATATTAGTAGATGAATTGATCAAATTCATGGGAAGTCGCTGAAGTGCGTTTTGTTCAATAACATGTTACTCAAACGTAGCATGTGTGGAACAACACCACGCGAAAGTTTATAAATATTTGACACATTGGAATTTGGTGCCGATGTTGTTTAACCTAGTTTTGGTAAACTATGAACCAGGAACTTTCGGTCTTTTCTTGATTGTTATGTTTACGTTTGAAGTATATGATTGAATAAAGACGATTCCAACTTCGGACATTGATGAAGAAGGTTCACCTTCCGTGACCATCTTTAGAACTAAAGCAAAGTGTTATAATTACAAAGTGATGCATCACCGGTATCCATTCGTAGTCCTTCTCCACCATTAGGCAAAACCACGATATGGCGACACGTGCCCTAAGCCTACAGTCTTCGTAGTTATCGAAAAAGTGAAGTTGGTGTAACAGTGAGCAAAAATGTGCCATTAATCGGTAACCAAAAAATATATTCGTCATGACCGATAATTGGCGGCCTTCAGGCAAAGTGCCGTGTGTGGTACTGATTATTGGACTTGTACTAATGGCATTAATGTGTAAAATAGTAATGCAATTAATAATCGAGCAGAAAGAAGTGACCGATAAGGCTAAATTCGCCCATCTGTTTGCTCATTGGTAAGCAAGAAGAATTACGTTCGCGTAAGAAAGTGAAGCGAAGAACATTGCCAGAGAAAACATTACCATCCACAACCTGTAACCGACACAGTTAAAGTGCGATTCCATTGCCCGGCCTCGTTCGAAAAAAGTGCCACCTAAACGAACGAAATGGGAAATACGGAAAGTAACGACCAAAACACACACGTTAAACAGTTAGGTGACTAGCAAGTCACTATTATTGAAAATCAGCAAATTAGCACACAGCTTCATAACCAGCACGATATAAAACTGTGGATAATTTTATTTATAACGAGTGCCTTATTAACATTAAAATTAGTGAGAATGATGTGGAAATGCTGTAAGAAGCAAACTCTTAAAGCATTAAGCACCGCAAATAAAGTGCAAAACATTGAACTGAATCATTTAAATTAGCTGTTGCAATCGCTATAGCGAATGTGGTAGAGTGTGAAAATCGTAATGTCATCGCGAAGTGCGCGAAAGTTAACAATATCGTCAAATTCAACCACACTGCGCTTATGGATAGCGTCACATCATTGCGAACCAAAGGCATCAACAAAGCAGAGTCCCCCGCACAACCCACGGTAGAGCCGTTGAGTGGTAGAATGATTAACTGTAAACCCGCTACTGTTGCTGATACGGCTGTTGTTGATCCAGGATTGAGCGCATCAAACTACACATACAAAGTAATGGAGTGGATAATTATAATCAAAGGTTAGTAGAAATAGATAGTGTTAAGTAATATGTTGTAAATTTGTAAAATGCGTTTGACGTAGTATAAATCATTGTGTTAAAGGTGTTAAATTGTAAATGTGTAAAACCGGTAATCTTTGAACAAAGTGTGTAATGGTTTTTCGTGTTTTAAAATTCAATGGATGAAGATATCGATCCATTAATTAAAAAACTTTCCAATATTTTGAGAAATCTAAAAAAGTGTCCAAACCGAAAATATCTAAAGAGTACTTTGCAAGCTAAAGCAAGTGAAAGTCGACAAATTTATGACAATCTTATAGAATTATTTCAATTAATTGATGAAACAAGACAAAGATTTTTAACCAAAGCTGTACGTGATATTTACAGCCAGATTAAAATTTTTATTGATACCAGGCTTGATACAGGTATTCATCTGTTGAAGTTCAAACAAGTAGCACAAATAGTACTTGCAATTGAAATTCTTAAAAAAGGGAGTCGAAAAGTTACCATGGCAAATAATATGGAAATTGTGAAGCTTATTGCTACGCTTTTGCCTCAATTCAATGGCAATGCAGATAAGCTTGAAGGTACGACCGCCGCCTTGAGAGCTATTGATACGATGGTAAACGATAATAATAGAGCTATCGCCATTCAGGTGATACTCTCAAGATTGGAAGGCAAAGCACGATCAGCTGTTAATGCTGCTCCTGCAACTGTCAACGAAATCATTACAAGTTTGGAACAGAGATGCAGAATTACGCAGTCTCCTGAAGCTGTAGTTGCAAAATTGAACGCAACTAGACAGACTTCCACTATCGTAGATTTTACTGACAAAATTGAAAAACTCGCTTTGGAGTTGGAAAAAACTTATTTAACAGAAAACGTTCCATTAGCATCCGCAACCAGGTTAGCATCTAAAGCTGCCGTAAAAGCGTTGACCAATGGAGTAAAGAACTCCGAAATCCAACTAATACTTAAAGCCGGACAATTTGAAAACCTTACTTCTGCAATCACCAAGGTAACTGAATTGGAGGCTGATCAAAGTCAACAGAAACAAGTTTTCTGGACCAATGGCCACCAACCACGTTATCAACCATGTCCAACCTTTTCAAATCACCAGCCTAGGATGATAACTTCTACTTATCGAGGTAGAAGATCAACTTATAGGGGACGAAACACAAATACTGCAAATCGTTTCCAGTATCAGCCACGACCGCAAACAAACAGTTTCCCTGATAGAAACCACAGTCATCAATCAAATAACCGAGGTAGAAGAGGTACGAATTCTCGTGTGTATGTTGCACAGGAAAATTCTAGTCAACAACAATCAACAAACCAATCAAACCAACAACAAGTGACAAACAATCCTTTTTTAGAGGTACAGTACGGGCGTACTCAATAAGAGTTTCAGCATCAAATTTTGTCTTGCTCAAAACTGATCTGTCAGACACTCAGTGTACATTTATTGTAGACTGTGGTTCTGATATATCAGTGATCAAAGCGAAATGTGTTAAGCCCACCAAAACATACTTCCCAAACCAAAATTGTAATATAGTAGGTATAGGTGAAGGTACAATAGCCTCTCTAGGTAGTACCAAAAGTACAATAAATATTAGTGAACATATGATAGATCAAATTTTTCACATAGTTGAAAACGACTTTCCAATACCGACAGATGGTATAATAGGAAGAGATTTTTTTGTAAATAATCGTTGTACAATAGATTATGATTTATGGTTGCTTAATATCAGTATAAGTAACGAAGTTTTTACCATTCCCATAGAAGATAACGTAGATGGAAAATTTATTATACCTGGAAGATGTGAAATGGTGAAAAGAATTGACGTTCCAGATAATGAAGAAGATGAACTACTTGTTTGCTCACAAGAAGTTCAGCATGGAATTTTTATAGGAAACTCCATTATAAATAAGAAAAATCCTTACGTAAAATTTATTAATACATTAAATGAGCATGTAGTAGTAAAACCCTTCAAACCTACTTTAGAACAACTAAGTTGTTATAAAATAATGAACGTCTCAAATTCGAACATTAAGCATAGTAATAGGATTGAAGAATTAATTACTAAAGTGAAAATTGGGAATATTTCACACAAAACTCAGAAAAATCTTTACAAATTGATGATGAACTATAATGATGTATTTCATATATCAGAGGATAGGCTAACAGCAAATAATTTTTACGAACAATCAATAGAATTAATTGACAATACCTCCGTTTACATTCCTAACTACAAACAGATTCATTCCCAACAAACTGAAATAAATAGCCAAGTTAAGAAAATGCTCGATGATGGTATCATTGAACCATCTGTTCCGCATTTTAACTCACCCATATTATTAGTACCAAAGAAATCTGACTCTGGTAAAAAATGGCGTCTAGTTATAGATTTTCGTCAATTGAATAGAAAAATCTTACCCGATAAATTTCCACTGCCAAGGATTGAAACCATTCTTGATCAACTGGGTAGAGCACGCTATTTTACTACATTAGATTTAATGTCTGGATTTCACCAGATACCTTTGGAAAATAATTCAAAAAAGTATACTGCTTTTTCCACTAGCGATGGTCATTATCAATATACAAGATTACCCTTTGGACTAAATATTTCTCCTAATAATTTTCAAAGGATGATGACTATCGCAATGGCTGGACTATCACCGGAATGTGCATTTATTTACGTAGATGATATTGTTGTGATAGGCTGTTCAGAAAATCATCATCTTAGAAATCTAGAAAATGTCTTCGAACGTTTAAGAATGTACAATTTAAAATTAAATCCTGAAAAATGTGATTTTTTCAAAAGTGAAGTCACATATTTAGGTCACAAAATTTCAGATAAAGGTATAACACCTGATGACGCAAAATTTTCAATCATCGAAAAATATCCAGCACCACAAAATGCTGATGAAGTTAGAAGATTCGTCGCGTTTTGTAACTATTATAGGAAATTCATTCAAAATTTTGCTTTAATAGCACGACCGTTAAATAAATTATTACGAAAAGATGTAAAATTTTTATGGACATCAGAATGCCAGGAGTCATTTGAAAATTTGAAGAAAAAACTACTTTCACCTCAAATTTTACAATTTCCCGACTTTTCGAAAGATTTTACTTTAACCACTGATGCTTCATCCTTCGCATGTGGTGCAGTTTTGTCTCAAAACCACAATGGAAAAGATCTACCTATAGCATTTGCTAGTAGAACTTTTACAAAAGGTGAAGAGAACAAAGCTGTAATTGAAAAAGAATTAGCTGCTATACACTGGTCTATAAATTACTTTAAATCATATTTATATGGACGTAAATTCAAAATTAGAACAGACCACAGACCATTAGTTTATGAAAAATGAAAAATGAAAAATCCAACTTCTAAACTAACCAGAATCCGATTGGATCTTGAAGAATTCGATTTTACAATTGAATATATGGCAGGAAAAGAAAACATAGTCGCTGATGCTTTATCACGAATAAAGTTGAATTCAGATGATTTAAAATCCATGTTCGTTTTAACTAGAAGCATGGTCAAAGAACAAGACAACCCAAACCCAAATCAAACAGTCACCTTGCAGCTTGATCAACTCAAGATGTATGACTCGTTGTCAAATGAGGAGGTTAGAGGTATTCCAAAGCTTGAAATCGAAGTTATAAAAAGAAACAAGAAATTCGTACAATGTGTAGTATATATTATGAATAAAAACTACAAGAAGTCTCTTCTATTAGTAGGAGAGTACAGAATTTGTCTCCAAGAACCTGTCGCATTAGAGTACATGGTTCGAGATATTGAAATAGCTGCTGAAAATAAAAGCATGCACAAAATAGGTCTTGATGTTAACACAACGTTTATGAAATTATTAGACGTCGATATATTGAAGAAACTTGCAAGCAAAATACTCAAAAAACTAAACATCGTACTATTTGAACGACCAAAAATAATTATTGATTCCCATATGATATCCGAGATTCTCGAGAAAAACCATAACACACCAACCGGAGGTCATATAGGACAGAACAAATTATATAAAAAACTTAGGAAAGAATATGAATGGAAGCAAATGAAACGAACAATCGCAGAGTTCGTAAGAAAATGTAACGCGTGTAAAATGAATAAAAACCAGCAAAAAACTTGTGAAAAATTTGTTAAAACAACTACACCACTTAAACCATTTGAAATTATAAGTATATATACCGTTGGACCATTTGTCAAAACAATAAACAACAATAGATACGCAGTCACAATACAATGTGATCTTAGTAAATACATAGTCATTATTCCAACACCAAATAAAGAAGCACATACAATCGCAAAAGCAATAGTTGAACATTTTATGTTGATATATGGAACTACAATAAAGGCAATAAGAACAGATTTAGGGACAGAATATAAAAACGAATTATTTACAAAAATAAACATTTTTTTTGAAATTAATCATATCACCTCAACAGCATATCATCCCCAAACAATTGGCTCACTGGAAAGGAATCATAAATGTTTAAACGAATATTTAAGAATCTTTTCCAATGAACACAGAAATGATTGGGATGAAGGGACAAATTATTATTGTTTCTCTTATAATACAACGCCAAATTTCTCAACAAATTATACACCTTTTGAACTAGTATTTGGCAGATCAGAAAAAATTAATAAGGAACTATTATCAACAAAAATAAATCCAATTTATAACGTAGATGATTACCATCAAGAATTTCAACACAGATTAAAAATTGCTTACAACAGAGCTAAAGACTATTTGGAACAAACAAAATTGAAAACGATACAAAATCAAAAAAATGTAAAACCGATTGAAATAATAGTAGGAGATAAAGTAGGGTTGACAGTCGAAAATAGAAAAAAATTAGATGCTTTATATTCAGGACCATACATTGTTAAAAATATTATAGACCCAAATGTTACTATAGAAAATATGCTTACAAATCAAAACCAAATTGTACACAAAAATCGACTAATAAAAATTTAAGACAAAAAGTACTTGGTCATAGAATGATATAACATCATTCTCCTAAAAGGGGAAGGTGTTGAGTAATGTATTCAATATTAGTAGATGAATTGATCAAATTCATAGGAAGTCGCTGAAGTGCGTTTTGTTCAATAACATGTTACTCAAACGTAGCATGTGTGGAACAACACCACGCGAAAGTTTATAAATATTTGACACATTGGAATTTGGTGCCGATGTTGTTTAACCTAGTTTTGGTAAACTATGAACCAGGAACTTTCGGTCTTTTCTTGATTGTTATGTTTACGTTTGAAGTATATGATTGAATAAAGACGATTCCAACTTCGGACATTGATGAAGAAGGTTCACCTTCCGTGACCATCTTTAGAACTAAAGCAAAGTGTTATAATTACAAAGTGATGCATCACCGGTATCCATTCGTAGTCCTTCTCCACCATTAGGCAAAACCACGATACATTGAACTTCGACGCTGGGTCGGAGCGTCTCTCTCTGTTTTTGACAACATTGCTGTTGCGGGAGGCGCAAAACAACCCAACCGTGGGTAAAAACTAAATGCATTTTACCCGAATTTGAGTAAAAAGAACTTATTTTTTGGGTAATTTGATTTCTCCGTGAAGATCACTGTGTATCCAGCTTTTTACGAGCGCTAATTAGGCATTTCACGGCGAAATTCTCTCTCTTTCGGTCTTCAACGAAACTTGAAAACAATGGTGCCAGTACCTGTCAACTTTGACAGGAACTGGCACCGTTGTTTTCAGATTTCTCGGAGGAGGGAAAGAGAGCGATTTTCTGATGACGTCACCGTGCAATGGGCGATGGCCGGCACAAAGAAGATCGCTTTCTGGTACACTGAACGAAATCTCCCGCTATCAATTGAATGATGTTTGCCTCATCCGAGCCCCATACCTATTTTCAGACATAATCAAGATGATTTTCATCGCTGTCAAAATCGTTTGTTTACAAATCGCATCGCATAATCATCCAGTCTAAAAATGATTTATGTTCAAGTAAAATATGCCTAAAATTGAGTGATTATCACACACGTATATAAACAAACCACATTGCTTTCTATTTTAGGATTTTAAAGAAATCGAATTGAAAATATGTAATCATTCATAATATCGACAAATCATCTTTTATTTTGATTATTATGACAATACATACATATAAAAATCTGTGGAGCGGATGGATTACGCTTGTTAACAATCAACACACTAATGAGCTGCCTGTAATATATCTGCTTGAAGCGATCATTAAGTGTCCGCATTACCCACACCAAAGTCGCTGGATAAGGGCGATGAGTTGTTCTTGGTCCCCTTGATAATAATGAAAAGATACAAAGTGAATATACTTTATAATACTACAATAAAGAAGGGACAATTACCTGCGAAACCCGCGGAGAAATGCTAAATCCCGCTGTTGCCGCAATGTTTTTGTTTTGATTGACAAGGATGATTTCAATTCTAGGACCATTTGCTTTCCAAATGAAACTTTAAACTATAATTGAATGATTTTTGATTTGGGATATGGCAGAAATGCCATGTTGTTGAAGTTCAACTATCAACACATTGTCATACGGATATGTACTGAAAGTCATCTTAAAAATTAATGATTTTTGTTCTACAGTCTGCGGATGCATCATATTGTTTAATAATCATTCACCGATGTCTATGGCCTGTATTATTGTGCATCCCGATAAAATTCAGAAAGAGAATTTCGCTCAATTTCCTCTACTTTATCAACGAACTTAAGGCTAAGTAGCCCGTCATTCGTTTTGGCAATAATGATGATTTTTCAGCTTGCATTTCAAAGTGATAAAACTCAGTCTTGATAGTTTATATTGACTTGAAAAAGTATCACCGTACGCACTTACATGCATAAAGTATGCTGATACTTTTTCAGCTGTGTCAGTGCAAAACCAACTGATTTTCTTTGATTCGAAATCGTGAGATGAATTAGCAACAATCATCAACGACGCGTACAAATTTCAATGACGGCCTACTTCGCCTTAAGGTAACACACGATAAACTCACAACAATCTATGTTCAAACTATCGATGAAAGAAAATATTTCTGTTTTATATTGTAATTTTCACGAATGATTAGACTTCCATGACGAAATTGAGAAGCTGCCAATGATGTACTGATGGTACATTTTCAAACACCATTTACCTTTCATCCTTGATTTCTGTCACTACAAGCTGGTTTCGACTAAAGAAACTATAAGCAAAGAAGCGAAATGTTCCAATTGGAATTCCAAGTTTACTGTCAATGTCATTCCAATCGAGCAGGAGACTTGTCAAACACTTTTTCACACAAGCTGAAAACGACTCACACAAAAATGTTACCTCCCACGAAAATTTTGCTTCTTCTGAAGTAGCATATTTTCTGAAGACTTGAGTGTCGGTTGAATGCTCTACTCATTACATTGGTTTTCCAGACATTCAGTCAATTTTTCATTCGTTACCCAAACCTGTGAAAACTCAACACATAAAACCTGTGACCCACTTTTAGCGTGGGATTCAATATTGGCAGTGCTGCGTAATAGATTTGGCATAGTTGCTAGCTGATTTATTTTGAATATGATCAGATTTCGTCTCTTTATAATTTAGACTCTTTAGTTTCGACCACCAGCTGGATGTTAGAACAATGACGATGACTGTAAACGTGTAAACATCGGAAGACCAGCTGGTTTTGTTATGTAAACCAGACCAGCTGGTGAGTCGAGAACAAAGAGAAAATGGTAAACACTGAGCCGGCCGGAGTAAACTGTCATGAACATCAGGATAATTGCATGGGCGGCGGTGATCGAAAAGGGGCAGCGAAATCGAAGGAGAAATCTGAGAAAGACGAAATTCAGATCATCAAAGTCTAATGGTGGTAAGCTCCATCGAAGTTAATACGCCAATCGTGTATTACCCTCGATTTTACTATAATAAAATCGAGGATAATACGCGATTGGCGTATTAACTGCGATGGAGCTTACCACCATAAGTGGTAAAAAAAATCGCAATATTATATCGGTCATTCGGTGATCTATCGGATCATATTGTCGCACCGCCACCAAACCGGATCGCGCCAGTGAGACTCGCGACGCGCCTCAACTCGCCGCATTTTGAAATCAGTTTTTTTAGTGTGGCGCTGCATTCTAACGATTTTAAGAACATAGCGCACTGTTCACATATTATCTGTGACGCTCGGGGCCCGAGAAAATAATAATTTCAAATAAGTGTTGATCTTGATTTCTACCGGATGCAAAATATGTTTGCTAACAACAGGCATGTTGATACACTTTCAGTTCATATCCCCAAAACTACAAAATTGGTCATCATTTATGGATAACAAACAGTTGCACCTTAAGCACAGCCAACACATTTTCAATCGGAAGGATTTTGGTTCGCTCGAACTGACAAATCCTCCGTTGTGATGAAACTTTTTCCGTCGACGTGATGTCGGACTGCTTTCAAAAACAGTCGAGATAAAAGCCGAGCCGGCAGAGCAATGACAGTTAGTTCGTTCAAAACTTCGCTTCGGAAGTCCAACCGGTGAACTCCAGATTAGGGATCATTCAAATATTACGTAACGCAACAGGGGGAGGGAGGGGGTCTTACATTGTGTTACGGTCCATACAAATATATAAAATTTTCCATACAAAAGCTGTTACGTGGGGGAGGGAGGGGGTCAAAAATTGGCAAATTTTGCGTTACGTAATATTTGAATGAACCCTTAGTGCTGCGAAGTCAATATTACTTCGCAGCACCAATCTGGAGTTCGCCGGTTGGACTGAAGCGAAGTTTTGAACAGGGGACTGACACGAATGTCATCCTGCATACATTTCGGCTCTTCCTCACATCGTTTTGGTACCTACTTTCTGGTCGGTTTGCCCTAACTTTGCTCCTGATTTTCGAGCATACGGCTCATGTGCTGCTAGTGCTAGATTCTGGCAAATAAATATATCGCATTGAATCGTCGTATTTGATGAGGCTTTTCACTTGTTCATCATTTTGTTGAATGTTTTACGCATCAGCGAGGTATCATTGATGTCTCCTACCCATAAAAACATATGTTTTGTCCTTCCAAAATAATCAAAACAAGAACCCTGGACGCCATGTTGAATTGATGTTGGGTTGGTAAATATTGGCTCATGCCACCCCCTTGGTTTTGAACAAACTAACTGTCATTGCTCTGCCGGCTCGGCTTTTATCTCGACTGTTTTTGAAAACAGTCCGACATCACGTCGGCGGAAGAAGTTTCACCACAACGGAGGATTTGTCAGTTCGAGCGCGCCAAAATCCTTCCGATTGAAAATTTGTTGGCGGTGCTTAAGGTGCAACTATTTGCTTTTCATAAATGAAAATCAATTTTGTAGTTTTGGGGATATGAATCCCGTTCTACCGGACAGAGATGAACTGAAAGTGTATCAACATGCCTGTTGTTAGAAAGCATATGATCCGATAGATCACCGAATGACCGATATGATATAAAACAGAAATATTTTCTTTTCAACGATAGTTTGAACATAGATTGCTCATGGATGTCACAATGACTTAAGTTCGTTGCTTAAGAAGTGGAAATTGAGTGAAGCGCTCTTTCTGATTTTTATCGGGATGCACAATAAAGAAGTGGAAATTGAGCGAAGCGCTCTTTCTGATTTTTATCGGGATGCACAATACATTAAGCTCAATTATTTTCTCGATTTTGATTATTTATCATTTTAATGAAAAAGACCAATAACATCAATGAAAATCATAAGGCAAACATTGAAATGTGTAATTGTTCATTAGGTTTAACTTCTTACTTGATTATAATCATGATTTCAATGAAAATGACTAATAATAGCAATGAAATTCATAAGGGGCGCAATAAAATTTGTAGGCGTTTATTATATTCAACTATTTTTTCGATTATGATTCCCATTTCAATGGTATGAAATCCATATTAGACTTTTGAAATCCGTTTTTATAGATTTTTTCCAGGCTTCATCCCGGATAAAAACGTATCATTCAGTGAATGGAATAAACCATTAATGTACAATATAACGCATTGGATACAATACAGCGTATTGTAATTGAATGTCGAAGCAATATTATTCTTGTTTAGATATACAATTCAAAAACAATATAATATTTTTAACAGAACATTGTATTGTTTTTAATTGGTTTTATACCTTACAATTTTGGTCAAATTCCTATTTTCGCGTAAAACAACTGTTGCTTTTTTCAATGTAGCTTTGCTGAAAGAGATAAACAAAACAAGTTCAGAAAGCAAGAAATGTTGGGTGAAAAATATTCAAAAAGTAAAAATAAGTAATTTTTTAGAAGTCACTTGACATTAGCTGTAACGACGAATGCAACCATGATACAGTTCGTTGAATTGTTTTTGTATTGTACAACAATACACGAATTGCTAATCATGAACAATATATCGTTTGGTATTTTCAAAATGTTTGTATGAGAAAATATCTATATTTGTATTGTTACGATACTTAACCACCCATACATTATATTGCAAAAATCTCATATACCATACAATGAACTGTTCAAAACAATGAGCCTCTGCGCGTGCCATAAATTCTTTTGTTCTCTTGACTTTTACTGTGCGCCGTGTGTTGGTGCTGTCTCGCTCTCTCTCACGGGAAACTTGAAAACAGGGCGCACAGTAAAAGTCAAACGTTTTATAGCATGCATAGGCTCATATTTTGTACTGTAATTGTATTGTCATTTTTCAATATATTTACTGTATTGCATTTCCAATATATTGAATGGTACTGTTGCAATACGTTATATTGTTTTTGTATTGTATTTTTTATCCGGGATAAGAGAAAATTTATGAAGTTCGTTAATTAATTTGCCTGAGTGTAGCGCATACTTCGGGGGGTTGCATTGCAGAAACAGTAAAATAAAAATAAACTTACCGTATCCGTATATAAATGTTTATTATACACAACATTATTTCGTAGCATGGAATACAAATCCGTCAAATTTCGTTGAGACATAATTTTCAGCAACTAAATATTTAACAACTCAAACATTTACAGGACCTATCCACGGTGTAAACAAAGAGACGAAAATGCTTTTTTCACTACACGCTAACTTGGAAGTACCCTTTAAATGGATTCCAAGTACCCATTTTTATGAGCAGTGCACGGTGGTTTGCGATTACCCTTTAATGGGTCAAAAATTTACCCATTTCCGCTAGAAGTGCCTCTCCACCTGAGTGCACACTGAAAGGAAAAGCATAGTAACGCCAACCATGTCGAGGGTGAAATTAAAACATTTTTACCACTTGATTTCAACAGAACATGTTTTATTATTGGCGTGACTATACCATCGTGAAATTTACTATGTGAGTTCCGTCGTAGTAAAATTTACCATGTTGCTGGTAATAATGATTATATGGATTTAGTAAAAGCAACCCCTGTTTGTAGTTGTATGATATATGCAATTTAGTTGGTTTGTTTACATTGGTAAATTTTGTATTTTGTAATTTATTTTTTATTGTTACATGGGGAGGAATAACAGTTTCATCAAATAAAATAAAATCGATTGCTGAATGATGTAAAATAAGGTGCTATCAACAAAGCGAGAGTCACAGCTTACACCGTAACTTGCTGCCGTTCCAACTGGATTTGCATCTGATGCTGTTGCAGCAGCGAGGGCTGCGGGACATCACCGCGTCGAACGATAATCATCTGCTGCAGGAGTTCGGCAATGGAATCCACAGATTCCCGTCCGGAGAGTGAAAGCGCAGAGATTAGATTACCGCCTGATGAGCTGAAGTGCATGTTAGATCCCCTTGTTTGGGACCGCAGCTGCTAGCGGTCTACATTTTCATGAATTTACCGGGACTAACCGGAGGAGGTGAAATGGTTTCAGGCGGTTCCGGAGGTTCTCGCGATGCATCGCTATTGAGGTTGGCTACTGGTGGGCAGAGTGATAGCGCCAACATCACTCTGGCCACCAGTAGCCAATCTCAACAACTATGCATCGTGAGAACCTCCGGAACCGCCTGAAACCATTTCTACCCTCCGGTTAGTCCCGGTGAATTCATGAAAATGTAGACCGCTAGCAGCTGCGATCCCAAACAAGGGGATCTAACATGCACTTCAGCTCATCAGGCGGTAATCTCATCTCTGCGCTTTCACCCTCCGGACGGGAATCTGTGGATCTCATTGCCGAACTCCGGCAGCAGATGTCTATCGTTCGACGCGGTGATGTCCCGCAGCCCTCGCATTCCATTCCACCTCTTCCGGTTGGTCCCAGATGAAGCTAGTTGAACCGGTGGTGGAAGGGTGGCGTTATTGTCGGTGTGGATTAGTCTCCTCTATCGTTCTCCAGTTGCTTCAGTTGGCTTGCTCCGTCCTCTAAAATCAAATAATTGAATTTCGAGCTTCTAAAGTAACAATTTGAAGAAAGTACCTTATTTTCAATTCTTTTATAATTATGAAGTCGTGCACGAACTTTAAACTTGGAACTGACAGTTTTTGTATGGATGGCTGACTAAAATATGTAGTTAAATTTACCATTTGAATTGGCGTTAAGCCATAGTAATGATTACTATAATGTGGTAAAAATCAAATAATACGTGTTTATTGTTACCATACTGTGGCATGGTAAAGTTAAATATGCAGTTATGGTTGACATTACTAGGTATTTTTTATCAATGCATGCACTTCAACAGAAAAGTAATCGCCTATCTCGATGCGTGGAAAATTTCTTGCAAGAAATGGTCAAGAAAAGCATTTTTCTTTGATCGCAGTACGCAGTTGAAAAGAAATGTCATTTCAAATGGAGCTCACTGTAAGAAATTTCTTTACCATTTCTTCCGCAGAAATTTTTACTTTTCTTGAGCGAAATGGCTGCCGCAAACAGGCTCACTTTCTGGTAGGGAGCTATCGATATGACGTTTGGCTTGGGTCCATTCAATATAAAACCAAGGGTGGAACTGGCGGCTCTTTATTGCTACCCCAACATGTCACTGGTTCTAAAATGTAAAAAACCATACAAAATAACGACCAAACAATGGTGAAGGCGTAATCAATTTTCTTGCAAACATCTATTTTGGGAATTTAGCAGAATTTTCTTATTAAATTGCCAACAGCGCACTGCAGTAGCAAGTAGCTAATAACTGCTTGCAAACAATTTCTTTCAAGCGCATTGATTACCTGTAATTTTGCGAAGAATGATTTTAACTTTTTCGCGTTAAGCCTTAAAACTGGTTCTGGACTTACACTCTGAAAAAAATCTAAACTAAATAGTTTACATGTCACACTAAATCTCTATTCGCCTGGTTGACCCCAAGTTCCGTATTCAATGCGGTAAAACTGGCCTAGTATAACTTTAGTTTACCGGAGACATGTATAGGTTTGATTTATATGCGCCGAGATTATCTTTTTGTGATTGATTGTTTCTGGATTTATTCCCATTATTCTTATTTGGTTCCCAATACGATAAATCAAAACAAATGAAACATAAATCGTTTATTCACTCCAATAGTTCAGAAATCATCCGCGAAAGTTTTTAAAATCCATACTATTCCATCGCAAACCAAAATTGGTGTTTCCGGGGCCACTTACGCCATACACTTTAGATGCGAAGTTGATCCTTAGCTTCCGGGGACTCGCTAGTATTTCGTTTCAATAGTCTGTCTGCAAACATGGTTGGGAAGAATATTTGTTAATTTGATGCACATTTTGCTGTAGTCATAACTTACCGATAACTGGAGAATGGATAGCGAATCCATTGAAGTAAGCGCAACGGAATACCAACGGGAAAAACATCTTGTTCAGATTGCGTGGAACTATTTTCCACCAGTGGAAGATGAAGAATGGTAAGGTTCTGCTCCGGGTGGTACGGAAGTCGAATCAACGATGATTTCTTTCTCGACTTACTGGAGTCTTAGGCCTCCCAAGCACTTAATTCACTGCAATTTAGGACTTCTAAACACTACAATTATGATCGGAATTATGCGCAAACATGATGGCAAACATTCTCAACGACACAAACGATCTCAACCACTGACACAATACATCGCCAACATTATCTTAGCATCAGTCTAATATAGTTTAACATTTTAAACAAATGCAGAGTATCTCTTAATCTGCGGCATGTATAAACTTCACGAAAGTCAAAATATATTAAGTTTTAAACAATTGTCGTTTAGTATTATTTCACAGTGTAGGTTGGCGGCTTTTCAATTTTACTCCCAGTTGACAGCCGCCCTCCACCCTTGTATAAAACGACCCAAGCTAAACGTCAAATCAACTGATCCCTACCAGAAAATGAGTGTGTTTGCGGCAGCCATTAGCGCTTTTAAAAAGCTGGATAAGGGATACAGTGGGGATTCGCACGTTGGGGGTCCGCTACATGTAATGACTCGATGGCTGTGTGCAAGACACGACCGCAGTGTTGACGTTGGATAACCTTAGGCTGGTTCAAAAAGGATATTGCGCTTCTTGAGGTATATTATTCTCACAGTTGAAAACCGGAATTTTCGACACGCGAAAAATGGATTTTCTCCGAATCCATGCGTCGGAGCTACGTCGGGCAAGGTGCGCTGCGTAGTATTGTCGCACCGCCACCAAACCGGATCGCGCCAGTGAGACTCGCGACGCGCCTCAACTCGCGACATTTTGAAATCAGTTTTTTAGTGTGGCGCTGCATTCTTACGATTTTTATGAACACAGCGCACTATTCACATGTAAGCTGCGACGCACGGGGCCCGAGAAAACAATAATTATAAATAAATGTTGGTCTTGATTTCTACCGGATACATAATATACCACGTCCGCTGTCCAGCGCACTACGCCCGACGTTAGGTTCAACGCATAGATTTAGAGAAAAATCGGTTTTCGCGTGTCGATGATTCCGGCTTTCAACTGGAGACGCGATATTTTAGTTTCTCTCTTTTTTGTGACTGTCAAACAGTTATGCGCCAGGGTGAATTTCTTATCATGGACAGTGCGCTTATTTTCCCTGCTAAGAGCAAATCTGCCCTTAACGGTAGCATTCATTCCACACAACAGGCGCGTAGCTGGCCGGCGCACAACTAACTCGACGAAAGTAAAATTTTACAAAATATTCGCAATATGGTTTCGAAAATGGTCTTAATGAAGGGCTGATTATTTGGGCTGTTTTACACATAGTTCAGTTTAACGCAGCATATTTCGATTATTCCAAAATTGGTTAGAGTAAGATCACAGACAAACAGACGTAACCCTCTAATTATTTTCATCGCACAGCAGAATAGCGCCCAATTCTAATATTTGGTAGTTGGTTGACGGGCCAATCCAATGTCATATATAACAGGTCCGGCTCTTAGTATGTGTTTGCTTGTATTAGTCACGAAAAAGATGTAAACAAACGATCAGCTGATGGTGACGACAAGGCTGCGAAAAATTTTGTTCGCGGTTTTCTCAACGTGACGTCATCTTCGGCTGCTTCGTGAACATTCGGCTCGCCGAAGTTGGCATTGCACAACTACGACTTCAAAACTGATGTTATCACAAATACTGATTTGATGTTCGCCCGCACCTCTAAATACCCCACATCGGGGCCAATCGTGTCGCTTGCATCGCTTTTGTGAGTTTGACGTTTGGCCACTACCGCCACCTAGTTCGCGGTTGGCCAAATGAAGTATTTTTAGCATTCGGCGTAAATGTTCACGTGACTATGTTTAAAATCAAAATTATTCTAGCTGTTACGTCTGTTTGTCTGTGGTGAGATAGTGATATTTTTGTAAGAAATATGATTCAAAACAACTCATACTCTTGGAGGCCCCGAAAAACTATATGGGTACATCCCTATGGAGTTATACGAACTGGTGACGTAAGACCACGATGATCAATGTAACCGAATTTGATGTCGTTCTTGTTGCTCGTTTTGACTTCATACTGTTTTTAGTGTTCGAAACTTTCGTTAATATTTATGCATATAACGATTTGCAGCCAAGTGTACGTTTAATCATGTCCCAAATCAACATTATCTTTATCCGATGAACGTGAGTTTGTTTTGTATAAACATTACAATTTGGTCAATCATTCGTCACATTTATCTATGAAAATGTGAAATTTCACTTCATAAAGAATATTTATTTTATATCTGTCTCTCTTGCATTCTGCTGTGATTTTTTACACTAACTGTTATTCTTATCACAGACAAACAGACGTAACACTTAGAACAAATCGCGACCGAAATCATGGTCGTGAGAACATGTACGCCCAATGCTAAAATCACTGTGTTTGGCCGATGGGCCAACAGATGGCGGTAGTGTGTAAACGTCAAACACGAACAAAAACGATGCGAGCGCTGCGGATGGTGGATTGGCCACCTGCTATATATTTGAATCGATCGTTAAAAACGTGGTCGATGGGCATCGATGAGAGTGTGACGTCTGTTTGTCTGTATTCTTATCCTCAGCACTTAAACATAAAAGACAACAGTCTTAAGTTTAAAGAGATCAATAAATAAATAAATAAATAAATAAATAAATAAATAAATAACTGTCATTTCGACTGGGTTGAAGCTTAGCGATGCTTCAACCCAGGCGAATTGACAAATAGGAATAAAATTCCCTGCAGGATGAAAGAGAGGCAGATAGAAAATAGTCATAAATTACTAAAATTTTGTCATTCTGTTATTGTAATTTTCACGAATGATTAGACTTTCATGACGAAATTGAGAAGCTGCCAATAATGTACTGATGGTACATTTTCAAACACCATTTACCTTTCATCCTTGATTTCTGACACTACCAGCTGGTTTCGACACACCAGCTGGAGGTTAGAACAATGACGATGACTGTAAACATCGGAAGACCGCGATCAACAGCCATGCTGAATCAAATCAGCCTCGCTCAACCCACGTAGACCACTCACCGGGACGCATTCTTGCCGCCAGTATTGAGGAAACCCCTACCTCACTCAGCACAGTCGAGCCATTCCTGCCAGCGACCAGCAGTCGTCCCGGTTCTGTGCCTGACCTTTTAAAGGTCATTTTACCCTATTTTCAATGGAAATGATATATTTATAAATCAATATCTCTGGATTCCGCTGGAATAAAATCGATCTTTTTACCGCAAAAGAAAGATTTTTGCATGGGCTAGACGATAGTGAGGTGAGTGTTTACTGGACGTTATTTTTTTTCGTACGGTTTTGGCCTATTAAAGGTCATTTTACCCTATTTTCAATGGAATTGATACATTCATAATTCAATATCTCTGGATTCCGCTGGAATAAAATCGATCTTTTTACTGCATAAGAAAGATATTTTTATGGGCGAAACGGTAGTGAGGTGAAAGTTTACTGCACGTTATTTTTTCGTACAAGTTTGACCTATCAATGGGCTTTTTATCCTATTTTCAATTGGAATGATATATTCATAAATCAATATCTCTGGATTCCGCTGCATTAAAATCATATTTTTAACCGCAAAATAAAGATTTTTCATGGGCAAAACGATGATGGGGTAAGTTTTCACAGTAAGGTACTGTTTCGTGAGGTTTTGATCTATTAAATGTCATTTTACCCTGTAATATGGAATGAAATAATATGAGATTGAATTATATATTCGTAAATCAGTATCTTTGGTTTCCGCTGAAATAAAATATAAAATTTCAACGCAAAAGATAGATTTTTGTCATGGGCAAAACGATAGTGACGTAAGTGTTCACAGCACGTTATTTTTTCGTACGATTTTGACCTATTAAAAGTCATTTATCTATTTTTAATGGAAACGATTTAAACATCAATCAATATCTCTGGTTTCCAGTGGGAAAGAATCAATTTTTTTACCACAAAAGAACTATTATTTCATAGGCAATACGGTAGTGAGGTGAGTATTCACGTCACGTATTTTTTTGGACGGTTCTAACCAATGGCAAAACGTTTTACCCTATTTTTGATGGGATATAGATGTTTATAAATCAATTCTCTTGACTTCGTTGAGCTTATTTCATAATCAAATTAATGGTTTGTTGAATAATCTCGACACACGATTTATTTGCATGAGTTTGTTCTGTTTTGTTAGAATTGATTTTCATTTTTCATAGAAATGAGATTTTTATAAATATCATATTTGGTTCCGCTCAGATAGAAACGAACTTTTTACCTCAAAAGGAACTAAGTTTCACGAGTAACATGATAATTGGGTGAGTAATTAGGGCGCGCGATTTTTCTTACCGATTTAGTTATTTGATGGTCATTATACCCACTCTCGACAATATTTTTAAGTGCAATTACTAGATTCTTCTGGTGTATAATCGATTTTCGACTTTCCAATGAAAAAATCCTTCTTATGAGTCACGGAGATGAACCAGCCTAGGGCTGAAAATCTCCTTAATAAAGCTATAATAATAATAATTCTTATGATAAGGTTGAGGTCGAATTTCAAGGTGCTAGATTATTTTTAATAAGGCCGAGTTAGACACTTGCACTCAGTATTTACTAATTGCAACGAAAAGGAACAAAAAAGTTGATTTGATTATTGTACCTCTTAATTCCATACTGATTAATTATCTTTTGACAGATACGCGTTTTCGATTACCAGTTGTCTTTTTCAGCGTCAGTTACTCGCATCCAATAAAAAATCATTACACCTATCTACTTTAAGTATTGACAATGACCAAGTACCGATTAGATAATTATTTCTAGAATGTTTTAACATAACAAAAAATCAGAGCATAACCCATATTAATAATTACTTTATATATATTTATCGATTGTAAGGTTTATATTGAGGTATCTCTTTTCTAACAAATACAGGGTCAAATTACCTTTGATAGGACAAACCTATGCGAAAAAATAACGTACCGTAAGTACTCACTCCACCATTAATTTACTCATGAAATTTTTGACTCTTACTATCTCGAGTAGTATCTCAGCGGAATCAAAAGAAACGATTAGTGAATATCTCATTCCTATAAAAAATAGGATATAAAAAGTAACCTTCAATTGGCAAAAATCGTACGCAAAAATCACGTTCCCCACCTTCTCACCTCAATATTGTTTTGCTATTGAGAATGTCTTTCTTTTGAGGCAAAAATATCGGTTATATCTCTGCAAAATTCGGAGATATTGATTAAAAAGTATATAATTTCTAACAAAAACAGTAATATGACAATCGGTCGGACAAACTCGTGCAAAAAACTCGTTTGCCGCGAATACTCATCCCACCATCCATTTAAATATGAAATAATCTTTCTTCAGAGGCGAACAGATCGTTTCTATCTCAGCGGAGTCTATAGATATATATTTATAAACATCTAAATCCCATAAAAACACTCACACTCACGTTTTGCCCATATAAAAAAATTTCTTTGGCGGTAAAAAAAATTGATTTTATTCCAGCGGAATCCAGAGATATTGAATTATGAATGTATAACTTCCATTGAAACTAGGGTAAAATTACCTTTAATAGGCCAAAACCGTACGAAAAAATAACGTGCAGTGAACACTCACCTCACTATCGTTTAGTCCATGAAAAAATCTTTCTTTTGCGGTAAAAAGATCGATTTTATTCCAGCGGAATCCAGAGATATTGAATTATGAATGTATAACTTCCATTGAATATAGGGTAAAATGACCTTTAATAGGTCAAAACCGTACGAAAAAATAACGTGCAGTGAACTTTCACCTCACTATTGTTTCGGCCATAAAAATATCTTTCTTTTGCAGTAAAAAGATCGATTTTATTCCAGCGGAATCCAGAGATATTGATTTATGAATGTATAACTTCGATTGAAAATAGGGTAAAATGACCTTTAATAGGCCAAAACCGTACGAAAAAATAACGTGCAGTAAACTCTCACCTCACTATCGTTTTAGCCATAAATATATCTTTCTTTTGTAGTAAAAAGATCGATTTTATTCCAGCGGAATCCAGAGATATTGATTTATGAATGTATCATTTCCATTGAAAATAGGGTAAAATGACCTTCAATAGGCCAAAACCGTACGAAAAAATAACGTGCAGTGAACACTCATCTCACTATCGTTTAGTTCATGAAAAAATCTTTCTTTTGCGGTAAAAAGATCGAATTTATTCAAGCGGAATCCAGAGATATTGATCTACAAATATATAATTTCCATTGAAAATAGGGTAAAATGACCTTTAATAGGCCAAAACCGTACAAAAAAATCACGTGCAGTGAACGCTCATCTCACTATCGTTTAGTCCATGAAAAAATCTTTCTTTTGCGATAAAAAGATCGAATTTATTCCAGCGGAATCCAGAGATATTGATTTACAGATATATAATTTCCATTGAAAATAGGGTAAAATGACATTTAATAGGTCAAAATCGTACGAAAAAATAATGTGCAGTGAACACACACCTCACTATCGTTTAGTCCATAAAAATATCTTTCTTTTACGGTAAAAAGATCGATTTTATTCCAGCGGCATCCAGAGATATTGAATTTAAAGACATTTTTTTGCAAAAAAGTCCATTGTGCACTGGTTTTCATTATTTTGGACACACCAATGCATTTTGCACCCTCAAAGTATATATTTTGGACCCCCGGCATTTTTTATCGCTTGGCGACAAAGTCCATGACACTGCACATTGGACCGAATCGACAATAGGGTCCTAAAGCCCTGTCTCAATTTTATTACCAAACGCTTAAGTTTAGGGCAGAAACACATGTTTACTCAATTTTTAAATGATTTTCATTGGTTTAAGTACAAAAAACATTTTTTTTATGATTTTTGAGATTTTGTCACACCCCTTGATTTAAACTCGAATTTTGGGTATACCGGGTACCCCCGTTGGTTTGACCACATTTAATCTGAACACTTTTTAATCTGTACCCCGCTAATTTGCACATCGTTCAGATTAAAAATGGTTCACGCGTCATTTAGCTTATGGAACGGACTGAAGTGAGATGGAACGCTGTGGAACGGAACGCAGAATCAAAACAAAACAGTGAAAGAGGTAACCAGAAACACGTTTCTAGGGTGACTAGATGTTCAAATTAAAAATGGACCCCGATGGTTTGCATGAGGTACCGTTCAAATTAGCGGGGGTGTACGGTATTTTGTTTTCCGTGTCCCTTCCGAAATGTCAGATAGGAACAACCCCAGTGTTAAAACTATATGCCCTGTGGCATTTTTGTCGAAAAAGTGAATGTCAAACAAGATCACAAGTGTCAAGGTTGATATTTGGAACCATTTTTAAAATTGAAGTTAAAAAATGATATAGCCGTTCTTTGAGCGGGAAAACTTGCTAAAGTAGTTGCAAGAACATGCTCTTTTGTATTATTGAATAAAAACGAGAATTCATTAAACATTTTAGGACCCAATTTAGCCGGAAAAAAGTGTTATCTCTGTTCTCGTCGAATTTAGACGTTCGATGTCTTCAGAGAAGTTATTCGTAATTGAGTTTTGCATCTTTTAAGGAAAAAGTTAAATAGGGTGGCCCATATTCAAGCTAAAATTTTGACTCAAACTTTTTTGTTTGATGAAATTTGTGGCTGCGCTCTTCTGCAAACTTTTCGAAAATATTATTTTGAACAACTTTGTCGAAGACACTTTTGATCTAACTCTTCATTTGAGCTAAGTAAATTTATTTTGAAAGTATTAACTTAGGGTGGACCCAAAAAATCAGTTATTTTGATCTAACTTTTTTGTTTTCAGTTTTACGTGAATGTGGTCTTTAGAAGAGTTGTAGAGGAAGTAAAGATACACGTTTTTGCTGAACATCGCAAGTTTGTAATTCTTGTGATTTTGAAATTATAAGCAAATTTAAGTGAAAAATTATGAAATCTTAAGATGCCCATAACTCATGGAGTTGGTTCGATAAAATTTTTCTTTAAGTGTCATTCGAAAGGCCATACAATAGGCAACTTTTGCTGCAAAAACTGCGAGAACATATTTTTTGTAAATTGAGAAAATTCACTTCAAAAATATACTTAAAAAACTCGAAATTCGCTTGTAACTCACAAGATTTTAAAGTTAACGGCGTGCTGTCTTCAGCAAAGTTGTAGAATTTAACTAGATCTATAACTTTTCCATACACCAATTTGAGGAGAAATGTGAAACAAAAATATTAGAACTTATAATACATTTTACTATTAGTTAATTCAAAATTATTCAAGTAGTAGCAATATAATTGTACTTTTATTCTATCAATAATTTTCCAAACCTGCACACTTTTTGATAACCTTGGTTTCTTCAATAATGTTAGATTATTCCACCATTTCCACAGTTCTGTATCCCAGGACACTATTGTATGTATTCAGTCACAATAATAGCAGTCACAATGACGAAACAGTTAAAGTTTCTTATATTGCATTGGCATCATTTTACATTTTGAATTATACGTGAATTATACCACTGAGTACTAATAAAATAATAATAAAATCATAATACCATACAAAGTTTACAACAGCAAGTATATGAAAGCGACTGCTGATATACTAACTTAATGTTTTATAGTAATAAATATAAGGTGACCTACATCTGAATCGTATCATCATTTCTTCATATTTTGTTGCACATTTCTCAAGATTGGTGTATGGGAAAGTTGTAGATCTAATGAAAGTCTTCAATGAAAGTCTTCAACACCCTATTTAACTTTTTCCTTAAAATATGCAAAACTCAATTACGAATAACTTCTCTGAAGACATCGAACGTCTAAATTCGACGAGAACAGAGATAACACTTTTTTCCGGCTAAATTGTCGATTCGGTCCAATGTGCACTGGTTGTGTAATATGCTTGCCCTGGGAGGGAGGCACCGATACTACACACGAAATATTGAACAACACTTTTCCAAATTGCAAGATAACTTCCTCTCACCAACGACAATCAAGGCAGGCTTGGGAAAAATCGCTAGTATTCTTTTGTTGTGTACCTGCGATCTTTCTGGACAAACTTGGAAAAAGGGCCATAGTTTTCTGTGCATTTAATTTTAATTTTGATTGGAAAAGAGTAAAAAGATGCTTGTTTCAGTACTTTATATTCGATCAAATAAAAAGGTGCTATCGTGGCATTGCTTTTAGGTGTGCAGGAATTCATTTTCAACCGATTGTTGTCAACTTTGTTGAAATGCAAAAATATGTTTTGATCAATTACGCGCTTTTTTCATGTTTGTCCATTCTTCAACATCTGGGCTCACAGTGACAGTTCGTGACAGCAGAATCTCGGCTCACTATGACGTACATAAATTTTGTATCGGTTTCTCCCTCCCAGTGCTTGCCCATAGTCTAATCAATCGATTGATAATGGAAAACCGAAGAAATTCTGCGCTTTTAGTCCACAAATTTGAAAAAAGTTTTTGTTTACATTTGAAAAATGTCTGACGGCTTCAATTTTTGTGTGTAACGTGTTGTAACGGTTGCATGAATAAACCGATTAAATTAAATAAATTTCTGATAAAATAAACACTTTTTCTGTGTACAAACGGTTGATGCAAGTGCGGAATAGTCCTTTCTTCCCAAATGGCATGCGAATTGAGTTGTTCTTTTGATTTAAACTGGGAAATTTGCAGGAAAATAGCCCAGGGGGTCCAAAATATATAGGGGTCCAAAATATATTGGTTGCCCTATCTGTCATAAAATGGGGGAATTTCACAATCATGAAGAGGGTAAAAATATACTCATTCTTTCAACTCATGTACGGTGTAAAAATGGGTAAAATTTTACTCTTTAATGGGTGAAAAATTAGTTGGAATATATTCACAGTACAAATACAAATGCAAAATGGTAGTTGCTAGTATGTAAGTTTTACTTTTTGTATACAACGTGTTTACCGATGAAAGCATACAATGTGTTGAGTGGCAATGAGCACACCTTCACCCAAACATTGGCTCACCCCTCGACAGCAGTAACACCTTTGTGAACGCGCAGCTTGAGAGAAAATAACGGACGGCAGAAAGTGAAACGAACCGAACGATCATTATCAACCGAACAGTCGCCGCGTATACAACTGTACACGTTTTTACTGAATAAAAGTTTCCCATTCGAAAGTAGTTTTTCCCCGCGTGTGATTTCTCCTTTTTCAGCCTCTTTCCGAAATTCTGGACGCTGTTTGGCCACTGGCCGCTCAATCTGCCGATAGGTGATGGGCCCAGGAAGAATCGGGAGAGCTACGGATTGATTTTACGGGAGTGCACCTCGTTTTTCGTTCCCGCTGCATAGCGAAGTTCGGCCGGCAGAGCCGAAAAAGTGCGCGTCGCTTGCTCCGGAAAAAGTGTGGTTAGAAACAACATTTGCGGGAAGACAAAAGTGTTCCTCCGGAAGTAAGGTTACACCTAGAGCGGTGTGTGTGAAGATCGCGGAAAACTTTCGAGTGTGTGTGTGTGCTAGCGCAACAATGGTTGACGCAAAGTTTGCCATCCCGAAACTGAACGGGCAAAATTGGCAAACATGGAAAGTGAAGTTAGAAATGTTGCTTTGCCGAGAAGATATTTGGAACGTCGTTGTGGACGAGATTCCGGAAGAAGAAGAACGCACCGCTGTTTGGAAAAGTGCGGATAGAAAGGCAAAGGCAACTATAGTGCTTCTGTTGGAAGATAGCCAATTGGCTATAGTGAAAAACTGTTCAACCGCGCGTGATGCTTATTTTGCATTGAAAAACTATCATCAGAAGACGACGCGGTCCGTGCGGGTATCGCTTCTGAAACGGTTGTGCTCGTTTAACCTCGCGGAAGGTGGAAACCTGGAGCACCATTTGATGGAAATCGAGGACATTTTTGATCGGCTCGATGCCGCCGGCACTGAGTTAGATAAAGACACCAAAATATGTACGTTGATGAGAAGTTTGCCGGCGTCGTTCGACCATTTGGTGTCTGCTCTTGATAGCAGGTCGGACGATGACATTTCCATCGACGTCGTCAAGGCCAAGTTGATGGACGAGTATCATCGCCGACTCGAACGAGACAGTGATAGTTCCAGTAAGGCGAAGGTGGAAAAAGCGATGCGATCATCCGAGGGCAAGCAGAAGGAAATTCGCGTGTGCCATTTCTGCAAACAGCAAGGCCACCTCCGACGAAACTGCCGAAAGTTTTTGGCAGTGAACAGGGATGGCGGAAATTCTGCTCCAGCCGCCGGCAAGGATGCGGGTGGTGGTGCAAAGGCAAAAGTGGCGCACGGTTAAGCACGGAACGTGGCGTTTACTGTCGAAGGTGGTGAACAATTCGCTTGGATCATCGACAGTGGGGCAAGTGCCCACATGACGAACGACAAAGCGTTCTTCACTTCGCTGAAAGAGTTCGCCGGTGGGTGGATTACACTGGCGGATGGAAAGCGAACGCAGGTGCTCGGCGAAGGAAGTGGAGTGTTGTTCGGCCTTGATGGCGAAAATGAAATAATAAGAATTGACATGAGTGATGTTAAGTTTGTACCTGGACTGTCGACGAGCCTAGTGTCGGTTGGAAGGTTGGCTCAAAAGAACCTAAAAGTGTGTTTTGATGAGAATGATTGCCAAATCGTCGATGCGAAGAATGCCGTTGTGGCGACTGGTGGTCGTTACGGCGGATTGTATCATCTGAAGCTTGGAGGAGTATCGATGAAGGTTCCCATGGATCAGCACAAGGAGAACTGCCAGCACCAGTGGCATCGCCGCATGGGCCACCGTGACTGGGCGGCGGTTGAGCGGATTAATAAGGAGCAACTAGGAACCGGCATGAAGGTAAGCGACTACGGACTGAAGCTTGTGTGCGAGTGCTGCTTAGAAGGGAAAGCTGCCCGAGCTCCCTTTCCGGCGGTGATTGAGCAGAAATCCTCCCGAGTACTGGACATCGTGCACACTGATCTGCGTGGCCCGATGAAGACAGTCACACCTAGCGGTACGTAATGAACCTCCTAGATGATGCTAGTCGCTTTACCGTGACATACCTGCTAAAGAATAAATTGGAGGCTACCGAAATTATTCGGGAATATGTGCGTTGGGTTGAAAATTTGTTCGGCCGCAAGCCCCGGGTAATTCGCTCGGACGGAGGAGGGGAATTCAACAACAGTGAGCTGCGAAGGTTCTACAAAGTCGAGGGCATTACCCCGCAGTTTACTACCCCCTACACTCCCCAGCAGAACGGTGTGGCCGAGCGTAAGAATCGGTCGCTCACCGAAATGGCTACCTGCATGCTGCTTGATGCGGGTATGGATAAGCGCTACTGGGGGGAGGCTGTACTCACGGCTACCTACCTCCAGAATCGGCTGCCATCGCGATCAGTCCAGAAGACTCCTTATGAGCTGTGGTGGGGCCGAAAGTCGGAACTGGCACACCTACGCGTATTCGGTAGTAAGGCTTTCGTTCATGTACCTGCAGCGAAGCGGAGCAAGATGGAGAGTAAGTCACGGAAGCTGTTATTCGTCGGCTACTCGAACGAGCACAAAGGCTATCGGTTCCTTGACCCGGAGACCGATGAGATAACGATCAGCCGGGACGCGAAGTTCGTGGAGCTTGGCAACGGGACTTCTTCAGTTGAAATACCCGTTACGCCGAGTGAACCAGCGCGAATCGAAGAGCAAGTGGAGAAGAACGATCGCAACAACGATGAAGCAAATGACAGTTCAGCATCTTCAGAAGCAGCACCCGAAGAGTTCCATGATGCGGAGGAAGTAGAAGACAACGAAGCAGCCGGTGTGCTCCGGCGTTCGCAGAGGAAGAATCGCGGCAATCCGCCGCAGTATCTTGAAGATTACGTGTTGGAAGAAGTTGTTGGATTTGCAGCCAGTGCTAATGAAGAACCGGACAACTATAAGCAAGCCATGAAGGAACCGATGTGGCGTAACGCGATGGTAGATGAACTAGAGTCTCATCGGCGCATCGGAACGTGGGAGCTTGTGCAGCTTCCCCGCGGGCGGAAAGTTGTTGGATCAAAATGGGTGCTGAAGATCAAACGAAATGAAAAGGACGAGGTAGTTAAGTACAAAGCACGAGTAGTAGCCCAAGGTTACACCCAGAAACCGGGTATCGACTTCGAAGAGGTATTTGCACCTGTAGCTCGGGCTGCGACACTGAGGACATTCCTGGTGGTAGCCGCGAAACGAAACTTGCCGGTCCACCACTTCGACGTCAAAACAGCATACCTCTACGGAACACTCGACGAAGAGATATTCATGAGGCAACCGCCCGGATTCGAAGTGCATGGAAAGGAGGAGCTTGTCTGCAAGCTGAAGAGAAGCATTTACGGGCTTCATCAATCAGCACGATGCTGGAACCGCAGGCTGAAGCAAGTACTGACGAAGCTAGGATTCTCGGCATCGACGGCAGATCCGTGTTTGTTTGTAAGAGGTTCTGATCATAACCAGTCGTTTATACTGGTTTATGTGTGGGACAACAGAGTGGACCGACCGACGAATACGGACACCCAACAGGCCAGCGGAACACCGGAACACTCCGGACAATGCGTATCGTGATAGAGGGAAATAAACTTTTCACTCGCGGGACCGATTACTCTACACGTCTTTATTCTTTCGCTTCGGGTACAGACTAATGGGTATGAAAAAGAATGTTCGTTCGCTTTCGCTTCTCTCTCTTGTGTTGCCAGCGTGGCGGTGCAGTGACGGCGTTACCATAAACGCTGCCCCCACTTTATAGCTGACACTCCTCCTCGACTTCACGGAACCGGTACAGTCCGGTCATCGGTACTGACCAGCCCCATCGCTTCCACGAATCGCTGTTGTTTCACCGCTCCCAACGGTTTTGTTAGGATGTCCGCGGTCATTTCCTCCGTCGAACAATATTGGAGAGCCACCACACCTTTATCGACCAGATCCTTGGTGTAGTGCACCCTAGTGTCGATATGTTTGGATCTTCTTGATTTGCGATCAGTCTCCACAAACTCGATGCAGCTACGATTATCTTCCAGTACAGTAGTTGGCTTCTGTTGCGGTTCTCCAATTTCTTCCAGCAGTTGCCTCAGCCAAACTAGTTCACGGCACGCTTCCGATAAGGCCATACATTCGGCCTCCATGCTGGACAAAGATACACTCGTTTGTTTCCGGCTTGCCCAACAAATTGTTGCTTTGCCAAGCTGGAACAAATAGCCAGAATTCGATTTGCGGTCAGATGGATCTCCGCTCCAATCCGCGTCGCAGAATCCAACGAGATCTAATTTCGCAGCAGACAGTTTCAACTTGTAGCAGGCGTTCTTCAACAAGTATCGCACGACACGTTTTAATTCAACCCAGTCGGTCTCCGTAGGGCTGCTGATCTGCCTGCTTAGGATGGACACGCTTGCGGCAACATCCGGCCTAGTATTCACTGCGATATATAGAAGCGCTCCTACCAAACTATGGTAGCGCTCGTTCGAATCCAATGGTTGACTATTCACCCGGCTGCGGTAATATCCCGGATCGAGTGGAATGCTTGAACCTTTAGCGTCTTGTAAGCCGAACCGTTGCGCAAGAACCTTGATGAACACACTTTGATCCAAGCTGAAGCATCCTTCATCGTCTCTAGTCACTCTAACGCCGAGGAATTGTTTCACTTCTCCCAGCGACGTCAACGATATCTTCTTTCGCAACTGTTCTTCGATCAACCTGATCTCCTGCTCAACCGTGCTTGCCACAATCATGTCGTCGACATAAATAAGGAGGTATACGACACCACCGTCGGACAATCTCTTCACGTAAAGGCATGGATCTGCCACCGACTGTGTGAAACCGAGCTCCTTCAACAGCACACTTATCGTCTCGTTCCAGACTCGTGCGGCCTGCTTGAGGCCGTACAGGCTTCGTTCAAGCTTACACACGAACCTCTTTTTCCCAGGGATAACATAACCTTTCGGTTGTTGCATATACATCTCCTCCTTTAGCTTACCATGGAGGTAGGCGCACTTCACGTCGAGGTGATGGACGTGCATTTTCTTCTGCCCGGCGACCGTTAGCAAAATCCTCAAGGTTGTTTGAGTCGCCACTGGAGCAAAGACGGCATCATATTCTACTCCAAATTTCTGTGAGAATCCTCTTGCGACGAGCCATGCTTTGAACCGGGAAACGTTGCCGACACTATCATGCTTCTTCTTATAGACCCATTTGCAACTGATAGGGGTCCGTCCGGCGGGTAGTTCAACAAGCTTCCATGTCCGGTTCTCCATCAGCGACTGGTACTCCTCCGCCATGGCTTCCTGCCACAGTCTTTGCTCGGGTCCGGCCACTGCCTCCTCGTAGGTCGCTGGCTCCTCCTGTGCCAACATCGCCGCGTTGACGACGTAGTCTTCCAACCGCTTTGGCAGTACGCCTCGGGTGCTCCGCTTCTGATCTTTTCTTGTCGCTTCCGGTTGGTCGGGTTGCTCCTGTTCATCATCCCAGTCGAAGAAAGTATCTTCCTCGGACTCGTCCTGGTCCCGTGGCTGTTCTGGGTTTTCTTCATCTACTCGCTTCTTCGGACGGCTGCTAGTGGTCTCTACCTCAACGAATTCCTCTCCAGCCGATTGCAGACCACCTAGCGCAGGTGTCTTCTCCTCCTGAAGTTCCACAAACCGAGCATCGCGACTGATAGTGATCTCGTTTGTATCCGTATTCAAGAACCGGTAGGCCTTCCTGTCACTACAATAACCCACGAACAGCAGCTTCTTAGCTTTACTATCTAGCTTCGACCGTTTAAAATCGGGGATGTGAACAAATGCAGGGCAACCGAATATCTTCATATGTGAAAGAGACGGTTTCCTGCCGAACCACCTTTCGTAAGGTGTAGTATCGACGGCGCGGGAGGGTAGCCTATTCTGTAAATACGCTGCAGTAGCCACCGCCTCCCCCCAGTACTTTTTATCAAGGCCGGCGTCAAGAAGCATACATGTGGCCATTTCTTGGAGTGAGCGATTCTTCCGCTCGGCCACTCCGTTCTGCTGAGGGGAGTAGGCCGCGGTGAACTGCGCCTGAATGCCTTCCTGCTCATAATACCGCTTCAAGTCATGACCGGTATATTCACCCCCGCCGTCTGATCTTATTACACATGGAGCCCGACCAAACATGTTCTTGACGTGCGCGACATATTTCTTAATGCAATCAGCTACATCGCTCTTACGCTTCAGTAGACACAAGACGGTATATCTACTATAATCATCAATGATTGTCATTAGATAGCGGGCACTTCCTGGCGTTACGTTTGCCATCGGACCACATACATCAGTATGAACGACGTCGAGAACACGTTGGGTCCGATTGCTCGCGGTTTTAGGAAATGGAATTATTTACATGATTTACCTTCAAGGCAAGGTTGACAAACCTGCCGGATCCCGCAATCCTGAATCTTGAAGTCGGCAGAAAGCTCCTTCCTCTGGATCTCATCCAATGCCGCCGGATCCCGGTGACCAAACCGGCGGTGCCAGGTATGCTGGCAATTCTGCAGGTTCCGAGCCTCCTTGCCCAGCCGAGCTTCTTCTGCAACCTTCAACGCGAATAGATTGCCGCGGGGTTCCGCCACAGCCACTACTTTACCTTGCGCGGACAAGATCTCACATCTCGAACCACTGAATTCCACTTTCAGTCCTCTCTTCACGAGTTTTCTCACCGAAATGAGTCCACTGTCCAGTGCAGGCACGTATAACACGTCTTTGAACGGAATGTTCACCAAACTGTTTTCACCGCTCATACA
This sequence comes from Aedes aegypti, assembly GCF_002204515.2. Lineage (NCBI taxonomy): Eukaryota > Metazoa > Arthropoda > Insecta > Diptera > Culicidae > Aedes > Aedes aegypti. Next base: position 153,662,814 of record NC_035107.1, on the reverse strand, counting down.
TTTCACTGTGCCTTCTCCGATTCCACCGGACATTGTCTCTGACCCATCGGCCAGGATCACTTTCACCTTTACACTCGTGTCCAGTTTGTCAAAGAACGACTTATCGTTCGTCATGTGGCTGGAACATCCACTGTCGACAATCCAAGGTCCACTGCATTTATTTCCAGCCACAAAACAGATCGCCGAATCACTCTGTTCCGCTTGCTTCGCTTTCGCACTACCGGATTTCGGTTTTGAATCGCGCTTCACATCGCTGCCGCTCGGGCCGCTTTTCGACTGCGGACAATTTCGGCGGAAATGTCCCGGTTTGCCGCACTGAAAACACACTTTATCGCTCTTCTTCTTCCTGCTATACATCTTCATCGCGTTTTCACCGGCATCGCCCGAACGTTCTTGCCGGCGCTGATGCTCGTCGATCAGCTTCTGCTTGACTAGCTCCATTGTCTGATCGGCATCCGGTCTACCTTCCAGAGCGGTAACCAAACTGCCATAAGACTCTGGCAAGCTGCGATAGATCATCGCGATTTTATGCGGCATCTACATTTCCTGACCGGCGCAAGCCAACTTATCGAAAAGCTCTTCCAACTCATACAAGTGCTTCTCGATATTGTCCCCTTCGCACATATTCAAGCTGCATATGCGACGAAGCAATGACACTCTTGACGTCATCGACGTCTTTTCGTGGAAATCTTTCAATTTATTCCACGCTTCCACTGCCGTCGCAACACCACGCACTAAATTCAGCTGGCTGTCCTCAACACCTAGGACAATCATCGTCAGCGCTTTTTCGTCACTCTTCGTCCAGTCATCACTGACCGGCTCTGGTGCTGCGTCTCTTATCACTTTCCACAGTTCTTCGCGCTTCAAATACATTTCCATACGCGTTTTCCACACGGGGAAATTCTGGTTGTTCAGACGAGCGAACAGAAATTTCTCACTCATTTTCTTCTCCGATCGACACACACGCGACGAGAACGAAAACTTTTCCAGTCAGGCCTCTTTCACCTGTTACGCTAGAAATTTCTTCCAGCCTCGAACACACCACACGCAAACAAATTTTGTTGTATAATCTACCGAATCCATGGTAGAATTAAGAACTGCACCAACGATTTTCAACCGACTACAAGAATCTGTTAAGTTTACTATAATCTGGTGAAAATCACTGAGCAGTGCAGTAAATTTGACTATGTCCATAGTAGCATCCACTACAAAGCTGTATTTCAATCCGTGACACCCACCGTACAAAACAGTGTGGTCAAAAGTATGATGCTAAACTTCTCGAATCTATAATGTTTCTAGTCAAAAATACTACAACTCTGGTTAAATCAACAGAAGAAATTTTCTTGTGTAGTGATGTCGACTATGTTTTGGTAGAGTTAACAGATTAATGTAGTCGGTTGAAAATCGTTGGTGCAGTTCTTAATTTTACCATGGATTCAGTAGTTTCTACAATAAAATTCATTTCAGTGCAGCAACCGAAACGAGCACCGCCCGAGTCGACTCCAAATCACACGCACACTATCACAACCGTGCGCTGCTTTGCAGCTCGAGCCAAATGCAACCGCCGACAGAACTGTACCGATCGTACCTGACTCTGGGCCCATGAACCTGTGGGACAACATAGTGGACCGACCGACGAATACGGACACCCAACAGGCCAGCGGAACACCGGAACACTCCGGACAATGCGTATCGTGATAGAGGGAAATAAACTTTTCACTCGCGGGACCGATTACTCTACACGTCTTTATTCTTTCGCTTCGGGTACAGACTAATGGGTATGAAAAAGAATGTTCGTTCGCTTTCGCTTCTCTCTCTTGTGTTGCCAGCGTGGCGGTGCAGTGACGGCGTTACCATAAACGCTGCCCCCACTTTATAGCTGACATTATGTTGATGATTTCCTCATCGCTGCAACGGAAGCAGAAATGGAGAAGATTAGCAAGAGTCTGCAAAAGGAGTTCGAGCTGACATCCTTAGGTGAAGTTCGACACTTCTTAGGGATGGAAGTCACACGGGCACCTGGAGTTTTCAAGGTCTGTCTACGGAACTACATCAACAAGCTACTTGAGAAGCACGGGAACAACCGCTGATCGGACATTCTGATGCCGATTGGCATTGGCGTAGGAACAGGGGGGACCAGTTGACAAATATTCTTCAGTAGTTATGTTCTTTTATTTTGCTCAAAATAGTTTGCTCGCTTATCGTACACAGTATCACTTTGGTTTCTGACTTTGGTGAATCGTGCGACCATCGAAAGATTAATCGTTCGGCTATCGCCCGACATCTCCGTTGCAAAATACTGAGATACTAAAAAGCGTCAGTGTTCTGGAAATTCGGTTCCTTAATTTCGTATTTTTTAAATAGTGCAAACAATACTATTTCAAATGTTTTAGCATAGTACAGCATTTGACCTGCATTATGATTTCCTATGTTCTTGGAGGGTGCTCTGACCGAGTTTTCCGGTGATGATTATTGCCCTCATAAGTTTTCTTTTAAGAAATCCATACATTGATTACAACTCGTTTAATATCCGACCAAATTAATTAAGTTCATCACGAAATGTGTTTCCGAATTCAACTAAAAAAAATACTCAATCTTTCAAAAGTTCAAACGTTGCCTTAGCAATTTTTACTAAAAATCATCGATGCTGTCAAATTCCTATATCGCGTCTCCAGTTGAAAGCCGGAATCATCGACACGCGAAAACCGATTTTTCTCTAAATTATGCGTTGAACCTAACGTCGGGCGTAGTGCGCTGGACAGCGGACGTGGTATACTACGCAGCGCACCTTGCCCGACGTAGCTCCGACGCATGGATTCGGAGAAAATCCATTTTTCGCGTGTCGAAAATTCCGGTTTTCAACTGTGAGAATAATATATAGTTTTACATAAAATAGGAATTAAAAACTTTCTCGCGAAGTTCATCAAAAGTCGTTCAGAAATACTTTCAAAATACATCGTAAATTGTGTAACAAATTCTCCTATAATTTTTGTTTCTGTAAATTCTGCTTCACCGGATTATGTAGGAATTATCTATGAAAAGTATTTTGGAATATCCTTTGGCTTCGAATCTTCAGAGGAAATTTATTGACAAAACCCCAGGCAAACTTTTGCTTCCAAAATTAGCAAAATGACTGTGCAGGGATTCATTAAAAATTAATAAAGAAATTTGGCAGAATTCTTAGAGGCTTTTTGGCAGAATTATGGGGAGTCCAGAAGTCAAAGAAGGAAATCCGCTAGCGTTCAAGAATAATTTCTAAAGTAGATTGTGATGGAGCTCCTTGTGGTATTCGTGTTTTTTTTTATAATTCCTTAGAGAGATTTAAATTATCCTGTAGTTTTTCACCTCTAGATAATAGATTCTAACTTATCTTTGGTTGTTTCGATATCCATCTGTTGTTTTTATCTGCTTTAACATTTCGTTGTTTTTCTTTACTTCGCATGACCTCGCAACCTCGTACAAAAAATCGTACTCCAAAAAGTAAAATTTCAAAGAATCTAAAGAAAAAAATATAAATTCTTGGAGTTTTGAAACATTTCAGAATTCTTATACTATGGTTCCTAATTTTTGAAAGTCCATCAGGAGTTCTTAAACGAATTTTCAAAGTAATGCAAAAAAAAATTCCTCCATGTTTGTTTTAAATTATGAATTTTACCATCTTTGGCAATGTTCTTGAAAAATACCGCCAATATTTTCACGTTAAACTTCTACAGTTCTACCACACTAGTTAAAAATATTCCCTCCAAAAGATTTTTTTTATTTCTGCAAGTGGGAAAAATAGTAACCAGTTCACCATACTATCACGAAGCTCCGGAGTTCATGCAAATGATAGATACAAACACCTTAATTAAAAATTCCATCCGTTTTAACATAAATCTTTGTCCATTACAAACGACGATAAAAATGAACAAGATTTTTTGTAGGTATTTTACAAAAAACACCAGAGCTTTTTCTTCGAGGTACATCGTCAAGAATTTCGTAAAAAGTTCAAAAGTTCTACAGTGAATTTTTGAATTTCTTGAAAATACATAAGTATTTTTTTCCAAATTCAATTTGAACTTGAATAAATAATATCAATGAAGTGATTCGTAGAGTAATTTGGATTGTATGACATTTGCCAGAAAACCATTTGCCAGAATGATTTTTGCCAGAAAACCATTCCCCAGAATGTACCATTTGCCAGAAAGCCATTCCCCAGAATGGACCATTTGCCAGAAAACCATTCCCCAGAATTATTTGTTGTAATAAATTTTCAACTTTGATTTGAAATCAATTGATCGAAAAATTTATGGAAAACTTAAGGCTACCGAAGTATTAAAAATTGTTATTTGAGTATTTTAATTATATGTACTTATATTGGGGTGCAGAGCTACTGATTCACTTTGATTAGTGTTTCTCGGTCGAATTATGTAAAACTTTGCGATAAGAAGTATATTGTGCGACGCATATTGTGTCCAAATATGAGCCCAGTAGCTTTAAAAAACACTACATAGTGATTCAAAAGTACCGAGAATAGGATCCAGCTCCTTATTTGTACTTACAGCACAAAACAGTGTATAACCAACTTTTAGATAATTTTATCCAGAAGAGTGGACTACTAACACTGCATAGCTACTGCAAAAACTGAATTGGATTTTAGCATCCTTACTACAGCAACATATCATTCGCGTCATGAATGTTACGCCAAATCAAATTTCAATCTTGTAATATAAAAACAAGTATAAAACAACGTGATTCGTCGAACTATAATATTTAGTCTATTTTGTTACAATCTTTCGCATACAATTTTATGCAATTTTCATAACGTGAAAGATATATGAGGGAACTGTCACCAGATTTCTATTTTTTGACCTGAGAAAAAAGAGCTAAAATGTTAGGCAAACATACTTTTAGTTGAATGGATATTTGACTGAAGTGTGCATCTTCGTGAAATATAGCAAAACAATTAAAAGAACCGCCTTTCATTGAAATAAGGGAAAATTTTATTTGAAATATCATCAGTCTTTGACGCCAGACTTATCAGTATAACTCAAATGAAGAAGACAAAATTAAGCTTAACGTCCTTCCAGTCACATATCTGAATAAATTATTCAAAAAAAAAAAAATAACGTTAAACTTTTGTTATCTCGAAAATAATTTTAATCCACGTATGTTTTAGTTATAAGATAGTTTTATATCATTTGCGACAGGCTGCTCAAAAATTCTTCAATTTTCAGTATTTGCCCTGATTGTAAGTTTCAACTATCTGATACCGGATATATTCAGAAATCCTTTGGAGGACTGCCATGTGGGCATTTTTTTGTTATATTCAGTCAATTGTCGTAAGAAACAAATGGGTAATGGAGATTTTTGTTTTTGGAATCATTCGCTTGAAGATTACAAATCATATGTATGTCATGATTAAAAAATTAAGCATGGCTTCTTTATTTGGAGACAGGCATTGACTCAATTTAACAATTTTTGCATTTTATTATTTCGTTTCAATCCACATTGCAGAATTTTTATTTCCACCTGTGATTTATTTAATATTTTCAATCACTGTACTGCCGTGAATCGCAAGTCAGTCCCATCTGCATTTTTGTCAAAATTGAGTTGAGTTCAGTTTTCAACATCTCTTCCAATGCTCTTTCAGCTGCACTAATGAAATAATATGATTTGTTCGGAAAAAATAGAAAAAAACAGCAAGTCAAATTGTCCCATTATGAAAAGTAACCGCAAATCAGTCCCACGACAGACTTTCGCACAGTGGAACACAAAAATGTAACTTGTTTTAATCATCTTTATATTTTTCACGGAAAGATATCGTAGTGATACGCAAGTTGTGAAAATTTCATTAAGATTGGAACATATTCCAATCCTCTGGAATTTTTTGAATATTTGTATGGAAAACAAGTTTGAAAACTTCACAACCCATTTTCTCAATGCCTACTTTTTACAGATGGGACTGACTTACGATTCACGGCAGCTGTATTTATTGAAAACTGAGATGACAGAATATTGTTGATATAAATTACAACAACTTTTCAGTACAATTAAGAAGAACAGCCTATGATATAAAGAAGTGTGAATCTCCTATGAAGCATATAAGTTTTTGTTTAAATTAGTTATAAATAACAGCTTAATACTCAAAGAATGGAAAATCTTCAATAGAATATTGAAAATAGAATTGTCTCTAATGAGTGTTATAGAATAGTCTGAAAGATGATCATCACAGCATTGAAAAATAGTAATTTTTTGAACATTATGAAGAGCTAGAAACCCTATGATATTTACTATAATTTGTTAAACATTTTGTCACATAAAAACGTGAAAATCTTACGAAACAATTACGTTTCATTTAAATTAACACCGTATGCTGAAAATCATAATGATTTGAAGGATTTTACACGCCTAAGCATTGCTATGTGAAGCTTAGTTATGGAGTAATATTGCTGTGTGCGTTTGAAATGCAAATTTCAAATGCGGGAACACCAAATGCGGTAAGATTTTTAACAAGGAAGGCGAAGTCAAAGTTTGGTGTTCTTTGCTAGGTTGGCGGTGATATGGATCATGGTTGCTAAGTATCCTTTGGTTACTTTGTGTTACCGCATTTGAAGCCCAGTTAGACTAGATTTGCATGTCAAACGCAAACAGCAATATTGTTTTCTAGGGAATGGTCTTTCTGGGGAATGGCTTTCTGGGGAATGGTCCATTCTGGAAAATGGTTTTCTGGCAAATGGTCCATTCTGGCAAATTGATTCTGGCAAACGGCTTTCTGGCAAATGGTTTTCTGGCAAATGTCATACAACCGTAATTTGTTAGGATGTACCTTTGAAATATTGAGGTACTTCTGGAGTAGTGTTTGAGCCAAATATGCAGCATTGATTCTATAACATTCCCCAGAAAACCATTCCCCAGAATTCCGTTCCCCAGAACGAACCATTCCCCAGAATGTAACATTCCCCAGAATTTCATTCCCCAGAATGGACCATTCCCCAGAAAGCTATATGAATATCTATATTTTTTTCTTTTTTGATTTTTGCTTTGCGTGAGTCACTTGTGTGAAAAAACAAATATTTAGGTAGGGGCATAATGAGCACACGGGGCGAAATGGACAACCCCTTATTCTCTGGGAATATGCATATTTCAGCAAAATTTTATAGACTGTCCGAAATCTGTATTGTACATGAACTCTTTGACAGTATAGAAGTCCATGCTTTGCTTCATTTGTCCTCTGAAATTCTACTATATTTTTTTCTCAGCTTCAAATTAGTTTATAAGCAAAGCGTAATGCAGCCCATAGACGCTCAGACGGTTTGACCAACATTGACTCCGCCCCCAAGTTAGTCAAACCGATTTATGTTGCTGCAACCGTTTGACCGACTGTCAAAGTTTGTTGCAGCAACTCCATATTTCTTCGCATGTTTTGAATGCTCTCGGAAAGCCTAGTGAATATGTGATTGTTTTTTTTTTTTCGATTTCTGTGGCAATAATCGTTGGGAGAAAAAGCAGAACTTTCAGAATTTAAATACCGGAAAAAAATTATATTGAGGAGGAATTACAATTACAATTCGCACGAAGTATTCCGGCAGAACTCTAAAATTATGAGGGATCTCTATCGGGGATTATTCTGAGCAGTCATCGATATGAGAATGGCTATGGTATTTTTTTCAAAGTTTGTATCCGGAGTCTTTAGCGGTTTCCTCTAGTTATTCTACTTTGAAGTCTTTCCAGAACCATTGATTATACTAGGGATTCCACCAGAAAGTCTTCCTAGGTTTCTACCAGGAATTTCATCAACAATTCCTCTAGAAATTTATCCACAGATTTACCCAGAAATTCCTCCGAGGAAAATTCTTCAGGCTGGCTTTCTTCCAGAGGTTCCTTCGAATTATTCAGGGTTTCCTCTATTGATTCCTTCAAAGATCAAAAAAATCCTCAAATGATTTCTTCAGTATTTTTTTAGAGTTTACTTCAAGGCTGATTTCAAGAATTCTTCCGGAGATTGCTATCACAATTTTTCAAAGATTTTTTTTATTTCCTCTAAAAGTTATATCATTATTCAGGAATCACATAACGAATTATTTCAGATACTTCTCAATAAATATATCACCGGAAATCCCAATTCCCACCAGAACTTTTTTTCAGGGCTTCTCCTAGGACTCCTCCTTAAATTCAACCAAAAGGAATTACTTCAGCGATTCTGTCTTGTAATTTTCTCTACAGAGTCCTCCAGAGATTTACCCAAAAACTTCCAAGGGATTTATTCATCCAATGCTTCCTTCAAGAATTCCTCCAAAATATCCTCCACAGATGTATTTAGGAATTCCTCCATCGAAACTTCAAGAAATTCTATACAGATTATATAAGGATTTTTTTTCCTGCGCTTTTAATAGAAATTCCTCTAGAAATTTTTATAGAGATTGTTCAAGAAATTATTACAGGAATTCCATCAATAATTCCACCAGGAATTTCTCCTATGCATCAAAAACCTTTCCCTAGGAAGACCTCCAAAAAACCCAAACATTCTTCCAGAGATTCCTAAGCGATTTTTGCTAGAAATTCCTTCAAAAACGCCTACAGAAATACATTTAGAGATTCCCTTCAGGAACTCATACAGTGATTCCACCCAAAATTTCTCCAAGGATTCATTAATTCCTCTTGATATTCCACCAAGAAGCTTTCGGGAATTCAGCAAGAAATACTGCAAAAGAATTTAAAAAAAACTTAATACACGGGATTTCACCAGGAATTTCTTTAAAAATTCCGCTTGCAATTTTTCGAGAGGTTCCCCCAGGTTACTTTCAGGGGATTCTTCTAGGGAATCTTCAATAAATTATTTTATGAATTCTTCCAGTGTTTCCTTAAAAGATTTTTCTTTGTATCCCTTAAGGGAACCTACGAGGCATTCGACCTCGAATTTTTGAAGGAATTACTTAAAGAATCTACCGGATATTTCTCCGAGGATTACTAAAGGAATTTATCCATCAATTCCTTCCAGTATATCTTGGAGGATTTTTTCCAAGGAATCCACCAGGAATTGCCTTAGAGAATCCTGTAGAAACTCCTTCAGGGATTGCTTTAAAAGTTCTTACGGAGATATATTAAGGAATTTCCCAAAATTTTCAAAAAAATCCTTCAAGGGACTCAACTTGAAGTTCAACCCTTCGTGGAATTGCTGGTCGATTCTCTCGCGGTTTTCCAGAAAAAGAAGTCATTTGAACTTGTGGTTTTTTTATGAATACCCTGGAGGAATTTCTGATAATCCTGAAAAATTCGAAGAAGGAAAATCCTAGTCAAATCATTATTATTATGATAATTTATTGGCTGTTTTCGGTGAATGCAATACCTATACTCAGAGTGAAAGAGAGTAACGAAAGTAATGAAATGACAAGATGGATAGAATCGCAAGCGAGCGACGAGAGAAATGAATTGACTGTTTAACGATAAACTTTTTTTTTTTTTTTTTTAATTTCTTTATTAGTATCATTCCAAACATAACATTCATTTCTTATATCTAGGTGTTCTGTGTTATTAAACAACACTATCATCCTAATTTGGTAAAACAAATTTAAGATTTAATTAACATTTTGTTAACAACATATTACATTTCATTTGCCGTAGCAGTTCAGTTTTTTTTTACAGGTGAGTTGATTTCACCTGCTTATAAGAGAAAAAAAAAGCTTTGAATATACTTAACCTAACTTAACCTAAACATATTACGCATTAATCGTGGCAATAGAAGATTGTAACGATTTTTGCCTGAAATTATTTATTATTTTATTTGACATTTGTTCCAATGTTTCAACATTGGATATTCTATGTAACTCATTGGTACTATACCAGGGAGGAAGTCTCAGAATCATTTTCAAAATTTTATTTTGAATTCTCTGCAGAGCTTTCTTCCTTGATTTTCTATTAATAAGGGGATAGAGACATTTTACATATTTATTACATTTGGCTTGAATGCCCTCAATGTGATTTTTGAAAGTTAAATTCTTATCTAGCATGAGCCCTAGATACTTAACTTCATCTGACCAATTTATGGGAACCCCTCTCATCGTGACAACATGTCTACTTGAAGGTTTCAAATAAAGAGCTTTTGGTTTATGTGGGAATATTATTAGTTGAGTTTTGGAAGCATTAGGAGAAATCTTCCATTTTTGCAAGTATGAAGAAAAAATATCCAAACTTTTTTGCAATCGACTACAGATGACACGCAGGCTTCGTCCTTTGGCGGAGAGGCCTGTGTCATCCGCAAACAAAGATTTTTGACATCCCTGAGGTAACTCAGGTAAGTCAGATATGAAAATATTGTATAATATTGGTCCCAAAATGCTGCCTTGGGGAACACCAGCTCTTACAGGTAGTCTTTCAGATCTGGAGTTCTGATAATTAACCTGAAGTGTACGATTTGACAGATAACTTTGAATTATTCTAACAACGTATGTTGGAAAATTAAAGTTTTTTAATTTTACAATCAAACCTTCATGCCAAACACTGTCGAAAGCTTTTTCTATGTCTAGAAGAGCAAGACCAGTAGAATAGCCTTCAGATTTGTTGGAACGGATCAAATTTGTTACACGTAAAAGTTGATGAGTGGTCGAATGTCCATGGCGGAATCCGAACTGTTCATTGGCAAAAATTGAATTTTCGTTGATGTGGGCCATCATTCTGTTCAAAATAACCTTTTCAAAAAGTTTACTGATGGAGGAAAGCAAACTGATTGGACGATAGCTAGAAGCTTCTGCAGGATTTTTGTCTGGTTTTAAAATTGGAACAACCTTAGAATTTTTCCATTTGTCAGGAAAATATGCTAATTGAAAACATTTGTTAAATATATCAACTAAAAATGATAACCCGACTAGAGGCTTGTAACAAAAATATAATAAAATTTTATCAGAATATGATATGCATATCATATTATGATATAATTTTGTTAGGCTCCGTTCTCCATAGAACATAATAAAACAGAAATATAACATAATGTGTTTTATTTTCCTTTAAGATATTTTTTTATTCATTTTTAACAACTTTATAACAAAATAAATGAATGGTTATGCATTTCAATAATATACAATATTATCGTAAATCGAACAGTATTATAATTTTGATACTTTGTATCAAACATTATGACTTGGTTTGATATGTTTTTGATAGAATTAAAACATATTTAGTTATGTTTATGTTACTATTCATACACTTTTTGTTATAATTTTAGTTATTTTAACAACATCCTGCATCAAGTTTGTAACAACCTATGTTCGAAAAAAACTTATAACATAATAACATATGCTGATATAATTTTGTTATGTACCCTTAGTCGGGAAGCTACTTTCTGGAAGTTTATTGATGAGGATGTAGAAAATTCCATCATCGCCAGGAGCTTTCATGTTTTTGAATTTTTTAATAATAGTTCTCACTTCTTCCAAATCAGTCTCCCAGGCATTTTCGAAAACGTTCTCTTGATTGAGAATATTTTCGAACTCCTGAGTAACTTCATTTTCAATTGGACTAGTAAGTCCTAAATTAAAATTGTGCGCACTTTCAAACTGCATAGCAAGTTTTTGAGCTTTTTCGCAATTAGTTAGTAATAATTTGTTTTCCTCTTTCAATGCCGGTATTGGCTTCTGAGGTTTTTTCAAGATTTTAGATAATTTCCAAAAGGGCTTAGAACCAGGGTCCAATTGAGAAATTTTATTTTCAAAGATTTTGTTTCTTAATTGAGCAAAACGTTTCTTGATTTCTTTCTGCAAATCCTGCCATATAATAGCAGGATCGCGAGTGCGTTGAAATTGTCTTCTCCTCACGTTTTTAAGACGGATCAAGAGTTTAAGATCATCGTCTATAATCACGGATTCAAATTTTACTTCACATTTTGGAATTGCAATGCTCCTGGCTTCAACAATGGAATTTGTTAAAGTTTCAAGAGCATTGTCAATATCAAGTTTAGTTTCTAAAGATATGTTAACATCAAGATTAGAGTCAACATACGTTTCATATATATTCCAGTCGGCTCGTAAATAATTGAAAGTGGAGCTGATAGGATTGAGAATCGCTTCTTGGGATATTTGAAATGTAACAGGGACATGATCAGAATCAAAATCAGCATGAGTAATCAGTTGGCTACAAAGATGACTAGAGTCGGTTAAGACCAAATCAATCGTAGATGGATTTCTAGAAGAGGAAAAACATGTGGGGCTATCAGGGTATTGAATTGAGAAATATCCTGAAGAGCACTCATCAAATAAAATTCTGCCGTTGGAATTACTTTGAGAATTATTCCATGACCGATGTTTGGCATTAAAGTCACCAATGACAAAAAATTTTGACTTATTGCAAGTCAATTTTCGCAAGTCAGTTTGGAGCAAATTAACTTGCTGTCCAGAGCATTGAAAAGGCAAATAGGCAGCTATGAAAGTATATTTACCAAACTGTGTTTCAACAGAAACACCTAAAGTTTCAAAAACTTTAGTTTCAAATGACGAAAACAGTTGATGTTTTATACGCCTATGAATGATGATTGCAACTCCCCCACATGCCCCATCAAGTCGATCGTTACGATAAACAAAAAAGTTAGGATCTTTTTTGAGTTTAGATCCAGGTTTTAAATAAGTTTCGGTAATAACTGCTATATGCACGTTATTAGCTGTAAAAAAATTAAACAGCTCGTCCTCTTTACCATTCAGAGAACGAGCATTCCAATTTAAAATATTTAAATTATTATTTGGATCCATTAGAAAAACGTAATCCAATAACAATTTGATTTGTAAATTTTACACCTACTTGGACTGCTTCAGTCATAGTGGTGGCTTTGAACATTGCATCAATCATTAGATTCAATTGTTCAGTAAGAAAATTAAAATCAGAGGCAGGCATGTCATGTGATTTCCCATTAGAATTTCCGGTAGACGAAGTAGCGGAGTTACCTGTGGTGGTAGGGTTTTTACCATTTGATTTGAAACAAGTAGAATGGGTACCCATGGATCGAACAGGGGAGGAGTTCGAATTTCCTGCTACGATATCGGCAAAGGATTTACCGTGGGTAGATACATTCGAAATTGAAAGATTCGAACGACTACCCGACGGATTAAAATTAGTTTGTGAATGAGCATGATTATGATCTTCCTGATGGGTATGATTCATGATCAAGCGTTCGTTAACTGAAAAATGAGCATTGTTCGATACTCTACCAGGCAAATTCCGGAAACGACCGTTATCGTAACGGATATTATCTTTCATTTGCCTGGCACGAGCCTCAATGACCCTTTTGCGTGAAGGACAATTCCAAAAATTGGACTTATGGTTAGCCCCGCAATTACAGCATATGAACTTAGTGGTATCTTCCTTCACTGGACAGACGTCTTTGGCGTGAGAAGAACCTCCGCAAATCATGCATTTAGCATCCATGCGACAATTTTTTGTACCATGACCCCACTTTTGGCACCGACGGCACTGAGTGGGGTTCTGGTAATTTCTTCCAGGTTTCTGGAAATGTTCCCATGTCACACGGACATCAAACAAAAGTTTAGCTTTTTCTAAAGCTTTAATATTATTTAGTTCTTTTTTGTTAAAGTGAACTAAATAAAATTCTTGAGAAAGCCCTTTCCGAACAATGCCAGATTGGGTTCTCTTTTTCATAATGATTACTTGGACTGGGGAAAATCCAAGTATATCATTTATTCCATTTTTGATCTCTTCAGGTGATTTATAGTCACTTGAGAGACCTTTCAAGACAACTTTGAACAAACGTTCAGTTTTGTCGTCATAAGTAAAAAAATTGTGCTTCTTCTCTTCAAGATGTTTGAGAAGAAGTTCACGATCTTTAAGAGTTTCCGGCAAAACGCGACAGTCTCCTTTCTTTGCGATTTGGAAGGAAACCTTGATTCCCCTAATGGAGTTTAAGATCTCCTGCCTAAATCCCCCAAATTCGGAACAACTGACCACGATAGGCGGCACTCTTTGCTTCCTCACTTGAATCAAAGAGCCTGGGCTAGAGGCTGCTTCGATTTGGTGTTCGGAAAATTTGTCTAGAGCATCGAACTGATTGCTCATTTCGATACAATTATTCATTTCACCCTTGGAAGAAAGTTCGCATTCCGGGGAAGCGTCACGTGTCACATGTAGTGACAGTTTTAAAACCCACTTTTTTGGAAGGAAGTAGTGAATTCAGAGATTCACCCTTCCTTTTGTTAGTTGTTGATACCATGGTTAAATAATAAACGAAAGAAGACGTGACCTTTCGAGAGGTTTTTTCCCAAGACGGTGTCCAAGAAGGATTACCACCGCTAGCTTTCGCCAACGGGTCCAACGAAAAATCGAAGGCACGGGTCCTAACAAGGATCGTAAAGGGATCAATAGTAGAAAATAGTACTGAAAAGTACTGTTTTAGTAGCGTTTTTAATTTTAGCACTGAAAAGTACTGATTTATAGCTTTAGGTAGTTTTTAAGAAAACTTCCAAGAGCAGAGAGAATTCGTGTACGCACAGCACGAAGGTACGATGCGCACTGTTTAACGATAAACTTGCGACGATCAACGCGCCACCATATTTCATATAACGGAGGCTATTAGAACTAACTTGGAGGTGATGATTTGGAGGTTATTTGGCAATTTGGAGGTTAAAATCCCCTCCAAACACTAGCGATTTTGCGGTGGGATGTTGACGTTTGATGACGAATAGAAGTTGAAAATTTGTTTTAACAGAGGGCCATGTAACCGTTGGTTACAGATTGTTAGTCCTTTTTTAATTCGTGCTATTTTTTATTTGTATACTGTCACGTTTCTAGAGTTCAGTGGTGTTGGATTAGTATAGGGTTAGTAAATAAAAGGTTAGTAAATGTTATCAATGTTAGTAAATTGTCAAAATGTATAAAATATGATTATTAGTAAGTTACAATTGGCGCCCAACTACAACACGCGAAAGGTAAGCTGAGGATCGATTAAAATTAGAAAAATCTAACAATTTTTAATAGGCGGCAGGTGAATACACAACTTGCACAGTTGTGTAGGATCTTTGCTCTGTTTTGCACCGACCAAAATTGTTCTATTCTCTTGGAAACTTTAAGACATTGGCCGTTCGCGTTTCAGATTCGCTTGAAAGGCAAAAGAAAGTGAAAGTTGTGCCTAGTGAATAGCAGTTAAACTTGCAAAGCAGATTGATCACAAAAAGATTTACACTTAAGGTGAAGCGGCGTGTAACTCAAAGAATCATTAGAATCATCATTGATGTAATAGTAGTAGTGTCGCCTTTCCATGTGTGTTTTCAAAACAAACAAACAAAAAATATAACATTTGTGTTTAGCATATTTTTATGTAAACACATGGGAAATTTAGTAGATTGACGAGTATTGGAAATCAAAATCAACTCTTCAATCATACATATGAAAAGAAAACATTACAATTTAATGAAGGGCAACGGAATTTCTCTGTTTCTAATTGAATTTATCGCATATTTTTGTTATGCATCGGTACGGTTTATGTTTGCAAGGGATGACGGTGTTGCCAAGTGATTGGTGACAGATTTTTCTAGCAATTGTTATATGCTTGTTTTCGGAACATTTGCTGCATGTTATAAAAACTTATCATTTTGCAAATAATTTTCCATCACAAGATCACTGATTTAATAAAATTTCAATGATTTTTGTGATCAACTCACATAAAATGCTATGATTTTACAGATAGCAACTCTGACATCACTGCGCTCAACGATCGCGATGATTGTGCACACACGATAGACGCGTCCCGACGCATCCCGACGCATCGCACTGTGGAGCTTTTCAATTATTTTGGGTGGTCCAAATTGATAAACTCTTGGTATGATTTTATGCTTCATAGAGATGCTTTTCGTAATTTGAGAGAATCGAAAAACAAACAACGTATGAGTTTCAAGTTTCTATGCTTTGCCCAACCTTTCCGTACTGAAAATTAATACAACAGGAAAAAAGTTGGATATTTTAGACTATAAACACAGGCATGTCTCAGTGTGCGGTGGCGGCGTCGATTCGCAGCAAGTGAAAACCACCGCCATAATAGTTTCGAGTGTTGCGGTTGATAAAACTTTATAAATATTTGATTCCCGTTTGAAATGTGTTCCTTTAAGGAAAGTGAATGAAAGATTTGTTTAGTGGAAGTGTAGTGAACGCAATATAAAATCCAAAATACAAATGTTTGCTGCAGAATTACAATGGAAAAGGTAAGCACCTTCTATTTACAAGTGTAGTTGTGTGAGGCAATGAAATGCGGCATAAAATCGGAGATTTTTTTCGAGAATATAAATCTCATGTATATTGTCGCTAAATTGATAATGCTGTATCTGAAAGTGTTGTTTAAATATTGAAATACCACCTGAAGCATTTTTCTTTGCATAAATTATCCATTAAATCAGGTGATAAGCAGTTATATTTCATCGATGCTGCAAATACCAATACCATCATAACAATATGTTAATGATTTTGGAAGAAGCCATTTTGTGATGACGCACCAAAAGGCCTTAATAAAGAGTAATTAACAGCAATTGAAAAAGGTCCCGAACGAAATAGAATTAGCCACTACACTACACAAACACTTGAATTAAATTTATTTGAATTTTTACCCTATTTGTTAGTATTTAAGTTTATTCGTATTTATTTTGAAATTTTTGAATTCGTCTACTATAGCTTTAATCTAGAATTAGTATTTTTTTTGAATTTTATTCTGAATTATTTTGTTTTTACTTGAATTTGTTTGATTTTTCTTGAGCAACATGAATGCTGAATTTGAACTCAAATATCAGTCGATGAATGTAGCCCATCTACTCGTAGATGAGGTGGAGTACGAACTCAAGATACGCCAGGTTCCGTTCAACGTTGGTGATTCTCGTGATGTGAAGCGTAGACGATTGCGTCAGAAGCTAAAAGAGCAAAGGGATAAAAATAATTTTGAAGTTAGTTTGGAAATGTCCCCTGAAGAGTGTAAGAGAGATTTGAATATAGTTGACGAAAAGATAGCAAAAATTCGCGATCAGTTAGAGAATAGGAGAACGAAGAAATCAGAATTGCCAGAGTTGCAAACAAGGCTCGTCCATTTGTATGATAGGTTGATGAGATTGAAGGAGAAAGTAGACACAGATGGACTTGAGGGAATTGCTCTAAATCTCTACCAAGAACATTTCACAGTTCTTACATCAGATCCAGATGTGAGGAAAAGGGTAGAGGAAAATTTAAGCAAACAGCTGATAGACTTGAGCGTACAGGATAGATCAGAAGAGAGTACGGTGAAAGAAACTGAAGAAGAAAACAGTTCAGAAAGTGATGATAGAGGTAACCAGAATAAGGACAAAAATAAAGAATTGAGTGGTAATACCAGCACTCCCAAAGAAAGACGAAAAAGTAAGAAGGAGAAAGATTCAGAAGAGATGTTTAAAAGGTTGTTGGAGCATGTGGACAGCTATCTGGAATCCAGACTAAGCAGTATTAGTGAAGGAAGAAGAAAAGGAGATAGTTCTTGTAGTGAAGATGTAGGTTTAGAAGAAGCTAGGAAAAGTAGACGGAAAACAATTCGCGAAAGGAATAGGAGAGATAGTTCGTCTGGCGAGGATCAGGAAGAGAATGTTCTTAGAAGCCAACGCCAGCCGGAAATTGCCACAAAGAAAAAGAGTAGAAGGGAAGTCAGTCCACCTAAGAGGAAATCTAGGAACCAACGAAGAACAGACTATGAGGAAGCAAGTAACGAGGATAGCAGTTCTGGAGAAGAGAGTGAGGAGCCTAATCGAGTACGGAGACGACCACGGTCTGTAGCGGAATGGAAAATGAAGTACGATGGAAAGGACGAAGGCAAGAAGTTGAATAAATTCATAACCGAAGTGGAATTCATGGCAGAGGCAGAAAACTTGGGAAAGCGAGATTTGTTCAACGAAGCGATTCACCTTTTCAGCGGGGAGGCTCGGACGTGGTACATCGAAGGAAAGAAGAATCGAGACTTCCGGAATTGGAGAGAGTTGGTGACAGAACTTAAACTAGAGTTCCAGCCGCCAGACATGGATTTTCACTACGAGCAACAAGCGGCTCAACGAAGGCAAAAACGTTCTGAAAAGTTTCAAGACTATTTCAACGCAGTCATGGAAATTTTCCAGTTCATGGCTGTTGCCCCGAGCGAACAACGAATGTTTGACATCGTCTTCCGGGATCTGAGATCCGACTACAAGAACGTTTTGGTGGTAAAAGGGATACGTACGTTGAAGGGTTTGAAGCAGTGGGGACGAAAGCTCGACTCGGCTAACATCTGGATGTATCGTAACCGAGAAGGCGACGCAGTTCCTAAAAATGCACAAGTCCATGAGGTACGTAGAGATTTCCCCCGGAATGATAATAGGCCGGCTGAGAAAAAGTGGAAATCTGCTCCGTATAATGGAAAAAGTGCAAAGCCTGACCAGAAGGAGGACGTTACCAACATCTCGAAAAGGCAAGAAGTTCCTCAGGACAATTAACGTCCGGGAACGAGCAAATCGGATCTGGAGTCGAGAATTGCGAACTACCGAGTTCCAGACAGGCTAACTTGTTTCAACTGTCGAGGTAAATATCACCACCATCGGACTTGTCTGTTGGAAAAGGAGGTATTTTGTATGGTTTGCGGGTTCCACAACTACACGAAAGAAAAATGTCCGTTCTGTGCAAAAAACGGGCGAACTTCAACGTAGAAGGTCGTCGAATGTCGCGGAAAAAGCCTTCAACTGTTTTTGTGCCGTATCAACCTGAAATCAGCGAGTTGAAGTTAGACGTGGAGGGGGATAATCGTCCGTTTGCCGTCATAGATGTCATGGGAGTAGAGCTCATTGGTCTGTTGGACAATGGAGCACAAATTTCTATTCTTGGGTGTGGCAGCAAACATGTGCTAACCAAGTTGAAATTGAAGCTGCTGTCGACTGAAACCAAGCTTACAACTGCAGGAGGTTCACGATTAGACGTTTTGGGATACGTGAACCTACCAGTCACGTTTCACGGGCAAACGAAAATTGTCACCACGTTGGTAGCGCCAGCAATGAAGCGTAGACTGATTTTAGGTATGAACTTCTGGCGAATGTTCAACATTGAGCCGACAATTCAAGGACAGTTAGGAGGAATAGCAGAAGCCATGGAGGCTGAGGCAAAAAAGCATGATGAAGCGGAGATTCTGACAGCAGATCAGCAGGCAAGGTTGGAGGAGATAAAAGTTAAATTTAAAGTTTTCAGAGAAGGAGATAAACTGGGAGTTACGCCGGTAATCTCCCACACCATCGAGTTCACTGAGGAGTTTAAAAACGCAAAACCAGTAAGATTGAATCCATATCCCTGGTCGCTAGAAGTTCAAAAATATGTGAACGAGGAACTCGACAAGTGGATTGACTCTGGTGTGGTTGAGAGGTCGAACAGCGACTGGGCAATGTTGATTGTTCCCGTCGTGAAAAAGAACATTGGAGAGGATGGAGAAGAAGCGATTAAGGTCAGGATGTGTTTGGACGCTAGAAAGTTGAACGAGCGGACAAAACGAGATGCCTACCCGTTACCTCATCAAGATAGGATCTTGGGAAGGCTAGGGGCTGCAAGGTACTTATCTACCATTGACCTTTCCAAGGCATTTTGGCAGGTACCCTTAAAACCTGAATCCCGAAAATACACAGCCTTCCGAGTATTCGGGCGTGGTTTATTTCAATTTACCCGTCTCCCATTTGGCCTGGTGAACAGCCCAGCAACGCTTTCACAATTGATGGACCAAGTCTTAGGCTATGGTGAGCTAGAGCCGAACATTTTCGTTTATCTCGACGACATAGTAGTCGCGAGTAATTCGTTCGAGGAACACATTCAATGTCTTGAAGAGGTGGCAAGAAGGTTGAACGATGCCAACTTGTCGATCAACATCGAAAAGTCACGATTTTGCGTTCCTGAGCTTCCGTATTTGGGCTTCATCTTGTCCAGAGAAGGGGTGAGGCCTAATCCGGATAAGGTGGAAGCAATCGTGAATTTTGAGCGACCATCCTCTGTGCGATTTTTACGCCGGTTTTTAGGGATGGTGAATTACTATCGCCGCTTTGTTGAGGGATTCAGTGAAATTACAGCACCGCTAACGGACCTTCTTAAAGGCAAGCCGAAAGTAGTTACCTGGAACGATCAAGCCGAGATAGCGTTCAACATTTTGAAGGAAAAATTAATTTGTGCTCCCATCCTAGCCAACCCAAATTTTGATCTTCCGTTTAAAATACAGACAGACGCGAGTGACATGGCGATCGCTGGCATTTTAACCCAGGAAAATGAGGGCAAAGAACATGTCGTAGCTCATTACTCAAGGAAGCTGACGACCCCTCAAAGATCCTGGAAGGCTGCTGAGAAGGAAGGTCTCGCAGCTTTGGAAGCGATCGAGAAATTTCGTCCGTACGTCGAAGGAACTCAGTTTACCCTGATTACGGACTCGTCGGCTCTGTCGTTCATCATAAACTCCAAGTGGAAGCCATCGAGCAAACTCAGCCGCTGGAGTATGCTGCTTCAGCAGTACGACATGAAGGTCCAGTATCGCAAAGGGACAGAAAACGTCGTTGCAGACGCACTCTCACGCGCCGTAGAAGCCATAGAGATCACTGCGCAGAATGATTGGTACTCGCAGCAGTATCGAAAGGTGGAAGAAGATCCAGAATCTTTCGCTGATTTTAAAATAGAAGAAAACAAACTTTTCAAATATGTAGCGGCCGCTTCTGATGTGTTGGATTACCGCTACGAGTGGAAATTGTGCGTGCCGGAAGGATTGAGGAAGTCGGTTCTAAAGGAAGACCACGATGATGCTCTCCACCCAGGATACGAAAAGACAATCCAAAAGCTTAAAATTTGGTACTACTGGCCGAAGATGGCAGTTGACACCAAACGCTACGTGCAGGCTTGCGATGTGTGCAAGCAGTGCAAGCCTTCATCGGTTTCATCCAACCCACCGATGGGAAAACAAAGGTTGACTGATCGTCCATTCCAGATACTGGCCTTGGATTTCATTCAGAATCTCCCGAGGAGTAAAAACGGCAAAACTCACTTATTAGTCCTAATGGACATTTTCTCTAAGTGGACTATGCTAGTTCCTATTCGGAAGATTGAAGCCAAGGCAGTCTGTCAAGTGGTTGAAGATCAGTGGTTTCGGCGATATGGAACGCCGGAGGTGATTATCAGCGATAACGCTACCACGTTCACCGGTAAGGAATTCCAAGCGTTACTGCAAAAACGAGGAATTCGTCATTGGCCGAACTCCAGACATCATAGCCAAGCGAATCCTGTGGAGCGTACCAACCGGACGATTAACTCTTGCCTTAGAACCTACATGCAGCAGGATCAGCGAGTATGGGATACCAGAATCTCTGAGGTTGAAGAAATGATTAACACCACAGTGCATTCTTCAACGGGATTCTCGCCATATCGTATACTGTACGGGCATGAGAAAGTGCTTAAAGGTGAAGAACATCGGCTGGAAAGAGATGAAGGGGAACGTTCCGTAGAAGCTCGCGAGAAGTACAGACAGGAAGTTGGAGGAAACATTAGAGAGATCGTTAAGAAAAATCTGGAGAAAAGCGATGAAAAATGTAGAAAAGTGTACAACTTACGATTCAAAAAGTTTGCTCCAACTTTCGAGATCGGCCAGAAAGTCTACAAGCGGAATTTCCGCCAGTCGTCCGCAGCTGAGCACTACAACGCGAAATATGGGCCGCTGTTCACTCCATGCACCATAATTGCCAAACGCGGTAGCAGCTCGTACGAGTTGGCGGATGAAAATGGTAAAGCATTGGGAGTATTTTCGGCGAGCGATCTTCGCGCTGGTAATGATGCTCCGAAACGCGACTAAAATCCTAAAATAAAAATACTGGGATTTAGGACCAAGGTCATGGTGGACTACGGTCATCATAGAACCAACTCACCGTACTACCACGTGGGAAGTCAGACCACGTGAGCAGATGTAGGTTTAAGTCATGATTGTCATCAGATTTTGCGTCGATGTCATGTAGCTGTCCAGTCCAAAATCATTCATCGTGACTTCGTCACCGTATGGTTGCTGTATGTCCGATAGTGATTGTCCAGTTTGTTTTGATTCTCGTCCTTGAAGTCGTGTCCTCATAAGTAGTCAGTCTATTCTCGTGAGTGGTCTTCGTCGGAGAGAATTAGAAATACGTCATCGTCTCGTCATCATGTTTCAGCAGTCTGTGTAGGTCTTCGCTGGTGTAGTTGAGAGATCATGAGATCCTGTAAAACGAGAGAAGAGAATCTAATTATAGAAACCTTGATAGACAAATTAAATCCGGATTGACCATAAGGCATTGTTAGTGCACGAACAATAGCCGTATAACACTTGAATAGTCCATCGCTTCTGTTGAAGCGATGACAATGCAATAGGGTCGAAATAGGGAAACATTCGCCTACGGTAATTAATCGCCACTTACCTGTTTGAAGCAATAGAAATTATCTAATCGAAATGTGCTACTTTCCGGGGTTGTTCCTTTCAACCAGGTGGCCAACTGGTTGAACAAACCTGAAAAGAAACTGTTTCGTCAGCCTAACATAAAGATAGGAACGGAAGTAAATTAACTCATCTTAATAATCACGAATTTCACCAACAAGTTGAACCCGGTCATTAGAAGCTGAACTCCACACTTTTACATACACGGTACGCGCGCGATAGAAGACGTAGGTATACTGAATCGTCTTCTGCTATAGTAGACCCGATAACCCGATAATTCGAAAAAGCGATCGCTTGATACCCGAATGAAGCCGTTTAACGGCACTAGAAAAATGAAGTAGTAGAATATGATAAGGGTATACAGACTCACATAGACACTAAACAGAATCACTGGTGGCATATTATGGCAAATTTTAAATGCAATTTAGCTTTTAATTGCTCAAGATTTTAATGTGTTCATGTGATAGTCTAAAAGAATAATTGTATTTTTAACTGCTACGTGTCTTTACAATGAACGTTGATTTTGTGTTTTACAGGAAAATGTCTTATCGTATGTATAAAGTTTTAGAAAATTTAAGGAGAAATAAATGTTAAACCTCGTTCAACATTTATTTTCCCGAGGTGCGGGATAGTGTAACCGTTGGTTACAGATTGTTAGTCCTTTTTTAATTCGTGCTATTTTTTATTTGTATACTGTCACGTTTCTAGAGTTCAGTGGTGTTGGATTAGTATAGGGTTAGTAAATAAAAGGTTAGTAAATGTTATCAATGTTAGTAAATTGTCAAAATGTATAAAATATGATTGTTAGTAAGTTAGAAGAATTGTTAAATTTGAAACATGAAAAAGTTGCATGCAAGCTGTGGGTACAAGACAAACATAAACGATAAGTGGGCCAGCAGGCGTATTACACGCAACAGGTGGTAACAACCCCCCAACCCACAATTGAGGAAATTGGGGAGGGGAGGAAAAACAGACAAGAGGGTCAAGCCAAATTCTAGAACCGCCATCACTTCACTCTGTAAAAGGCGTTCGTGTGAACAAGATCAATTTTGAAAGTGTCCTCAAAGATTTAAAAGTGAGTGATAACCGTATAAACTGGGAGTGAAAGTGTATTTCGTCAGGACCTTTTTTATTCCCGCTAAAATATCGCCATCTTGGCTGGTGTGGCGTGGCCTACCAGCAGCACACGTTTCGGCCTAGTAGACGGAAGTCTGCTGTGCCTAACCCGTCAAGGATCATCGCTGACCTCTGGCCATTTCGGTCATAACAAAGACAAATTAAAGACCCCGATGTCCCTTGCAGTTGCCCAAAATTTTATGGCTCATAAGGTAATCTAGAATGCCGTTCAAAGTGTACTGCGATCTGTCAAACTTGGGTACCTTTTGCACTACCGAGGGACCAAATGCAGTACTAGAAGTGATACCCAATCTGAGCCCGAGTGCGACGGACCTGGTCATAACTGTGAAGGAGGTCTACAGCTCGGGGTACTCACCCCTAAACGTAAAGGAGCTTTCCCCTCTCGGCACGGTCACTCCGGTACCGTCCTGGGCCGTGTCGATTGCCGTCAAAGAGGGAGGACGCCTAACGAAGCCAAACCCCTACGACACTACGTCTACGGTGTCGTCGTTACCACCTGTCCAGCCGCAGAATATCCCAGCCTGTTAGCAGCATCAGCGAGCGCTCGCAGGACATCAGGAGATCGTCGGCAGCAACCAGAAGCAGCAAGTCGTACCGGTACGTGAAAACCCAGTAACACCCACACCCCCACAAGAACAATAGCTTGCAATAAACCACTTAAAGATTACCCTAAAACCCACAAAAGTTCAGTTTGCCCAATAAAACACTAGAGATTCCCACCAAATTAGAATTCTTTCATTCCACACACTACAATAGCCCTAGTCAGGTGACGGTACGCTGCACACTTTGATCGCGTAGCCCCTCAGCTTACCCAGTAGCAAGCCGACCCTGAGACCCAGCTCGAGGGGTCTCTTGTTACTGAGAGATTGCCCGGTTCATAAATTAGTTACAGCCATATGTGTGAACAACACAATCGAAACGACAAATCGTTGCCTAACGTCCTGGTCTCGAACGGCTAGATGTTGTAGTTTTGGTCACTACTAACACTAGACAGGCAAAAATTTGTCGCCTCGACCTGTTAACTATATTGTTCGGCGTGTGTAACAGTTCTATCGATCGTTGGCATATTTTCGGAGATTGATACGAAATTGACGTTACTTATTGGATTTTTTTCGCGTCTAATATCGCATACCCCTAATTTGCCCAAGTGATCATTCGAACTGAAGTTAGATTTACTTTGCCAATTATATTCTACATTTATAAGGTTTAATCACCGCATGACTTTTTTATTATTATGATAATTTATTGGCTGTTTTCGGTGAATGCAATACCTATACTCAGAGTGAAAGGAAGTAACGAAAGTAATGAAATGACAAGATGGATAGAATCGCAAGCGAGCGACGAGAGAAATGAATAGAAGTTGAAAATTTGTTTTAACAGAGGGCCATATGTGTGAACAACACAATCGAAACGACAAATCGTTGCCTAACGTCCTGGTCTCGAACGGCTAGATGTTGTAGTGTTGGTCACTACTAACACTAGACAGGCAAAAATTTGTCGCCTAGACCTGTTAACTATATTGTTCGGCGTGTGTAACAGTTCTATCGATCGTTGGCATATTTTCGGAGATTGATACGAAATTGACGTTACTTATTGGATTTTTTTCGCGTCTAATATCGCATACCCCTAATTTGCCCAAGTGATCATTCGAACTGAAGTTAGATTTACTTTGCCAATTATATTCTACATTTATAAGGTTTAATCACCGCATGACTTTTTTATTATTATGATAATTTATTGGCTGTTTTCGGTGAATGCAATACCTATACTCAGAGTGAAAGGGAGTAACGAAAGTAATGAAATGACAAGATGGATAGAATCGCAAGCGAGCGACGAGAGAAATGAATAGAAGTTGAAAATTTGTTTTAACAGAGGGCCATATGTGTGAACAACACAATCGAAACGACAAATCGTTGCCTAACGTCCTGGTCTCGAACGGCTAGATGTTGTAGTGTTGGTCACTACTAACACTAGACAGGCAAAAATTTGTCGCCTCGACCTGTTAACTATATTGTTCGGCGTGTGTAACAGTTCTATCGATCGTTGGCATATTTTCGGAGATTGATACGAAATTGACGTTACTTATTGGATTTTTTCGCGTCTAATATCGCATACCCCTAATTTGCCCAAGTGATCATTCGAACTGAAGTTAGATTTACTTTGCCAATTATATTCTACATTTATAAGGTTTAATCACCGCATGACTTTTTTATTATTATGATAATTTATTGGCTGTTTTCGGTGAATGCAATACCTATACTCAGAGTGAAAGGGAGTAACGAAAGTAATGAAATGACAAGATGGATAGAATCGTAAGCGAGCGACGAGAGAAATGAATAGAAGTTGAAAATTTGTTTTAACAGAGGGCCATATGTGTGAATAACACAATCGAAACGACAAATCGTTGCCTAACGTCCTGGTCTCGAACGGCTAGATGTTGTAGTGTTGGTCACTACTAACACTAGACAGGCAAAAATTTGTCGCCTCGACCTGTTAACTATATTGTTCGGCGTGTGTAACAGTTCTATCGATCGTTGGCATATTTTCGGAGATTGATACGAAATTGACGTTACTTATTGGATTTTTTCGCGTCTAATATCGCATACCCCTAATTTGCCCAAGTGATCATTCGAACTGAAGTTAGATTTACTTTGCCTCTCGTCGCTCGCTTGCGATTCTATCCATCTTGTCATTTCATTACTTTCGTTACTCCCTTTCACTCTGAGTATAGGTATTGCATTCACCGAAAACAGCCAATAAATTATCATAATAATAAAAAAGTCATGCGGTGATTAAACCTTATAAATGTAGAATATAATTGGCAAAGTAAATCTAACTTCAGTTCGAATGATCACTTGGGCAAATTAGGGGTATGCGATATTAGATGCGAAAAAATCTAATAAGTAACGTCAATTTCGTATCAATCTCCGAAAATATGCCAACGATCGATAGAACTGTTACACACGCCGAACAATATAGTTAACAGGTCGAGGCGACAAATTTTTGCCTGTCTAGTGTTAGTAGTGACCAACACTACAACATATAGCCGTTCGAGACCAGGACGTTAGGCAACGATTTGTCGTTTCGATTGTGTTGTTCACACATATGGCCCTCCGTTAAAACAAATTTTCAACTTCTATTCATTTCTCTCGTCGCTCGCTTGCGATTCTATCCATCTTGTCATTTCATTACTTTCGTTACTCCCTTTCACTCTGAGTATAGGTATTGCATTCACCGAAAACAGCCAATAAATTATCATAATAATAAAAAAGTCATGCGGTGATTAAACCTTATAAATGTAGAATATAATTGGCAAAGTAAATCTAACTTCAGTTCGAATGATCACTTGGGCAAATTAGGGGTATGCAATATTAGACGCGAAAAAATCCAATAAGTAACGTCAATTTCGTATCAATCTCCGAAAATATGCCAACGATCGATAGAACTGTTACACACGCCGAACAATATAGTTAACAGGTCGAGGCGACAAATTTTTGCCTGTCTAGTGTTAGTAGTGACCAACACTACAACATCTAGCCGTTCGAGACCAGGACGTTAGGCAACGATTTGTCGTTTCGATTGTGTTGTTCACACATATGGCCCTCTGTTAAAACAAATTTTCAACTTCTATTCATTTCTCTCGTCGCTCGCTTGCGATTCTATCCATCTTGTTATTTCATTACTTTCGTTACTCCCTTTCACTCTGAGTATAGGTATTGCATTCACCGAAAACAGCCAATAAATTATCATAATAATAAAAAAGTCATGCGGTGATTAAACCTTATAAATGTAGTCAAATCATTGAAGTATTTTCTGGTAGAACTTCTGGCGAAGCTGTATTAGATTTTTCTGGTAAAGAATTTCTAGCGAAACTCTATTGATATTCTTAACCCTGGAAGAACTCATGGCGAAATTTCTTAAAAAACACCATTCCGGAAAAAATAGTTAGAGAAAATACTGGAGGAACCGAAGGATTTTTTCCAGAATGTTTTGGAAGAACTTTTAGAAGATTTTCTTGAATTTCCGGTGAAATCAACGGAAAAATATTAATGAAGCTTCTGAAAGAGTTTTTAGTGGAACCCCTATGAGAATTTCAGCTCATTCCTTGAAGATTTTCCTGATAGAAATCATGGAGAATTACCTGGGCGAATTTCAGATCCAATTCATGGATGAACCTCTGGTGGAATCCTTAGAGAAATTCCTGGAGGGCTTTTAGTTGGAATGCCTAGAGGAAATCCTAGCAAAATTTTCGAAGCAATTCCTGGTGGATTCAATGAACGAATTCTCAGAGGAATCGCTAAAGGAATTCTTTTTTTGAATCCTAGGAGGAACTCCTCATAGAGTCACTTGAGGATATACTGATGGATTCCCTAATTACTTGTGAAATCTTTATAAGAAATTTTTGGTTAAATTGCTGAATTAATTTTTGAAAACCCCCAAGAATCTCTAAAGATATTTTGTGAGAAATTCTTTGAGAAATTCCCGATGGAATCTGTAGAGTTATTGCGGTGATAAAATCCTGAGACATTTCCGGAAAAATCTTAGGAGGAATTCCTGATAACCCTTGAGTATCCTTGGAGATATTTATTCCTTGAAGAATTTTGGGAGGCATCCCATCCGAGTGGTTAGAGTCCGCGGCTACAAAGCAACGCCATGCTGAAGGTGTCTGGGTTCGATTCCAGGTCGGTCGAGGATCTTTTCGTAAAGGAAATTTCCTTGACTTCCCTGGGCATAGAGTATCATCGTACTTGCCACACGATATACGAATGCGAAAATGGCAACTTTGGCAAAGAAAGCTCTCAGTTAATAACTGTGGAAGTGCTCATAAGAACACTAAGCTGAGAAGTCGGCTCTGTCCCAGTGGGGACGTTAATGCCAAGAAGAAAAAGAATTCTTGCAGGAACTCCAGATGAAATCATAGGAGGAACTCCTGATGAAATCCCTTGAAGAATTCCCTATGGAATCACTGAAGGAACTCCTGATGAAATCCCTGGAGGAACTCCTGATAGAATGCCTAGAGAAA
Organism: Aedes aegypti; assembly: GCF_002204515.2. NCBI lineage: Eukaryota > Metazoa > Arthropoda > Insecta > Diptera > Culicidae > Aedes > Aedes aegypti. The sequence goes on along the minus strand of NC_035107.1, from coordinate 153,634,240 downwards.
TTCCTTAAGATATCCCTAGAAGATCCTGATGGAATTCGTAGGTGACCTCCTGATATAAACTCTGGAGGAACTCCTAATAGAATCTCGGAAGAAATGCTAGCTGGAATCTCTGTAGGAACTCTTGATGGAATTCCTGGAAGAACTCGTGATGAAATCCTCAGAAGAACTCTAATGGTAGCCCTAAAGGTACTCCTAATAGAATCCCTATTGGAATTCCTAATAGAATCCCTAGAGGAACTCTTGATGGAATCCTTAACGGCCTAGAATCGGCGACAAACGGATCAAGGTTTGACCATTCTTGGAAGACCCCGGAAATGTGGCCAATTTGAAATTTCCATAGAATCCTGCCATGCGACATATCAAAATTTGCAGAATTTCGTGTAAAAAACATTCGAGGTAATCTGAGCAGCCCTGAGCCATGATTTGGTTACTCGGTGGCCAAATAATCGGTTCCGTAGGTTCCAGAGGTCCCAGTAAAGTGGCCAATTAGAAATTTCCATAGAATCCTGCCATGCGACATATCAAAATTTGCAGAATTTCGTGTAAAAAACATTCGAGGTAATCTGAGCAGCCCTGGGCCATGTTTTGGCTACTCGGTGGCCAAATAATCGGTTCCGCAGGTTCCAGAGGTTCCTGTAAAGTGGCCAATTAGAAATTTCCATAGAATCCTGCCATGCGACATATCAAAATTTGCAGAATTTCGTGTAAAAAACATTCGAGGTAATCTGAGCAGCCTTGGGCCATGATTTGGCTACTCGGTGGCCAAATAATCGGTTCCGTAGGTTCCAGAGGTCCCAGTAAAGTGGCCAATTAGAAATTTCCATAGAATCCTGACATGCGACATATCAAAATTTGCAGAATTTCGTGTAAAAAACATTCGAGGTAATCTGAGCAGCCCTGGGCCATGTTTTGGCTACTCGGTGGCCAAATAATCGGTTCCGCAGGTTCCAGAAGTTCCTGTAAAGTGGCCAATTAGAAATTTCCATAGAATCCTGCCATGCGACATATCAAAATTTGCAGAATTTCGTGTAAAAAACATTCGAGGTAATCTGAGCAGCCCTGGGCCATGTTTTGGCTACTCGGTGGCCAAATAATCGGTTCCGCAGGTTCCAGAGGTCCCAGTAAAGTGGCCAATTTGAAATTTCCATAGAATCCTGCCATGCGACATATCAAAATTTGCAGAATTTCGTGTAAAAAACATTCGAGGTAATCTGAGCAGCCGTGAGCCATGATTTGGCTACTCGGTGGCCAAATAATCGGTTCCGCAGGTTCCAGAGGTCCCTGTAAAGTGGCCAATTAGAAATTTCCATAGAATCCTGCCATGCGACATATCAAAATTTGCAGAATTTCGTGTAAAAAACATTCGAGGTAATCTGAGCAGCCTTGGGCCATGTAAAGTGGCCAATTAGAAATTTCCATAGAATCCTGCCATGCGACATATCAAAATTTGCAGAATTTCGTGTAAAAAAACATTCGAGGTAATCTGAGCAGCCCTGGGCCATGTTTTGGCTACTCGGTGGCCAAATAATCGGTTCCGCAGGTTCCAGAGGTTCCTGTAAAGTGGCCAATTAGAAATTTCCATAGAATCCTGCCATGCGACATATCAAAATTTGCAGAATTTCGTGTAAAAAACATCCGAGGTAATCTGAGCAGCCCTGGGCCATGTTTTGGCTACTCGGTGGCCAAATAATCGGTTCCGCAGGTTCCAGAGGTTCCTGTAAAGTGGCCAATTAGAAATTTCCATAGAATCCTGCCATGCGACATATCAAAATTTGCAGAATTTCGTGTAAAAAACATCCGAGGTAATCTGAGCAGCCCTGAGCCATGATTTGGCTACTCGGTGGCCAAATAATCGGTTCCGTAGGTTCCAGAGGTAACAGTAAAGTGGCCAATTAGAAATTTCCATAGAATCCTGCCATGCGACATATCAAAATTTGCAGAATTTCGTGTAAAAAACATTCGAGGTAATCTGAGCAGCCCTGGGCCATGATTTGGCTACTCGGTGGCCAAATAATCGGTTCCGCAGGTTCCAGAGGTCCCAGTAAAGTGGCCAATTAGAAATTTCCATAGAATCCTGCCATGCGACATATCAAAATTTCCAGAATTTCGTGTAAAAAACATTCGAGGTAATCTGAGCAGCCGTGAGCCATGATTTGGCTACTCGGTGGCCAAATAATCGGTTCCGCAGGTTCCAGAGGTCCCTGTAAAGTGGCCAATTAGAAATTTCCATAGAATCCTGCCATGCGACATATCAAAATTTGCAGAATTTCGTGTAAAAAACATTCGAGGTAATCTGAGCAGCCCTGGGCCATGTTTTGGCTACTCGGTGGCCAAATAATCGGTTCCGCAGGTTCCAGAGGTCCCAGTAAAGTGGCCAATTTGAAATTTCCATAGAATCCTGCCATGCGACATATCAAAATTTGCAGAATTTCGTGTAAAAAACATTCGAGGTAATCTGAGCAGCCCTGAGCCATGATTTGGTTACTCGGTGGCCAAATAATCGGTTCCGTAGGTTCCAGAGGTCCCAGTAAAGTGGCCAATTAGAAATTTCCATAGAATCCTGCCATGCGACATATCAAAATTTGCAGAATTTCGTGTAAAAAACATTCGAGGTAATCTGAGCAGCCTTGGGCCATGTTTTGGCTACTCGGTGACCAAATAATCGGTTCCGCAGGTTCCAGAGGTCCCTGTAAAGTGGCCAATTAGAAATTTCCATAGAATTCTGCCATGCGACATATCAAAATTTGCAGAATTTCGTGTAAAAAACATTCGAGGTAATCTGAGCAGCCCTGGGCCATGTTTTGGCTACTCGGTGGCCAAATAAACGGTTCCGTAGGTTCCAGAGGTCCCAGTAAAGTGACCAATTAGAAATTTCCATAGAATACTGCCATGCGACATATCAAAATTTGCAGAATTTCGTGTAAAAACATTCGAGGTAATCTGAGCAGCCCTGGGCCATGTTTTGGCTACTCGGTGGCCAAATAATCGGTTCTGCAGGTTCCAGAGGTCTCAGTAAAGTGGCCAATTTGAAATTTCCATAGAATCCTGCCATGCGACATATCAAAATTTGCAGAATTTCGTGTAAAAAAGATTCGAGGTAATCTGAGCAGCCCTGAGCCATAATTTGGCTACTCGGTGGCCAAATAATCGGTTCCGTAGGTTCCAGAGGTCCCAGTAAAGTGGCCAATTAGAAATTTCCATAGAATCCTGCCATGCGACATATCAAAATTTGCAGAATTTCGTGTAAAAAACATTCGAGGTAATCTGAGCAGCCCTGGGCCATGTTTTGGCTACTCGGTGGCCAAATAATCGGTTCCGCAGGTTCCAGAGGTCCCAGTAAAGTGGCCAATTAGAAATTTCCATAGAATCCTGCCATGCGACATATCAAAATTTGCAGAATTTCGTGTAAAAAACATTCGAGGTAATCTGAGCAGCCCTGAGCCATGATTTGGCTACTCGGTGGCCAAATAATCGGTTCCGTAGGTTCCAGAGGTCCCAGTAAAGTGGCCAATTAGAAATTTCCATAGAATCCTGCCATGCGACATATCAAAATTTGCAGAATTTCGTGTAAAAAACATTCGAGGTAATCTGAGCAGCCCTGGGCCATGTTTTGGCTACTCGGTGGCCAAATAATCGGTTCCGCAGGTTCCAGAGGTCCCAGTAAAGTGGCCAATTTGAAATTTCCATAGAATCCTGCCATGCGACATATCAAAATTTCCAGAATTTCGTGTAAAAAACATTCGAGGTAATCTGAGCAGCCCTGAGCCATGATTTGGCTACTCGGTGGCCAAATAATCGGTTCCGTAGGTTCCAGAGGTCCCAGTAAAGTGGCCAATTAGAAATTTCCATAGAATCCTGCCATGCGACATATCAACATTTGCAGAATTTCGTGTAAAAAACATTCGAGGTAATCTGAGCAGCCCTGGGCCATGTTTTGGCTACTCGGTGGCCAAATAATCGGTTCTGCAGGTTCCAGAGGTCCCAGTAAAGTGGCCAATTAGAAATTTCCATAGAATCCTGCCATGCGACATATCAACATTTGCAGAATTTCGTGTAAAAAACATCCGAGGTAATCTGAGCAGCGCTGGGCCATAATTTGGCTACTAGGTGGCCAAATATTCGGATCCGTAGGTTCCAGAGGTCCCGGTAATGTGGCCAATTAGAAATTTCCATAGAATCCAACCATGCGACATATCAAAATTAGCAGAATTTTATGAAAAAAAATCATCTAAGCTAATCTAAGCAGTAATGCGCCATGTATCAACCATTCTGTGGCCATATAATGCGTTCCGTATTTTCAAGAGGTCCCGGCAATGTAGTCAATTTATACTTTCCATAGAATTCACCCATGCGATATATCAATATTTGATGGATTTTATGAAAGAACCACCTGATGTTGTCAGTCCACTCTCCACACCTCGATATTCTTTAACTCGATATCTTCTATATCTCGATGGACTTTTCAGTCCCTTTAAATTTCCATGCATCGTGCTCTCCACAAGTCGATGTCACGTAAGAGGTAATTTTCTCTCCATAACTCGATATCTATTTGAAAATCATTCTTATTTGGAGTAACTGGATCAAATTCTTGTTTTGAGGTGAATAAATACCTGCAAGTTAAGAAGTTCAAAAATAAATGCATATAAAAATATGTTGTCAGAAACAATAATTGTTTGTAAAATACTATCAGCAAAATAATATTGCTATCTTACAGAAGTGATCTTATATGTATTGTTAATACAGTGGGATTCCGTTTTTTGGCAAAATCGAAATTTTCAGCTGCCAAAAACGGAACCGTGCCAAAATCGGAACCCAATTTTTTAATATCAAGGACTATGTTATAAAGCTAAAGACCCATCATATAGAATTGTGACAGGCGTTCCATTCACTTTTTATTGCTGAAATATCTTCAATGATGTTTTATAAGCTTTATGTATGCTATTTGTACACATGGACCATGTGAAAACCATAATCGCATAAGTGTTCTTTATGCAAGAAATGAACAAATCGTCAAAATAGTGTTAGAAAAACTATAATTAGCGGAAAATTCTCAAGTCTAAAAAATTCATAAGGACTTTTTAGGCTGCCACTAGCAATCTCTGAATTTCGCTGTAAACCTATTCAGAATCCTCAAGATTTTGTCAGAAATATTGAAAATAAAACTGGACATCCACAGTATTCCGCTAGAAATTCACATGTCGCCTTAGAAATCTTTGGAGTTTACAATGCATCAACAGATTTCGCACAGCATCCCCAATAACTAAATATAAGTCTCAAGATCCCGCAAGAAATACTCAGATTTCGCTCAGTACTTTCAATATTCTCAGTAGCCCATTATAAAACATAGGATTCCATTAGGGTAAAAAAAAATTCCTAGCTCCAGCAAACGGTCGATAGGAGTTCATAAGGAACATTTTGATAAATTCATGCGGTCCGTATACTTCATTAAAATCTTGATATCTTACGCAGTTTAATTCAGCCTGAGCATCACTGATATAGTATGTTGGATCGTTTCTTAAAAAGTCCAACGTCATACAGAGTATCTATCGTATTCATTGAAGCGTGCATCAACCTTATTGAGGATGAAGTATAGTGTAAATCCTGTTCTTGTGAGTCATTTATTTCTCTAGGTATTGCCAAAGTTATGGATTATATATTGACACTTATGGAATATACTTGAAAACGAATCTACTTGAAATACGTAAATTATTTTATGAAATTCCATGAAAAGCTAAGAAACACGACTGTTATGCTATCTAAAATTAAACAAGCGCGTAAGGTACTCCTAAAAGTTAGTGATATTTGGGGGAATATCAGCGGAAATCTGGCTCTGAAATGCGGTAAGCGTGAAGCTGGCTTGCTTTTCAAATGACTAAATCAAAAGACATAAATTTTAATGGCATTCGAAAATGTTGCCAAAAACGGATTCATTCATTCGGGAGGGGAGTGATTCAAAAATGGAGCATGCCAAAAACGAAATCCCACTGTACAAGAGTTTGTTCTTTTGGTTTTGTGATTTTTTGTGTCGGTATATTCTTTAACTCGATAATTTTACAGTCAAACCTCGATGAGTCGATATTGAAAGGAACCATCGACTCATGGAAATATCGATTCATGTGACAAAAATGCTTTGGAAAGCTGTTTGAGGGGACCATCATAGCTACCATTAAATTTTGATTCTAGTATGGTTCCATGAGTCGATATCGAGTCATGGAACATCGACTCATGGAGGTTTCACTGTATAAATCAGTGGTCTCTTGAGCATCGAGTTTTGGAGAGTCTAAACTTAGCAGTCTTGGATACTTGATGGCCATATAATCTATTCCGGAGGCTCCAAGGATCCCGGTTATGTGGCCAATTTGCAGGCTAACCATGTTCAATAAAGGTACAGGGGATAGGCAAAATGATTGAGATAGGCAAAATTTCGCCTAAATTCAAATGCTCATAACCTCATGGAATTGATTAAATTGGATGCATTTGGAAGAAGTCGACCGCAAATTTGTTCTAGTTTCAGGAACTTGCTTGGCCAATGGCCATGTATATTGGCCACCGGACGCCGGAGATGTTCCCGGTTCCCCAAAGTCATGTCCAAATGGCATTTTTCATGTGGCTTGATATTTCCGTGCGGTGTGAGGTTATACAGATGTTTACTATTTTCCTAGAAACTAGAACTACTGGGAAGTTGATTGCCGGCGGACGCAATAATATTCGTTGGAAATTTTCCGATATATGACAATTTCCGTGAAACTGGTTCCGGAAAATATAGTTAGTCATGTTTGTATTTCCAATCATATAAATATTATCCAGAGCTACCTATAACAAGTGGGCATCGAACATCGGCCATCAGATGCACTGATTATTCTATAGTAGGTTCCAGGTGTCCAGGGGAAGTGGCCGATAAGGAACGACCATTGTATAGTTGGCTCCAGGTGTGGTCAATTCAAAACATGTCCGAAAGCACATCAATATTGGTATGAAACATCAAGATTTTTTAAGTTGATGCTACTGGAAGTATTTACAAAGCAACTTATTTCTATAGTATGTTCCGGTGCCTTGGGGGAAGTGGCCAATTAGGAATTTGTCTGGAATCATATCAATATGGGTATCAAACTTCAAGATTTTTTAAGGTGAGCATTTCCAAAATCACAGCCTGCTAGATCACTTCCAAGAGCAGGTTCCAAGAGCCCCAGGGGATGTGGCCATGTTCCGAATTGTAAATTTGTGTAGAAGCTTCTTTTACTATAGAATGGTTATTATGGATTATAGTGGTCACATGGAACCTACTGTTCATGGTAGACGGTGATTCTAAAACTGCTTCCGGAAGCAAGAATTTTAAAAATATTGAAGTTTGTTACCCATTTTGATATCATTCCGTGCATGGGTGAAATTGGCCACTTCTATCGGGGTACCTCGAACGTACTATACAGTGGCAATGGCAGGCAGTGGTTCTGGAAGTGTTTTCAGAAGCATCACCTTCTAAAATGTTGATACCTAATACTTATATTTGGCCACATTCCTCGGGGCACATTAATCCTACTATATATTGATCATGGCAGTTGGTGGTTCTGAAATACCTTCGGAAGTTTGATGCTCATAATCCTAATTGACCAATTCCCCCAGGGCACTCGGAACCTACTATAAAGTAGTCAGTGCGTCTAAAAGTTCTGAATATGCTGCTGGGAGCATCATCTTGAAGCTTGATGCTCACATGGATAAATCTCCGGATAATATATACATGATTGGAAATACATGACTGACCATATTTTCCGGAACAAGTTTTACGGAAATGGTCATATTTCGGAAGATTTCCAACGAATCCGTATGCGTCCGCTGACATTTAACTTTCTATAAGTTCTAGTTTCTAGGGAAAATGTAAACATCTATACAACTCCACACCACACAAAAATAACAAGCGACATGAAAAATGTCATTTGGCAATAACCTCAGGGAACCGGGAACATCTCCGGCGCTCGGTGGCCAATATACATGGCCAAGCGAGTTCCAAACTTGCTTGGCCTTGCAAACTAGACCAAAATGTTGCCTATCTACTGTAAATATAATTCGTGATCATTATTACGGCGATAGATGTTTTATTGAAAACAACCGTTCGATTTTGACACGGTTCGATTATAGGCAACATGAAAATTTTCGGCATGGTGCCAAAATTGGCCTATGAAACCGCAACCGTAGACACAGTGTGTCTATTTCGGCTCAGGATAACTATGATTACCTGCAGTGTTTGTTATCCTGAAATTCTACAAGGGGTTCGTCCACAAATGACGTAGCATTCTAGTGGTGAGAAGGGAGTCGACGGTTTTGCGACGAACCATGTTTTAGGTATGGTATGCGAAATAGGCTACGATGGGGGCGGTGGTGTCAAAATTGGCCAAAACATGTTACGCAATTTATGAGTGGTGCCAAATTTCGATATATCGCATGACTGGATTGTACACAATCCGTAAACTGGCTACTTCACCGGGGTCTCTGGAAACAAATCCGTGGCCACAGAGTGGCCGTTTTGGCTTAGGACAGCTAATATTACCTGAAGTGTTTTTTTACACCAAATTCTGTAAATTTTGATATGTCGCATAGCTCGATTGTACATAATCCGTTAACTGGCCACTTTACCGGAACCTTGGAACCGGTTCTGTGACTATAAGGTGGCCATTTTGGCTTAAGACAACTAGGATTACCTGAAGTGTATTTTACAAGAAAATCTGCAAATTTTGATGTGTCGCATGGCTAGATTGTTCATAATCCGTAAGCTGGCCAGCTTACCGGGGCCTCTGGAACCGATTTCGTGGCCACAGGGTGGTTATTTTGGCTCAGGATAGCTATTATTGCTTGAAGTTTTTTTTTTTCATAAAATTCTGCAAATTTTGATATGTCACACGGCTGGGTTGTACATAATTCGAAAATTGGCCATTTCGCTGGGGCCTCTGGAACCGGTTCTGTGGCCACAAAGTGGTCAATATGGCTTATGACAGCTAGGATTCCCTCAGATGTTTTTTATTCATGAAATTCTGCAAATTTTGATATGTCACACGTCTGGGTTCTGCGGAAAGTGTAAATTGACCACATATCCGGATATCTCTGGTATCTGTCTGGGGGCTCTGAGTCCTGTTCCGTGGCCACCAGACAGTTCTAGATGCTCCAAATGGTTAATAGTAGCAATAAGTTCAGTTCTGATAGGAAGCTTCACTCAGAAATAATGAAATTCATAAAATGACTATTTTCCATTCATTCGCAAACTAAACTCGATTAGCGCAAACTAGTTTATAATTATTATGCATTTTATAACTATTTTTCATTATCTCAATGTATAAAATGTATTAAGGATTTGGAAATGTATGCATTCTGAATAACTCCTCAGGTTTGCAAACAAGTGTTTTCCTGCCTCGTGCTTACAGGAATAATTTAAAGTATTTCACATAGTTTAGTGATGTTTTATAATAGGATAGTAGAAGAAAAAGGTTTGTATGGTGAATTAATTTTGAGGGAAAAAAACGAAAGTGAACTAGACTTTATTTTTCTAGCAGGAGCTTCGGAGTCACCTTCACGTCATCCGGCGTATTTGAAGACAAGGACAGAACGGGTAACGGAGTGAGAGCCAGAATAATTAAGTGACATATTTTCGATTAGTGTTTATTGTATTGCTTATGATTTCTTGAAGATTAAAGATTTATACTCAACTCGTCACCTTTGTTTGAAATTTACACAATTTAGTTGCACAAAACTATGACTTTTGATCTGTTTTATGACCCAGATGCATTTAGTCGCCAATAGCTGAAATATAGTCATTTTTGAACTATATTGGATTTAGTTCAGTTACCACTATCTGGTTTTTAGACATTTTATGCATGAACCCAGGCAAACCGGGATTATGCATGAAAAATAGTCATTAATGACTTTATTTATTTCTGAGTGTTCTACATATGCATCCATTTGTAAACCAATACAGATAAATTTCACGACCCCTATCGTGGAAAGCATGCCCTTACAAAAATGGCCAAACCTTGATCTGTTCGGCGTCGATTCTGAGCGGCCAAACCCGGTCAATCCTTGTGTCCGGCCCAGATTCGGAAAATTTATGAACTAACGATTATTTTGAGTATAAAAACATTGAAATTTGGTTGAAAAATGCTTGCGATATTACTGTGCCAAATCCGGGTCAATATGACCCGGAATGCCTTAAGTGTAACTTTTTTTGAATGCAACAGGAAGGTTAATAACTTTTGAACTAAAATAGATATCATCAATATTTTTGCATGAAAATTTGCGTTTTGTTAAGTTCTAAAAGTCGTTCATAGACGACTTTGACGAGAAACTAATATTAAAAAGACTAGAGTTGAAAAACTTATTTTTGTTGGACCACCCTGCGATGATTAGGAAAAAATGCTCTAGATTGGTCAAATTTTGAGCTACAGAAAAACTTTTTTTGGCAAAGTTGATCAAAATTTTGAGTTCTACCGCTTTGCCTAAGAGTATATACCAGTATTTTTCCAAATAAAAAAGTTGATTATTTGATTTGTGTGATATTGTGGACCACCCTAGTTTTAAATGACACAGTATGGAAGCTTACATTTTTAGAAACAATTTTGTAGAAGATCATTTTCGTCTGAAATTTTATTTTCATGCTCAAAATGCAGAATAATAAAGGAACACATACAATGAAAATCTTCAAAATAGTTTTAAAGCCCTATCTTTCTTAATTTAGATTTCTCGTCAAAGCGATCTATGAACGACTTTTAGAACTTAACAAAACGCAAATTTGTATGCAAAAATATTGATGATATCTATTTTAGTTCAAAAGTTATTAAAGTTTTTCTGATTAAAATCCTTTGTTTTCCAAGGAATTTTATTAGAGTTACAAAAATAACACATCTGTAATTTTTTGATATAATATACAATTTCATTTTGTCTTTTGAATGCCATCAAAAGATATTTTTTATGTTTGCCCCTATCAGAGATATTTTCAATCAAAGTAGGCATGTTTTTGAGAGAAAAACAACAATAACTCCCAAACGGAAGGAGATAGCGAGTTTCTTCACTCATCAAAATACGCATTTTTTGAAGCTCTAAAAGTGTTTCATAGACTACTTTGATGAGAAATTTGAATTGAAAACTCTAGAGCCAGAAAACCAGTTTTGTTCGGACCACCCTATGTCACCGTAGGAAAAAAGCTCTAAATCGGTCAATTTAAGAGATACAAAATAACTTTTTCAAAATGGTCTACAACTTTGCTGTAGCATGTATAATATAATTTCTACGAATAAGAAAGTTAGTTACACAATTTCTATGAAAATGTGGTCCACCCTAGTTTTCAATAACACCAAACAAAGAGCTTAACTAATACAAACAACTTTGTAGAAGACCGTTCTCGTCTAATTTTTCATTCTAAAGCTCAAAATGCATCTTTCCGCGTAAAACTGATTTCTGGACCACTGTGCAACGGAGGATTTGTCAGTTCGAGCGCGCGAAATTTTCACAAGTCTTTGACGTTTACAAAGTGAGTCAAATCTCGATTACTTTTTCAAATCGACGTAAGTAACTTTCATACGGTTTTGAGAAAATTAATTCAGAAGAATCACAACCTGTCTTTTAAAACTGTTTTAAAATTAACCAACTTTTTAACATTTTTTCGCCGTGTACATCGCTTAAATTTTGCATACATTAAGCTCGCGTTCAAAAACTAGGGAGTTCCTGTTATTTCCCACAAAAAAAATATTACAAAATGATAAGCCGATTTATTCAGTTACTTTCGACGTTTTTCTACCAGTGTAAAATCGGCTCAAGTAGTGTTTTGTTTTGATTCGTGGTTAAGTCACTTTGTCTCTCCATACAGCGGAGCGGCGAAAGTAGTGGTTAGGTTGCGAAACTGGAGAATCTTACTTTCGTCGTTTTGTAAATCCTGCAATTAAACGTTCTAAAAGTGAAAAATCGAGTTGGTTCAAAGCGAAACGTGTAGAATTTTGTCTGCGAAACACGTAGGATCCATAAAGTAAGTTTGTATACTTTTTTGACTTGAGTATGTTTGAATAAGTTTTCGAGAAATATGTTTGTGTTTACTCAAAAGTGAGTAAGGTCGTTTTCTTTCATGGTTGAGTAAAAAGTTACTCACTTTGATAAAATAAAGTTACTCACTTTTGACAGCTAACTTGAAACTTCGAAAGTGAGTCAAAGTTACTCTCTTTTGAGTAGATTTGAACGAGCGTGTAGCATGCAAAGGCTCACACTGTAAGACTAAAGTACCCTTTAAAGGGTAAAAAAGTACCCTCTTTGAGAGAAACTAGTTTAACTCATAAAAAGAGTAAAGGGCCTTTACTCGTTAAAGAGTAAACCGCTTGTACGTCAAACCAACGAGTGAATTTTACCCACTATTCGGAATTAATTCAGTTAAAAAGTGGGTAAAATATACCCTTTTATTCATTATCTAGATTAAACGTTTTAATATGAATCAAATGAAAATAAATAAATGGAGCAAGAGCAATAAAAATCAATGAGCAATAAAACACTTTATTATAGCTTATATAAAATTTAAAATAATAACGTAATGCACTTAACCTACAATGCTACAATGTTTCATCATCTTATTAACTATAAATTTTCTCCAAGGCTGAAAAATCTGCAGTTTATACTAATTCCAGACATTAGTCCTCGCATTGACCGGAATACAGTTTTCTATGCGTCCGCTTTTGGCCGTAGAAATCTGCCATGGCTCCAGTCCGCAACTGCGTTTTTCAACAAACCTGCAAAGATCACGGCATTTCTTTAGCTAACGACGAAATTAATGAAGTTTTTCGATTTTAAACTTACCCGAAAATGTAAAAACTTGTCCATTTGTCCACAACTGTCCACAATAAGCGATCCGAATACGACTTGGGTGATGAACAAAAGATAATGGACGCTAAGAGTGTTCATCAGAAATCCTAAAGACATTCTTCACCCATTAAAGAGTAAAGCGTTTGAACTAATAAAAGAATACAAAATACCCATTATCCTAAACAAAAAACTACCCCATTTTTTGACAGTTTCATACATGAGGAAAAAATGGGTGCTTTTTACGCCTTAAAGGGTAGAGCCAAGTTTACAGTGCACTGTAAGGTCAAAGTACCCTTTAAAGGGTAAAAAAGTACCCTCTTTGAAAGAAACTAGTTTAACTCCTAAAAAGAGTAAAGGGCCTGTACTCTTTAAAGAGTAAACGGCTTGTACGTCAGTTTAAGGAGTAAATTTTACCCATTATTTGGATTTGATTTAACTTGGATAACGGGTAAATTTTACCCCTTTTTTTGATTAAATCTTCCAATGCGAGATATCAGTTAATTGAGAAGGAAGGATGCTGAGAAATGTAAAATAACTTTAATAACACCAGTTAACTTCATTTATTATAAAAACATCGAGTACAAATTGATGAGCTTTCAATCAGCATATACATAGCTTTGGAAGCGAAATGAATTCGTATTCCCGGACCTTGATTCATATTATGTGGCGCCGGAACGTCCAAGTCCCGATAAGTCTTCCGGTGTATTTCCTGCGTTCAAACCAAAATATTTTATTTTGTGAACCCATTCATGCTATTTAAAATATATTTCGCTTCATTTACCTGCATTTCTTTGCATTTTTCGGCCAATTGGTCCTTGATTTTTTTCATAAACTTAAACAAATGAAACTTTTAATCCTAATGTTGAGAAACATTGGCTCTGCACGAGCTGAAGACAATTTTCACCCATTAAAGAGTATATCTTCGGAACAATAAAATGGGCAAAAAATACTCTTTATGTGAAATTAAAAATTACCCGTTATGTTGACAGCTCCATATATCAGGAAAAAGTGGGCATTTTTTATACATTAATGGGTACTGCCGAGTTTACAGTGTGCAGTGCTCAAATGTCACTAAGGTATATATTTTTTCTTTTCATGTTTTCTCCAGTTTACGCTTTTCATTCTTAAGTGATGGCTTTATTACGATCATCTTTTCAGGATTATTCTGAGGTATGTAATGTTTTGCATGGCACAAGAGTTATATAACGCTAAATATGGTAATTCTCAACCATCATTCAACCAAACAAATTTTGAATAACCTGAACCGAATCCATATTATGCACACTAGTGGTGGTAAGCACCAACGTAGTTAGTACCAGATTTTATCCGGATTTTCAAAAATCCAAGATTAAATTTAGTAGGTACTCCGTTCGATAAGCACCAAAATCGGTATTAAAGCGAAGTATGCACTTCGACAAAAAAGTAATCGCCTATCTCGATGCGTGGAAAATTTCTTGCAACACTGATATTAAAACTCCATTATAATTTATGTGCGAAAACCATATAGAAGCAGGTTTTCTGCCTCCAACAATCTTTTATGTGCCACTTTTAAATTTTATTTGTGGACAATAAATTTCAAAGTCTATGCATGTATATACCACTAGCATTGCAATGCATTATAAAGGTTACATTAGTACAACCTATTTAAGCTGCCAATATTTTTGAAGAGCACAAACTTGTATACCAACGGTTGCAAAAATGTATCGCCATCTTATTTCTTCGCTGCTACTGTACGAGTTTTCCCAAAGTATTATCATTAACAGTAATACACATCGCATTTCAGCCAAATATGTGGATGTTCAGTGTATTATATCTGGGATAGCAAGAATAAGTTGTAAGTATTATAAAATGGTTGAAACATTACAGATTAATAAGCTATTTTTTATGTTACAGCTGTCCAAAAAAAATGCAATCGCGTCGGAATCAAATTCTAAGACGATGAACTCCAATGAACATGTATCCCGCTCATGCAATGACTATTGGTTAAATCATGCGATGCGCTGGACGCAATCGAAGAACACAGTCGTCCCATATTCTCCAGCAGCACTCGTAGACTCCCACGCTCTTGTTGGTATCATCCCCGTAGCTGCTAACATCAACACGACCAGATAATTTACTATTTCGTGGATTTCTAACTGGATCCCGTTAGAATATGTATCAACTTTTATTCTCCTTAATAAATGTGCATTACTGTATGCGTATTTGATTTTCATCATCATTTTTTTACAAAAAGAAAAATCGTAAATTTTTTCGACTAATTCATTTATTTACTACTCGCGATCACAGATAAAATATATTAGCGTGACCGTTTGAAATAAGTTGCACCTGCATTTGCTTTATGTGTGCACTGCATTTAAGAATGAGCGTGACAAAACTTTTGTTTTTTATGTGCGTGACTAATTAATTGCAAATGCCAAGCTTGATTGCAAAAATCTATGGGTGCTGCACATAAATTCCAATTGGAGATTGAGTTCAGTGAAGAAATGCTCAAGAAAAGCATTTTTCTTTTGATCGCAGTACGCAGTTGAAAAGAAATGTCAATTCAAATGAAGCTCACTGTTAGGGTTGATTTAGCAAGACATGTCCTGATTTTGAGCTTCTTTTGATGTGTCCTGATTTATTTTTCATATTTCAAGTTTTGTCCTGCTTTCTTCATAGCTATTTTTGCATAGCTTTGGTAATATTTCAGAGATTGAAATTTTTATATTTTAACCTAGATGTGCGTGGAATGTGTCAGTAGTCGGATGGTGCCGAAACCGTAAATTACCCTAAAGCGAAGTATTGACTTCGCAGCACCAATCTGGAGTTCGCCGGTTGGACTTCCGAAGCGAAGTTTTGAACGAACTAACTGTCATTGCTCTGCCGGCTCGGCTTTTATCTCGACTGTTTTAGAAAACTGTCCAACATCACGTCGACGGAAGAAGTTTCACCACAACGGAGGATTTGTCAGTTCGAGCGCGCCAAAATCCTTCCGATTAAAAATGTGTTGGCGGTGCTTAAGGTGCAACTGTTTGCTATCCATAAATGATGATCGATTTTGTAGTTTGGGAATGTGATATCGGTTCTACCGGACATAGATGAACTGAAAGTGTATCAACATGCCTGTTGTTAGCAAGCATATGATCCGGATAGATCACCGAATGATCGATATGATATACACCAGAAATATTTTCTTTTCAACGATAGTTTGAACATAGATTGTTCATGGATGCCACGATGAGTCTATCGTGTGTTACCTTAAGTTCGTTGATAAAGAAGAGGAAAATGAGCGAAGTTCTTTTTCTGAATTTTATCGGGATGCACAATATGCACTTCGACAGAAAAGTAATCGCCTATCTCGATGCGTGGAAAATTTCTTGCAAGAAATGCTCAAGAAAAGCATTTTCTTTTAACGCAGTACGCAGTTGAAAAGAAATCTGCTTACTTTTTTAAAAAGGGCGGAACTAACAAATATAAACAAATTAAGTTTTGCACAGTAAAACATTCAGATCACTACGTAGTATCAAAAAAATCCATGGAATGTTAGTTTTATTTGATTTAACCTGGGAGGGAGAAACCAATACGAAATTTATGTACGTCAAGGTGAGCCGAGATTCTGCTGTCACGAACTGTCACTGTGAGCCCAGATCTAAAACAATGGACAAACATGATAAAAGCGCGTAATTGATTAAAACTAATTTTTTGCATTTTATCAAATGTGACAAGAAATCGATTGAAAAGCTATTCATGCTTATTCAAAAGTAATGTCACAATAGCACCTTTTATCCTGATTGAATATAAAGTGTTCAAATACGCATTATTTTACTTTTTCCAATAAAAACGAAAATTAAATACACAGAAAACTTTGGCCCTTTTTCCATGTTTGTCCAGAACGATCGAAGGAACACAACAAAAGAAAACTAGCGATTTTCATCAAGTCTGCCTTGATTGTCGTTGGCAAGCTGGAGTTTTCTTGCAATTCAAAATAACTTTGTGTCATATTTCGTGTGTAATATCGGTGCCTCCCTCCCAGGATTTAACTATGAATAAATCAGTAAAAACAAAAGGGCCTAATTAGATTTTGAGAAATTTACTCCAAAAGTGCTATTTCGCCCATTTCCCCATTTCATTAATGATGGCAAAAGGGCCATTCTACAATTTTGATTTTATAACGGGCACTTGACATTTTAAAGCATATTTGAACGAAATGACTGTTGATTAATTATTATCATAAATCAGTTTATGATAACCATGATTCATACAATCAATTACAATGCACATTAAATTCCCAAACCTGGGATTTCGATATTAAAAGCAGAGTATTATGTTGGACCGATGTGGTGTCCTACCGCTGCGTCACTACACGTATATTTTCTGCAGAATATTTAAATACAGTAAAAGCACAGACAAACAGACGTAACACTTAGAACCAATCTCAATCAAAATCATAGCCACGAGGACATGTACGCCAAATGCTAAAATATGTGTATTTGGCCGACGGGCCAACAGATGGCGGTAGTGTATAAACGTCAAACACGAACAAAAACGATGCGAGCGCTGCGGGTGGCAGATTGGCCACTTACCATATTTTTGAATCGACCGTTTAAAAGGTGGTCGATGGACAATGATGAGAGTGTGACGTCTGGTTGCCTGTGGTAAAATGTAAAAGCATCACATTGATCATTGGGGATCGTTGCAATGTAAGAAAAACAATAATAATGCTCAACACACTATGTTCGTTATGCTCATGAATCCAAAACTAACGGATCGAAAGATGTCCATTCGCTCTGACCTCCAGACGACGGCAACATCCCTGGCAACATGCATTAATTTATCCTTCTGCTGAGCAGTGCTGCAAAACTTCGCATCACGAAGCAGCTCACGAGTGTATTGTAATTTTTACGAATGATTAGACTTTCATGACGAAATTGAGAAGCTGCCAATAATGTACTGATGGTACATTTTCAAACACCATTTACCTTTCATCCTTGATTTTTGACACTACCAGCTGGTTTCGACCAGAGAATTTGTTTATTATAGAGAAGCGCGAATTCTGAAACCAAAGGCTCCAATCGAACCGTCAAACGTGGTTCCAATCGAGCAAATTCAATGAGACTCATGGTGGTAAGCACCATGATCGCTAATACTAGATTTAATTTGGATTTTCGAAAATCCCGGATTAAATTTAGTACCCCATTCGGTAAGCACCAAAACCGGTATTAAACAAAAAGAACGTAGCCACACGTAAATGTATGCGTATGAGAAAGAGCAGGCAAAATGAAGATAGGAAAATGACATTCATATCGGTGTTTTGTTTTGTTTCCACGGTTCGCTGATAGTTTTTATGGAAAATCCCAGAATTTCCAGCTTCGTCTGCAGAAGCTACCAGTGTTGTTTTTCGTTGGGAAAATGTCTCGGAGAATGCGGTGGTGGAAAAAGCGTAGCGGATAGTTGTGATGCTGCACTCGTTGATGGAGGAACTAGTGCATAATGAGTCAGGTTGCAGGATGCTGCACTGGATGGCGTTGGAAATCATCGGCATCGGATGGTAATCGATTGAGCATGGGATCGGACCAAACACTGAAATCCGGATACCTCAAACCGTTTCCGATTATTAGGAATCAATACAATTTCCGCTGGTAGAATACGTAGAGGAATTCTCCTGATTCCTCCTGAAATTATACCCGGTACTCCTCCAGAAATTCTTCAGGATTTTCACAGGAGCTCTTCAGTAATAACACAAAGGCAAAAGTTTCACCTAGGATTTCTGCTTAATTTTAGGAATTTCTCCTGAATCAAATTAGGTATTCCTTCAAAAATTGCACCACAGATTTTTCCAGAAATGTAACCAAATGTCCAAGGATTCCTGCATAATTTTCAAAAGAAATCCTACATGGGACTCCTTTTCGAATTCTACCAGGGGTTTTCCATAAATCACTCATTATTTTCCTTCAGGTATTTCATAAGTGATTCCTGGAAGATTTTCGAAAGATTCCTACATAAGTTCAAGCAGAGATTACTTCAAGAGTTTTTCGCAGAGATTTCTACAAAAATTCTGTAAAGATTTCTCTAGAAGCTCGAAGGATCCTCCAGGACCTTCTACCGACATTCATTCTAGGAAAATTCATTCTAAGTTCTCTCAGAAATTCCTCCAGAGAATTCACTCGAAATTTCTTCAAGGATTCCTACAGATATTACTCATGTAACAGTTTCAAGGATTCCTCCATCGAATGCTCCTTTAATTACTGAAGAATGTTTCGTAAAATTCCTCCAGGGATTGATGTATGATTTCTGGAATTCCTCTAAAACTTCGTCAAATAATCTTTCCAGGGATGCTTCTAGAAATTCATCCGCGATTCTGTTAGAAACTCTTTCTGGGATTTTTTGAGTAATTCCAGTTTTTTTTTTTGAGTCATTTAAGATTTCTTCAGTTATTTCTTCTGGTTGTCTTTCAAGATTTCATTTATGTAATCTATCACTTCAAGATTTTTATCGGAAAAGTTCGTATTGAAAGTTCCATCAAAAAGTTCCTCCGAAAGTTCTTTTGGGCAGTTTCTACGGCAGTTCCTTCTGGTAGTATATCCATGAGATTCCTCCAAAAGTTCTCCCAGGTACAAAAAAAATGAAGTAAATTCCGGTACATACCGAAAGAATTTCCCGAAGGTACTTCCTGAAGCTTCCTGGATGAATTAAGCTTCAGGAAGTGCCTTCGGGAAATTCTTTCGGTATGTTCCGGAATTTACTTCATATTTTTTATTTTTTTTTTGAATTTCCTTTGGAACTACCATCGGAATTTCCTTCAAAATTTTCTTTGGATTATCTTTCGGAATTGTCTTTGGAAAGGCCTTTGGAATTTCCTTCGGAATTTTCTTTCGGATTTCCTTTGAATTTTTGAATTTTCTCAGAATTTCTTTTGGATTTTCTTTGGAATTTCCTTGAGAATTTCTTTTGACTTTGAAATTTTTCTTTGGGATTTCTTTCGGAATTTTCTTTTAATTTACTTCGGAATTCCCTGTTTTTTTTCAGAATTTTCTTTGGACGTATCTTTAAAATTTGCTTTAGAATTTCTTTTGGGATTTACTTCGGTATTTCCTTTGGCATTTCCATCGTAATTTCCTTCTGAATTTGTATCGGATTTTCCTTTGAAATTTCATTCAGAATTTCTTTTTCCTTTGGAATTTCCATAGGAATTTGCTTTGGAACTTCCATCGGAATATCTTTTGGGGTTTCCTTTGGAATTTTCTATGAAACTTTTTTTGGAATTTCCTTTGAATTTTACTTCTGCGTTTCCATCGGAATTCCGTAGGAATTTTCATTAGAATTACCTTCGGAATTTCCTTCCGAATTTTCTCTGGAATTACCTTTGACATTTTCTTTGGAACATCTTTTGGATTTGACTGCGGCATTTCCATCGGAATTTCTTTTGGAACATCTCTAGCATTTTTTTTTTTTGAAATTTGTTCGAAATTTGCTTTGGCATTTCCATTGGAATTTTATTAGGCAACTTCTTTCGGAATTTCCTTTGTACACCCGATTCTGTTTTTGCACGGTTTTTTTTTACACGGCCGTGCAAAAAAAGTTTCGATACATTTTTTTCCGACAAAACCTTATTTTTGCATGAAACGTCGAAAAATGGCGTTACTTTTTTTGCACGGTTTTTGAAATTTTTAACTGAAAACTTTTTTTGCACGGTGTGCAAAAACAGAATCGGGTGTATTTTCTTTTGCCATTTTCATCGGAATTTTCTCTAGTATTTTCTTTGAATTTCCTTTGAAATTTCTCGTTCCTTTGGAACATCCTGCGGAATTTCGTTAGAAATTTTCTTCGAAATTTCCTTTGGCATTTCCATTGTAATTTCCTTCGGCATTTCTATTGTAATTTCCTTCGGATTTTCCTTCGGCATTTCCACTGACATTTCTTTCGTGATTTGGAACTTCCATTGGAATTCCCGTGATTTCCTTCGAATTTTTGCCTTTTCGATTTGCCTTTGGAATTTCCATTGGATATTTTTTCGGAATTTCCTTAGGAATTTCATTTGGAATTCCATTTAGAATTTCTCTATAGAACATCCTTCGGAAAGGATCGCAGTAGGCAGCGCGCGCGAACGAATGTGTTTAAAATTGATCTGTCACGCAGTTTTTGAAAAAAAGTGTCTAGCGGAAATAAGTCAGTTTATTCTGCACGCATTCTGCTGGACAGTGCTTCGTTAAAGCCCAAGCAGAAGGTGAAGATGCATCGAAGTCGGACCTCAAATTTTCAGGAGCGCGGATCTGGAGAGCCGGACTGAGAGCTAGATCGGGTACTCGCTGGTAGTGACCAATCGGACAAATTTTCTGCTTGAGCCGCTGTCTGGTTTTCCAAATTTGTGTTCTTGAGGGTTTGAGTTTTGGGTTCGTTTCATCTTCACCAGAAAAATCGTTTTTTTTATTGCATCGTCGCTAAAGTTTTTTTTTCTTGTTTTAGTTTGCACGCGTTCTCTGAGTTTAGGTTTCCGCGTTGCAGAGTGATATTTTGCTTTTGTGAAATGAGCATGCTGATTAAAGTAGCTCACAGCTGATTAATCAAGGATGATCAATTTGGTGAGCTCGCTCCATGCTTTTGTTTCAAATGTACAATATATTACGAAACGTATTTTTATCATGAAACAGTAGAAATGTTACTTGTTGTAAATTAAATGATTTAACAAAATATGAACAGTTCGCCACTATGAGTGTCTACATAGACTCTTGTACATTAACATTTAAAACCTCATACCTTCTATTCACCTGATTTTATTATTATAAAAATCACCTTTGAATGGTTCGCTGCTTAAAATATCGACTTACAGTATGTTCACGTTGTCTTTAGAGTACTGATAGGTATTTTTTGAACTGAGGTTGCATAAATCGCATCAATTGCCAAGGTGAATCCTGAACTTGCAGCTATGATCCCTCCCCACTTACAAAACTCCTTCCCATGACAACCAAGGAGATGCAGAGGTGAGGTCGGTCCCAAGTAACAATTTGTTGTCACTCTAACATTCCTTCCCTTCCCTTGATTTTTTAATGTTTGGAGTTCTTGAAAGTTTACATTGAAGATGGTAATCTACTCCCAAGCTACATCTCTTGGTTCCTTGTGCAACTTCGATTATTCTGGTCATTCACGTAGTAGCAACTACGAATTGCACGGTTATCAATGCTTATGTTTAGAACTTCCTTCGGAAAGTTTCTAGGAAGTTTTTTCTAGAAAATGTTCTAGGGTTTCATCCAGGAGTTCCTTCCAGAATGCTGGAGAACGGTTGAAAAAATTCTCCGCAAAATTCTAGGAGAAGTTCTTAGAGAAATTTTTGGGCAAAATCCCTGTGGAAATCTTGGAGGAGTATATACTGATTGATTCTTGGTGGATTTTTGGAGGAATTACTGAAGTATTCTGTAGAAATTCCTTGAAGCACGGCGGAGGGATTCCTGAAAGAAATTTGAAAGGAATCCCTAGAGTCATTCATGAAACAATTTATGGAAGAATCGTGGAAGAAATATCTGGAGAAAATTTCTGGAACTTCCAGACAAATTTGTGGAGGACCTTCAAGTGGAATGCAATGTGAGGATTTCCTGAATTTTTCTTAAAAAAAAATCCAGAAAAAATATTGAATTCGAAGGAAGTTCCTGGATTAACTTCCTAAATGAACTCTTCGGAGGAACTTCCGAAAGGAATTTCAATGGAAATTCCGAAGAAAATTGCAAACGAAATCCGAAATAAAATCTAGTAGAAATTCTAGAGGAAATTTAAAAAAATCGAAGGAAAATCCAAAGAAAATTTGGAATGAATTCCAAACGATATTCCGAAAGGAATTTCGAAGGAAATACTAAAAAAATGAATCAAAAGTGTCAAGGATAGGAACCGGATCCCTATATTACAAAAAAAAAACCTTGTAGTTTCTGGATTAAACGAGCTCTAAATCTTTGAAAAGTATGTGGAATACTCCTCAATGAGATTTGTGAATACACCTGGTCGATCCAGAAATAACTCGGCAAATTTCAATGAGATATTTCAGGGTTTCTACTGGAAGAATCGCTTGTAAACATTTCTTAATTGTTTCTGAAAAAGTGTAAATAATAATTCGGGATTTTTATCAATCAAATTTAATCAATCAGATGTATCTGCAGCAAACCCTGGAATGCACATCTTATTGAAGAATCATTTTATTAAAATGATGATCTTTTATTTGCATGTGACCTGTTTAGTCAGAATTTGTTATAATTCTCGAATCACTGCAAAATAGCTTTCCATTGAAAAAAATCTAGAACAGCTGAATACATTGGGTAAGGTGAAAAGATGGGTAACCTAAAGAAAGGACCTCCCTATTTTCCCACATAATAATCGAGCTAACTTTTTTCTTTCTGAAATCTCTCACACAGTATAAGCACAGACTGACGAAATTTCCATCGACCACTCATTTAACGATCAATTCAAATACGCATAATGTAACGAACCTCAACCAGAAGCGCGCGTTTTTCTTCGTGTTTGACGCCTTCTGCACGGTCTTGTTACCATGCCCGGATTTAGGGGGGGCCAAGGGGGCAAATGCCCCGGGCCTTCTGATTAAGGGGGCCCTCCGAGAAACCAAAATTAAAAACAACGTCATTTTAAAATACCTTCTAATATTTTCTCTTTAGAAACTTGAACATATAACACAAACGTTTAAGTCAACTTTCCAATACTTGAGTTATTTTTTTTCTTCACCTAATATCTGATTCGCACAGTATAGTTTAGTCAATGATTGTAGGATTATCATATTACATATGATTACAAAATACATGAATGTTAAGCCAAAATTTTCTAAATTCTTCTCTACTTAGTTTTTAAAAAACATGGGAATTTAAATGCGCTTAACGTTTTTGCAGGATCTTAAAAAAATACGGCTAAACTTGTAAAGCATTGCTCAATTTAAAGAGTTTATTGGGTTCCTATCAGAACTTTTACATTTAAACATATTTGCAATTCTATCAGAAACTTGAAGTGTAAGGGAAGTTCTTACAAAAAAGCCGAATTTCATACAAAATGTTCAAGTTTAGGGAACTTTATGACAGCTTCTTACAAACCGATTGACCTGAAATTTGAATTACATCTAATAAATAACTTGAAATTTGATTTAAGGGAAATTAATCAAATTCCATTAAAGAGTTCGGAAGGTATTAAAAAAATATATTTAAAAAAATGCCAAAATTTTTAATTGGAGTATATTTTAAATGTCAAATTCGATGAAATGCAAAACTTTGTAAAAGATTATACTTATCGTAAATTGTTAGTCTTCAAAATATCATAGTATCAAAATTTGAACATGTTCGTCAAAATGGGAGAATTTTAAGAACTTAGAAACTTAGAATTTGATGATTTATTCACAGATCTAATTTGAAGCTATTTGCAACATGCTATATGCAACATCGGTTTGCAAGAAGCAGAGATGCAGGTCTCCAAACTTGACCATTTTTTATGAAAATCAATCATTGTTGATTTTTTTTGCCAGTAGAGACAAACTGGAAACTTGTAGAGAATAGAATCAAAATGAGCTCTGGAGCTTTTCTCTCCATACCAATTATATAGAAGCCAAAGAACAAGCCAATCTTCTACGAATTGTTATATTTTTCCCATTGGACGGAAAAATAATCTTAAAATACTATTGAAAAGTTTGAAAACAGTTGAATTTTGCGATGTATATAGCTAACAATCGAAAATGTCACTTGCACCACTATGCATTTGGGCCTCTCATATCGTTGGACCGACCATCTCGTTCAAAATTCAAATTCAAAACGTTGGTTTGTGAAATCCTAAAACGTGCTGAAATTTGTATAAAAGGGCCCCATTTATGAGATCTGACCCGGGCCCCCCGAAGCCCAAATCAGGCACTGATTGTTACACAAAACAGTGTTTCGTGCAACATGCTCACCAGATGATGACGGTGATAAATGGCCGGATTTTGAAGAAAAGTGTTACGTCGGTTTGTCTATGCTATAAGTCTTATATTTGTGGGCTTCGTAGCCGTGCGGTTAGCGGCGTCGGTCGTTTAGGCGTACTGTGCTACGAAGTGTGGGTTCGTAAATTGTCTTTTTATAACAAAATATATAAATAAAATAAAAAAATACCTTTTGACGATCACATTTCAGAACGTGTTTGTCAGTTATATATTTTGGAACCCATAGGCTTAGGCGACATGGACCAACTCATGGTCTGAGCCTGAAAAAAACAGAGGCAAAGGGGCCTTCAATCAAATATGCAATACCTACTATCAGTACAACAGTAGCTGCTCATGCCCCTATTACCGCTCACTAAGGCAGAACCGGATGTTTGTGTAAAATGCAATCTTTTTCGTACTGATATCCTCTAGTTACATCAACAACTTTCAAGTGAAGTCGTCTGACATTATATGCATTTGTTAAACTAAATCACTGTAATAAAACACAAAAGACCCTGTGAAAGGCTATTATATCAATGTGTTCCAATAACCGCCCAGCAAAAAATTTTACAAAAAAAAATCAGCGTTGTTTTTTTATAATTTGATTTTTTTTCATATTTGCATAACACTAATTCTATTTTCCTTTATTTGGTTTGGGTCATCGTCGAATTTTATATTTTTCGATTATTGGTAATTTTCGGTGATGATAACACACACTAGATTTCGATTTCACATGACGTTTCGGCCTACTGACATTCGACCATCATCAGATTTTTATGCGAATCGATCGATCACCACCAGTATTGCAACCACACTTATCATCACCGAAAATTACCAATAATCGAAAAATATATAATTCTATTATCGTAACATATTTCTGTGCTGTAGGATGAAGAATCACTATTCACCACTGCTTCATGAACAATACATATTTATACAAGTTAGCAAAGATATATATAAGTTTGCAAAGTTATAATCACTCATGTCAGTTAGATATTGTAGTAGTATCAATCGTTTGACCATCAACATATCAGGATGAGGAACGAAATTCGAAAATTTTAGTATGTTCGTCATGAAATCTGTTTCCTCTAAATTTTCATTGATTGCCTATACTTTGAGCTACATTTTGACATAAAAATAGTGTGAACAGACTCAATAGTTCTTTTTAATAAATATTTGAACACATAACTTGTTCTTAATGAGCGGAATATAATTCACTGATGGTAATCACAATATTCTTTTATACTCACCTAACCTTTACATAGCCATTGACTAAACAACGACAACAAATCAACAAAAAGATGATTTATTTTGAAATCCGTAGCTGTTTAATAAACTGAAAATAAACTCTAAAAAATTACATTACAACGTTTAGCTTTCACATTGCAAATGATGTTACAAAGTAGTCTTTCAGCAGAAAATGAAACGTGTCAATAATATTACACAATTGGCTTTAAATATCAAGGTGACCTAACAATTGTACGTTGATTGTATGTAATGTATTGATTATATAATATTATGTTTACAAGTAAAAAAACCTAAGAAACAATAAACCCTCCTCTTAGAATACTTCCTGGAATTTCTCCGGACTTCCTCCAGGAATTCCTTCTGAGATTCGTTCAAGAATTCTACCTGGATTTTTTTCAGGAATTTCTCCTGAGATATCGTCAGGAATCCCTCCTGAGATTCCTTCAAGAATTATTTCCCGGATTTTTTCTGGAATCTCCTGAGAATTCTACAGGAATTCCTCCTGGAAGCCCTCGAAGAATTCCTTTTGGGATTGGTCCAGGAATTTCTCCTACGATTCTTTCCAGAATTTCTCTTGGATTTTTTCCAGAAGTTCCTCTCAGAATTTCTGCAGGCATCCCTCCTGGGATACCTCCAGAAATTCCTCTTGTGATTTCTCCCTGAAATCCCTCCAGACATTCCTCCTGCAATCCCTCCAAGAATTCCTCCTGCAATCCCATCAACAATTCCTCCTAGAATTCTTCCTTCGGACTTCCTCAAGGAATTCCTACAAGAATTCTTCCTGAGATTCCTTCAAGAATTCCACCTGGTAATTTTTCAGGAATTTCTTCTGAGATTCCTTCAAAAATTGTTCGACGGATTTTTCCAGGAATATCTCCTGGATTTCGGTAAAAAATCACGTAAAATTTCGACGGAGTTACGGTGTTTTATTTTACCGAACTGTTCAGCTATTGAGATTACGGTAAAATTCACAGATTCCGGTAAAATGGGCTTAGTGTGTAGCAATTCCACCTAAAATTCCTACAGATTTTTACTGGGATTCCTCCAGGAATTCCTTCAAACATTCTTCCTGAGAACCCTCCGGATATTTTATATTAAAATTCCTCCTGTGATTACTTCTGGGATTGCTCCTGGCTTTCCTCCATAAATTCTTCCTGTGATTCCTTCAGAGATTCCCCCAGATTTTTTTTTTCTTGAATTCTTCCAGAATTTTTTCCCATTATTGCTCCTGGGATTTCTCCCGCGTTATTCCAGGTGTTTTGTTTTTGGTTTCTCCAGGAATTTTTCATAGGATTTCTCCAGAAATTCGTCTATTAGTTCCTCCCAGAGTTTCTTTCGGAGTTCTTATAGGTGCTCCTGCATGGATTCCATTAGGAGCTCCTGCAATGATTCCACCATCTTTCCTTTAGGAGTTTCCCTGAGATTCCTCTTGAAATTTATGCTACATTTTCTGTTAATATTTCTACAGCAATTTCTCCTTAGATACCTCCTGGTATTCCTTCGTGGAATCGCCTGTAAAAGTGTCGTGTGATTTCTCGTGGAATTCCTCTTAATCCATACATCCTAGAAATATTCCCAGGAATATTTCCGAAAAATCTTTTGGATATTTTACTTGGTTTTCTACCGGTTATTTTTCTGTGATTCGTCATTTGATATCTTCAAAAATATCTCCAAATACTCGTGCCGGGTTTTTTTCCCGGGATTTTTTAAAATATTTGTCCAATTTTTCCTTAATGGACTTTCCGAACAATTGTTCACAAAATTGTCGAAGAAATCAAAGTTATTTATAAAAAATATAAATAATCTCTCAGGTTTTATTTATTCCTCTGTTATATTTTCCGAAATCTTCCAATAGATTCTTCTAAGGGTTCCATTAGAACCTGTATCAAGAAGACCTCTTGTAGATATTGGGAGTCTTGAAGAATCCTAACGGAGATTACTTCAGTAGTTCCTCCTATAGTTCCTTCAAAGATTTTTCTGTTCAGAAAGTCAAAGTATTACTAGAATAATAATGCGCTTCTTATATCCCTTCTAATAAAATCCTAGGGGATTTTAGGGAATAATAACAAAAGTTCAGTAATTGTCGGTTGACTTTTTCGAATTGCTAGACGAACTCATAAAAGAAAAGGTTCAGCTGGTTGATTTAAGGAAGAACTTCCTAAAAACAACAGTAGGATTACATACACACTGAACGAATGCGGTAATTTATTTTATGTAGGAGTCTATAAACAAACACTCAAGAAAGTCTTGCCAAAATCGTTCTAAAAAAATCACAGGGGTAATTTCTGAGAAAATCATCAAAAGATTTCATGGGGGAATCTGTAAAATTCCTAAAAATAAAAAATCTTTGAAGGAATATGGAGTACTTGTAGGTTTCATGTGGGAAAACTCCAGGCTTTTACTGTAGGAGTTGATGCTCATGAATCCAAGTGTAACTCCAGGATAATTTGATGAAAAAAAATCTTTGCTGAAAAACTTGAAAAAGGTATTTTTGAGGAAATACGGAATGATCCTAAAAGAA
Source organism: Aedes aegypti (assembly GCF_002204515.2). Taxonomy (NCBI): domain Eukaryota; kingdom Metazoa; phylum Arthropoda; class Insecta; order Diptera; family Culicidae; genus Aedes; species Aedes aegypti. The sequence goes on along the minus strand of NC_035107.1, from coordinate 153,605,741 downwards.
TTCCTGTTAAAAATTCTGGAAGTATTTATGAAAAACACTGGAAATTCTTCTCTGACGAATGCTTCTTCCTGAGACAAAACTTATACAATGTATTCAATTTGATACAGCATGAGTCCATGGAAGCATCCATTTCTTGAATCAATCCGTGTAAGAGTTTTTAGCAAAAACTCTGAGGGAATCCCTGTTGGAACTTCTCGAGGAATTCCTTAAATAAATCATGAAATCTCATGAAAATTCTTATAGCAACCCCTGGGTTTACTCATCCCTGAAGGTCAAATTTATGAAGAAAGTTTTGGATTAAACTGTACAAGACTACATGGAGAAATACATTAAAGTTCTCCGCGAAGAATCTTCAAAGTAATCTATAAAATAGTAGGGTGCAGAACCACTTGGGCACTTCCATGATTCACTTTGGCAGGGGACTCGAACGAATAGTCTGAAACCTAGCAGTAAGAAGCGTTTAGTATGACGCATACTGTGGCCAAATATGAGCTCTGCAGCTTTCAAAAAACCCCACTGCCCAAGTGAATCAAAAGTGCCAAGAATAGGATCCGGCTCCCTACTTAAAGAAAATCCCAATACAATCGAGGGAAGAACATCTGATTGCAATCCTGGAATACTTTTGAAACGGGTTTCAAGAAGCCTATAACGACCAGTAGTATTTGATCCACCTAATATGTTCATGATTAAAAATTAATAAAAGTTTATCAATGTTCTCTACAAAGTTATAGCTGCACTTATTCAATGAAGTATAGTGAGATAAAAGGCATCGGTTTCGTATTGCGAGGTGACACTGACAATGAACGACTCACCGTGTAAGTGTAAATGAATCGGGGACCCGTCGCATTCGAGTCAAGTTCTGTCACTCTGTTCTTAGAATAAATTTACGCTTCTTTACGGTGTCCAAAATTACCCAAAACTTTTTTCAATGCATATATTTTGTGCTAGAACCAACCTATTAGCTTCATGAATCCAGGGACTCTACTCCTTCTGGATATTGTCCACCTTGCTTGTGAATGATTTCGGAACGAGTGGCCTTCTGAGAATGGCTAGTGCTCATATAGTCGATATAATCCAGTCACTGTCGTTAAAATGCTTCAGCACCAGGTCGATTGAATAGGGCACTTGCAGCCTTTGTTTAGTGTGCCCAACGGACCCATTTGATTTTGCTGGGAAACGTACCGTAACGTGTTTTCCGTTTCAAACCGTTACCCAGCAAAATCAAAGGGAGCCGTTGGGCACACTTTTGTTTGCTGCAAGCGCCCTATTGCATTCTTCAATGCTCAACTAGCGTTGGCCCAAACATTGGCGTGTCATTTCATTCAGGTGTGGCACAAGGTTCACCGTTCGATAGCCTCTGAAAACATTTTTTTTTACCTTGCCTGATTGTCCTCGGCGATTCGAGCGTTATTCGAATTTGGCACTGCATTTTCACATTCAACTGCAATCAAACGATCAACGTTAGAATAGCTGTTTCAATTTCCCTTTTTGTATTACCTGTCCCGGTGCTACTGTTTTACAATGCGCTATCTTTGGTTCTTCGCTCAAGCTTAGCTCCAGCTCATTATTGCTGAACCCGGCGAATATTCTTTCATTTTGCTGCAAAGGAATGTTTAATTTATTTTAAAATTACTAAAAAGTTTTGAAATTTACCTGAAGAAAGATAATCTGCACTCCTGGAGACAAATTACAACTAGTGATCCTTTATAAGAGAGATACGCGGAAGCTGACATTTCTGTCAAAGTGTGAGCCAATCGAGCAGCGAGAGCTGTCAAAGCGTGAGCCAAACGAACATGAGCCTATAGAGCTTAGTGACATTTGAACACACGTAGACTAGCATACGCTCGTCATACACAGTTTGTTTTTGTTTTCCTCAAAGAAACTTGCACACGCTTTCCAGACTCATCAAAATGCATATGGAAATATTACCCAATTTGAAAAATTTACACCCGGTTTCTGGGTGTTTTTCGAGACTGAGTGTATATTGTTTTCCTCTAAGGTTCACAACTACATCTACACTAGGGCACCCATACCATTGGGCGTGATAACCACTATAGTGGTTATCACGCTCAATGGTATGGGTGCCCTAGTGTAGATGTAGTTGTGAACCTTAGAGCAACCGTAACGGTGCGCGACTAAACTAAATTACATAGCGCAGTATCATTACGCTGATCCGTACCGGGCGCTGCTAACCAGGGTAGCAAAATGACAGCGCTGCTTTCGGAAAGCATCGGGTGAGCAAATTTAGCAGCGCGATAGTTGCGCTGCTATTCGATTTGAATTCAAGCATACGGTGTGGGATATGAAATTCTGGTTGGAGTTTTGGAAATCTGATGCATGATGCATGAAGTAGAAATTTCAAAATTTTGGGAATTCGGGTAAACCTTCAAGATTTTGATAAGAATACAGGTCGGACTCGATTATCCGGAGGCTCGATTATCCGGGGACTCGATTATCCGGGATTCGATTATCCGGAATTTTAGACTCGATTATCCGGAATTTGTTTTTCGATGTTCTTGTTTTTCAATTTTTATGCATGAATCTGAAATAATTTGGTATTGCAATATACAATATGAATGGTTTTGCAGTTTTGAACGTATTTAAGAAAAAGGGGGTTTGAAAAAGTGGTTTTTTGTGTATGCTGGTCAAAGTTTTGTTTTTCTTGTAAAGACCCCTACTGTTCCAAGAAATAATTTCTGGCTACGCCACCGCATTATAAAAATAGAACAACAACAAGACGATAATATTTAAGTTCTTTTATCGAAGATTTCAATTTTTTTCTCAGTGATTCGATTATCCGGAGTGAAAAAAAAAATCGATACTCCGGATAATCGAGTCCGACCTGTACTAGGTATCTGATGCAATTATTGGAAATCTGATAGAAGTTTATGAAATATTCGAAAATCCTCGTAAGAATTTATCGATTTCGGAGAATTATGGGATTTTGGGATTCCGACTGGAATCCTTGGGATTCCGACTGGAATCCTTGGGATTCCGACTGGAATCCTTGGGATTCCGACTGGAATCCTTGGGATTCCGACTGGAATCCTTGGGATTCCGACTGGAATCCTTGGGATTCCGACTGGAATCCTTGGGATTCCGACTGGAATCCTTGGGATTCCGACTGGAATCCTTGGGATTCCGACTGGAATCCTTGGGATTCCGACTGGAATCCTTGGGATTCCGACTGGAATCCTTGGGATTCCGACTGGAATCCTTGGGATTCCGACTGGAATCCTTGGGATTCCGACTGGAATCCTTGGGATTCCGACTGGAATCCTTGGGATTCCTACTGGAATCCTTGGGATTCCAACTGGAATCCTTGGGATTCCGACTGGAATCCTTGGGATTTCGACTGCAATCCTTGGAATTCCAACTAGAATTCCGACTGGAATCCTCGTGATTTCGGCTGGAATCCTCGGGATTCAGACTGGAGTCCTCGGGATTCTGATCAGAATTGGAAAGAGATTTTGATAAGAACACCGACTGGAATCCTCGGGATGCCGACTGGAATTATAAGAATTTTGGGATGCCGACTGGAATCCTTGGGATTACGACTGGAATTCTTGGGATTCCGACTGGAATTCTTGGGATTCCGACTATAATCCTTTGGATTCCGACTGGAATCCTCCGAATTCCGACTGGAATCCTTGGGATATCGTCTGGAATCCTCGAGATTTCGGCTGGAATCTTAGGGATTCCGGCTGGAATCCTCGGGATTCAGACTAGAGTCCTCGGGATTCTGACTGGTATTCCAGTTCCAAAATTCTTATAATTCCAGTCGGAATCCCAAGGATTCCAGTCGGAATCCCAAGGATTCCAATAATCCCAAGAATTCCAATAATCCCAAGAATTCCAATCGGAATCCCAAGGATTCCAGTTGGAATCCCAAGGATTCAAGTCGGAATCCCGTGAATTCCAGTCGGATTCACCATAATTACGGTCAAATTTGCAATATTTCTTGTAAGATTTACAAGGATTCCGGTAGAATTGGCAAGGGTTCCAATCAAATTAGCATCCAATCAAATTCATAAACAATCTCAAAAATTTCCGATAAAATTCTTATAATTCCGCACCAGAATATGATAGATATCCCAGCAGAGTTACAAAAATTCCCAACCTGAGTTGATCACCATTATTTTCACAACTCATATGTTAACCCAAAAAGCAACGACCGGTACGGAAACGAGTTACTAAATATGGTAGCCACCGGTGTGAGAATGAGTGACTAAACTAAAATGACAACTCTGGGGGTGATCATTTTAATCACCCAAATAGTCGCCCCCGTTAAAAATGCTCTTAGAGGAAAACAATATGCACTCAGTCTCGAAAAGCACCCAGCAATCGGGTGTAAATTTTTCAAATTGGGTAATATTTCCATATGCATTTTGATGAGTCTGGAAAGCGTGTGCAAGTTTCTTTGAGGAAAACAAAAACAAACTGTGTATGACGAGCGTATGCTAGTCTACGTGTGTTCAAATGTCACTAAGCTCTATGCATGCTATAAAACGTTTGACTTTTACTGTGCGCCCTGTTTTCAAGTTTCCCGTAAGAGAGAGCGAGACAGCACCAACACACGGCGCACAGTAAAAGTCATGAGAACAAAAGAATTTATGGCACCTACAGAGGCTCATGCGTTATGTTTGTTTTGAACTTTTCTTGAGGAGTAATGTAATCCGCTTGAAATTATTTCGGTGAAAATTGTTTTGCATTGAGCAAAATATATGAAATATTTACCTTTTTTTAATGTTTGTCAATGCGATATTTAGTTAGTGTTTTTTTCTGCTGTTTATTAGTTTGGAAATGTAGCTCAAAGATCTATAACGAAACAAAATACACTTTTTAGCTATGTGAAAGTCATGTTCGTGTTACAATATTATTCTCGACGCCGAGCAAACTCAGCACTGCTGGTCTGTTGCCAAATCATTCCATTTTACTTCCGCTAATCTCTCATATAAAGGATCACAAATTACAACCCAACAACGAGACCGCTATCAGATGTTTTTGTTTTGATTATCGTTTTCGTCTGACGTTTTCGATGCTAATATGGTGTGCGTGAGTTCATGTTACAAGCACGCACCCACTTTACACATAATCTCGGATTATCTTTAGTGCCCCAAAATCGGCGCACTAAAGTTAATACCGGAATTTAATTTTTAAAATCAAGGATAATACCGTTCGGTGCTTAACAAAATCGAGGATAATACGTGATCGGCGTATCATCTTAGATGGAGCTTACCACCATCAAAGACATGTTACGCAAAAGAAACGATGGATGTGTGTTGGTGAACAGCGAAACAAAAGTGACGTCATTGATAAGCTTGGTTTCTTATGGCGACTGGCAGGATGACACGCACACTAAAATTTTGTTTGAATGACCTCAATTGTTGATAGTCGTTGCAAATATTGTTTATAAACAAAGTCAAAATCCTCTCCGCGTTTCTCTAGTAATCATATTCTCTGACTCCGACTTATGTATGTTTACGAATGGTGTGGAAACTATACAGAGAACAGATGGAAAATGTCATTTTCGGTTTTGCCTTTATGCTGGCATTCTCACATGCACACATTCTCAAATTTGTGCGTGATGCCAAAAGTGGCTGCGTCATTACCCACTTTGGTGCTTAACGAACGGGGGTACTAATTTTAATACCCGATTTTCGAAAATCCGGATTAAATCAGGTATCATCTTTCTTGGAGCTTACCACCATAAGTGGTAAAAAAAATCGCAATATACCAACGCATAACAAACATCACAGACTCGGGAACTAGCTAGGTGTGAGTAAGTCCGCACCCGTCTGATCGGGAGAACAGGGAGAACATGTCAAAAGAAGTAGCAACAAGCTCGGGAGCGTTTACTCGCGAGTAACCGAGCAAGGTGTGATTTATTATGGTTTTGACAGACAAGTTAATTATATAACCATCATATCGACAGCAAACTACTATTTTGTAGTCAAAAGCCATTGGAAACCATAAATCTCGGAGGGGAAGCAGCTTTTTCCCAAAAGCACAATATGACTCTGAACAGCTCCGAACAGGTTCGCGAATCACTTTTAGCTTCAGTTACTCGGGAGCCGACAGATGCGAGTAAACCAGTGCACTGACGCTCGGGAGTGTTTGGTTTTGTTTTTGTTCCAGTTCAGAAGAAATGTTCGTCACTTTCCATCAATGCTGCTGAGGTCACAAAACAAACGAAATATTGGTGAAAAATAATATTGGGTGGTTTACGGTGCTGCTTGATTGTCGTTCAGTTTTAGAAGTAGGAAGAATCTGCACTTTTCACCTCACATACCTGGCTATTGGATGAATATGTTCCTGACTAGGTTTCTGGTCACATTCCCAGCGATTGCAAACTTGTGCTGCTTCTCCAGGATCTCTATAACGATTATACGGTTAGAATACGTTGTAGTCCGCGGTAAAACTTCGTAAAATACGTATTGTGCTCTGCAAGATAAATCTACGTAATGCGATTATCTGAAAATGTCGATATACCGTCGCAGTGATAATGAAAATCAATAAATATTTCAGATTTAGCAAATTTGATACATTTGTGTCCTTGAAGCACGAAACAATCCAAGCCTACTTGAATTTTGACGTTGCGTTTGAATTGCGCGCATATCTTCTGCGCGTTACCGCCGCCGCTGGATGTGGATTTAATTTTTGTAATTTATTTAGTAACAACGATACTCTGGCGGTTTTACCATTTTTCAGGTCAAGGAAAAAATAACAGTGTTTTTAAGAAAATTACATGTAGAAAACTAGAAATCACAAAAGTAGTTACAAATAGTTAACGAAAGTTAATTAAATTTAAAGTTGAAATGAGTATCAACGTGCGTTAAGCGCATTCTTGAATGAATAATAAGTTGGTTGCTTTTTATTGCTAGAGGAAGCGCATTCCAGGCAACAGTTCCGGTTATTAGCACACTCTTCCGTTCTGAGGTAGTGTGTCGTGGGACGATGAAGCATCGGGAGCGATCCTGTTGGCCTCTTTGAAGGTGGTGCAGAAGATACTCGGGAAGATTTCCATAGTACCCTTGTCGCATGAAGCAGAGTATACGATTTTGGTAGTTAACGCTGAGTTCATGTCCAAGAACCCCGTACCGCAGCAGTCGATTCTCGCTTTCGAAGATTGTACACGAAACGCACCGCCGCCTTGAAGCCGCGGTTGAGCTGCTCCTTCTGTGCTGCAGACAAACCGGTATAGTACACAACATCGCAGTAGGTTAGAAATGGAACTACAACTGCTTGTACTAGCTTTTTTCTTGTGGCTGTAGGTAGAACTGGACTGAACTTCCTGAAGGTGTGCAGTGTTTCAAAAATTTTTGCTGTGGCGTCATTAACTTGAGCCGACCAACGTAGATTTCTGTCCATGTGCAGGCCCAAATTTATCACTTTCTCAGCCACTGGAATCACATCGGTACAGAAAACAATTTTCGTATTGGGATTCACCGCTCCCTCTTTGCAGAAAATGATGGCTTGGGTTTTTTTCGGGTTTGGAAACAAGGCGTTCCGTCTGGCCCAGCGTTCTATTGCTTTGAGGTCCGAGTTAATCTTTTCGATGAGCGTGTCAACGTCTTCTTTTCGTCCAGTGATGTATATTTGAAGGTCATCCGCGTAAAGCTGATATTGACACTTCGGACCTTGTGGGAGACTGTTAATATACATACTGAACAGAAGGGCACTCAAGCATGATCCTTGAGGTGTGCCATCCGTAACAGGAAGAACAGCTGATGTTGCGTTGATGGTTTTAACGACTAGGGTTCGATGAGAGAGAAACGAGGATACTAGTTGGCAAGCGTTGGTTGTGAAATGGAACTCTTCGCGCAGTTTACCTCCTAATTTACGGTGGTTTACACAGTTGAACGCGAGCGAAAAGTCGACTAGAACCATCACAGTACACTGACCATTGTCAAAACCCTTGTAGATGTCGTGAGTTATCTGCGCTGTTGTTGTGCTATAACGCTTTCGGTAGCCGGACTGGTGTACTGCCAAAAGTGGAGGATTCGATTGTTCTGCAAAGTCAACGATCTGACCGAGCAAAGTTTTTTCCAGGACCTTGGAGATCGCTGGCAAGACGGAGATTGGCCGGAAGTCTTTTGGTTGAATGGGATTCGATGTTTTGGGGATCGGGGTTACGACTCCTTTCTTCCAAATAGCTGGGAACGTATTGCTATCAATGATGGTATTGTAGACGTCCACCAATATCGGCAATATAAACGGGCATAGTAGTTTCACGAAAGATATTGGGATGCCATCTGCCCCAATGGCATTAGATTGTATCTCAGCTATTTTTGTGGCGACTTCTACACTGTTGGTATGCTGAAAGTTGAACCGTTGCTCCCCGTGGTGCACATTGGGCCTGTGGTCTTCCGTGGATGGACTACTTTGCACTGTCGATCGAAGTTGGCGGTGACCGTCGCAGAAGAAACTATTCAGTTGATCAGGTCCAAGTTCCACGCCTATCGGGTTGTGCTTGCTGCTGATATGGATGCCTTCTCGACGTAAATTACTCCAGAGTTTACGAGTCGGCAGGTTAGATGGAAAGTAACGCTCACCGTATCGTTTCTTAGAAGCGGAGATGAGAGAGGCAGCAGTATCTCGTTTTCGAACGTAGTCAAGCCATTGGTTGTCGCCTCTTCTACGATTTGGATTGCGTGAGTAGAGGTTGTGGGCAAGATCTCTGATGTAAATGGCCTCCTCGATGTCAGCGGTGATCCAGGGGGTCTTCTTGTTTTTGACCCTAATCAATTTTTCTGGTGCATGCTGATTCATTAGGCTCTGCAGCCGCAAAGTTACCTGCTCAGCTTTGTTGTTGGCATCGTTACAGTTGGTGATGTTCTCGAAGTTACTGAGTTGGAAATCCGCTTGAAGTCTAACAGTGTCCACAGCTCCGAAATCTCTTACTGTAATACGCAGGGCTTCTTGTTTTCTTATTCGGACGTCGGAAATCAAGAAGATTGTTTCATGGTCTGAGATGCAGCTTGAAATTGCTTTGGCGGTTACGATCGAATCTGAACAGTCAGTCACTAGCAGATCGATGGTAGTGGCACTTACATCCGTTATCCTTGTGAGAGACGTTGGCAATACCGAAAGACCGAAAGAGTCGTGTATGCGTTTCAGTGCAACTTGGTTGCCTACGGGATGGGGAACATTTACGTTGATATTGTAGTCACCCAGTAGGAATAACCTGTCCAGGCCAAGCTCCTGGATGTCAAACAGAAGTTTTTCGTATTCTTGTGCGAAATACTGATTGCCACTGTAGGGATTGTACACAATGGCAATGCCAATGTTCAAATCATTGATTCGAACTTTCACGACAAGATATTCGAGCCTTTGGTTGATAGGTATGTCGGGATTGAAAGTGGATTTCAGTACTGGAACGGTTTTTATTCCCTTTCGAACATACAAACCGATTCTTCCGCACGATTTACTACCTCGACCTCTAGCTGAAGGAATGCAGTGTTTAATGAAGTTGTAGGATGGTATTCGCACAGGGCCGGTTGGATTAGATGACTTCATCTTGGTCTCCGTAACTCCGAAAAAGTGGTATTGACTTTTATGTAAAGCAAGCTTCATACCATCGATGTGGCGTTCTAAACCACGCACGTTGAGGTGGCCAAGTCGTAAATTGGTGTAATTGTTTGGCATATTTGGGTTGTAGTGAGAATCGTTAGCGCTTTGGACCGTCCAGTTAGTTTTGCAGAGAACATTCAGCAGATTCCGCGTCGTAGAAAATGGAAGACTCGTTGATGCAGTAATCCGGTTTCACTAATCCGAGAAGTTGACTGATATCTTCGATGGGGATGTACTTCTTTTGCCCAGGAAGACGGACCGATACACTGTCGTTTTGAACGTACACCGATTCGACTAGGTCGTTTTGTTTCATTCGTAGCGCGAGGTTACGTATCCGAAAACTACCGATAGATAGCATTTCGTTAACAGTGAAACGATACTCCAGAGGTAGTCCAGATTTCAAGTTGCACAATTTAGCTTCCTTGTGCTTCTTGAAGTACTTCTGAAGGACATCGGTTTTCAAACCAACGCTATCGAATGCGACCAGGATGGTTGGCGTGATCGATCGATCGGTCCATTTGGAAGGCTTCACGGGTAGTCGAAAGCACGTGGTTACATGGGACATTGAGTCTTGGATGCCTAAGAAACTTAGGAAATTTTGAACAATGGACCGAACGTTTTCCCCGGTTTGGTACGGCACTTTGTTGATAGAGATTCGAAAACTGTTGACGCTTCGGGAACAGATATTGGCTAGTTTCACACCTTTGTCAATTACCTCCAGCTTTTGCTCAACATTGCTAATAGTCATTGTCGGCATCTGTTTTTCAGTCATCAGTACGTTTGACTGAATCTTATTTTGCACTCTATCAAACTGCTTCCTCACGTTGTTCTGAAGTGCAGCAATTTCACTTTCGATCTTTTTGATTCGATCAACTAGTTCTTCTATCTGCTTTGCGATCACTTTCATACCGGTGGCACTAGTATTAGTATTCTTCGGTATCAAACTACCAATTACAGTACACTGCTCACACAAGTACAGATAAGCACTGATGTCTGCAAGCACGTCCTGGCTAACTCGTACACACATGTTGTGGAACCACTTAGAACAAGAATCACAACAGATCCAACCAATTCCTGCATCTTTCTTCGATCGCTTCTTCGTCTTTTTCCTTTGAACAGGCGGTTCCTCACGACCGCAGGCCTCACAAATATCTCCACTCATAACGGTGATACAACCACTACGCTAACGATTCTAATTGGAATTAATGCTCCATTTTACAGTCGACCGTACGACTAGAGAAGTACTAGATCGATTGGCGGGTTGGCCTGCTGCCTGCCAAAAATTTTCCGTCAGATTAGAGCCGGATCGCAAAACGGTCAAAACCCGCGTCGGCTGACGATCGGGGACGAACCCCCACCGGAAACCCGTGCGCTACACTTCACTCAGTAGAAATCAGCTAGTATCGGAAATAAAAACAGCGGAAAACACAGAAAATACTAGGGAAAACGCCGCAGCAAAAAAAGATTGAAACGCGTCGAAAAACAGTGCTGCCAGAAGATTTAATATAAGCGCCGCAATACTTTTCTTGAGCTGAACAGCATACTTAGCTTAACTTAAAGAACACAGCCACGTGAGAATGTGTGCGTGCGAGAAAAGAGCTGCACTGCAAGAGAGAATGGACTTATCCACGGTCTTCTTTTATCCTCGACTTTCTTTTTCTTTTCTGCTGTAAATGCGGGCAATGCTTACATTAAATGACATCCGGACCAACATCCGGACAACGAATGTTCACCGGATGAACGTGAATTGGATGAATGTACAACGAAATCGTTCATTTTTTGTAAACACGGCCCGCAGTAAAAGGTTTTCTTCCCGGCGGAAGAAGCAGCGTGACGTCATTGTAGACTAGTTCATGAATTGAAACGACAATTCAATCGCTTGTTTGTTTTGTTTTCATAATTCCTTACCAAAAAAGTGTTGGATTTTGTATTTTTCTGCAGTTTTGGCTCTCCAGCAGCTTTTTGATGTGCGTGAAGTTTAGATTAAACATATTAGAACTATTCGGCTTTCATCGCTTTCATATAACTAGCAACGAACCATCAGGTATTCCTCAAAAATGTCCTGCAAAGTAATGGTCTCTGCCGGTTTGCTTCTGGATATCCAGCAAAACTGGTTTGTGGCAGAGAATCTGTTTATTAGTCAAAAAACGTGTCATAATGTAGAGAAAAACTTTCTCTACGAGATAAAAATGCTCACACTGGCATGTAGGGTAAAAAAACGTCGAAAATAATTGAATTTTGTATTGTGCTTTGCTTTGATAAATGGATTATTGGGAAAGTTGTGTATCGCACTTCGAAGGTCACCAAGCAGTGGTTCCAATATGTTTCTTAGCAAATGGATCCATACCCAAAGTTCTTCAAATGTACATTTACGCGACGGTTTTTTTTATCCAAATGCAGATTTGCACTTGACTGCATCATTTTCACAATTAATTATAATCGAACAAGCCTATTTCAAATGGCAGACATGCTTTCACAAATGTTTTACAAGCAAGTTTTCGTGAAACAAATGAAACAAACAAACTAGCAACCCTGCTGAGAGCACATGCTTTTGATAAAACATAAACAATTTCAGTTGGCGCGAAACCGATTCACTGCCTTTTCTTGCCCGCCAACGGCGAAAACAAAGGGTTTGACGTTTCCGCACTTATGAACCCGCCCGCACTTCTGAAGTGCGGGGTCCAATAAGGTGGGAACTGCGCAATATCACTGGTTTTCATTATTTTGGACACACCAATGCATTTTGGACCCTCAAAGTATATATTTTGGACCCCCGGCATTTTTTATCGCTTGGCGACAAAGTCCATGACACTGGTTGTGTAATATGCTTGCCCATAGTCTAATCAATCGATTGACAATGGAAAACCGAAGAAATTCTGCGCTCTTATAAGCGATTTCTTCACCACCGCTTAGGTCTTAAACCTGGTTTAATCGTATGGGTAAACGTGGTTTACGGTTTAAGCGAAGGTGAAGAAATCGGCCCTTAGTCCACAAATTTGAAAAAAGTTTTTGTTTACGGCTTCAATTTTTGTGTGTAACGTGTTGTAACGGTTGCATGAATAAACCGATTAAATTAAATAAATTTCTGATAAAATAAACACTTTTTCTGTGTACAAACGGTTGATGCAAGTGCGGAATAGTCCTTTCTTCCCAAATGGCATGCGAATTGAGTTGTTCTTTTGATTTAAACTGGGAAATTTGCAGGAAAATAGCCCAGGGGGTCCAAAATATATTGGTTACCCTAGTTCCGAAAGTAACTGGAATCATCCCAGGGACGAAGATCGACGTTTCTTCTTGGCCGATCCCTACTGGATTTCACCTTGCAGATCCTGAGTTTAATGTTCCCAAAGGTATCGATATGTTGATTGTTGCCTCTAAGTTTTTCAGTCTACTTAAGTCAAGGCAGCTTCACCTAGCTGATGGTCTACCGGAACTTCATGAAACTCACTTTGGTTGGGCTTTCTCCGGTGAGATTAGTGATGTTGATAGCAATGAGTTGCTATCTTATGCAGCTTCCCTTGATTCTTTGGATAAACCCTTAATTCAATTTCAGGAAGTGAAAAATGTTCCTGAATAAAATCCATTCACTTCTGACGATCAATGTGTAAAATCGTCCCAGCAAACTCACCAACGGTTGCCCTCAGGTTGATTCTCAATCCACCTACCCTATCGAGAAGATTTGCCTGACTTGCAGAGGCCTCTCAGTAAAAATCCGAATTTCAAGCCGCAATATACCAAAATCATTGGCAAATCTGAAGCATTGAGTCTCAGTTTTGAGGTTAATGATCTGAAAGACAAAGATCGAATTCCGCGTCTTTCCGTAATTTGGCCGACCAACTCCACTGGTCTGCCTTTGAAGTCGAACGATGTTTATCACGTAGGGAAGCCTGTCGAAAGCGAGTTGTTTAGCAGCCTTCGTTTTCGTAAACACTCTGTGCTGGCAGAATCTTGTTGCAACTCTCCTCGCCAAATGCCATCGCATAGTATCTGGATGTGATCTATCGTGGTTGCAATTCTGCAACGCTTGAGCACAGGTTTGCGAGGTCACTATTCCACGGTATGTGTTTTTAACCTTGACAATCGCTGTAAAAATCCACGGTTGCGCAGACGCATCTGATTATGGGGCAGTAGTTTGCGTCCGTATAGTTCTTTCCGATAGTTCAGATCGTCTCCACATTCCTTGTAGAAATTCGATAGTACCCTTCTAAAGGCTACCAGCTTCCTATCTAAATTCAATGATTCGTACGTGCAGCGATTCATCCAAGCTAGTCATCTAAGGAATTAATCTCTTCAAATTCGATTTATCAACCTAGAGCTCATTATTAAAGTCGGTCAGTATGAAGTCCTCAGTGCTAAAATCCAGAGAGAATGAATGAAGAAAAATGTAAGCGTATTGTAGACCTAAATCCCTTGTGTCTCGTTGGAGTTCTCAAAGTCCGAGAGAGGCTTAAACACTCCTCATTGTTGTTTAAGAAAGCCATGAAGGTTCAGAAAATCTGCTCGTCGTATTGCCTTGGATATTCTACCCATTCACCATCGTTCCTAAACCCAGTTGAGATGGTTTTCAATTGAACTGTCTTAATCATTGGCAATGTGTTCAATGTTTGCGTGATGATTTTTTCATTAAATGGCCTCGTTTTTGTTTGCAAACAGTAACCCATCTTTAACTTGCTGGCCGTTTAGTTCACAAACATTACTGCCTTCCCTGGATGATGCTGAAACTGGAACTAGCTGTGCGGACAAAATTGTCAAAAAAGAAAGAAAGGAGTAGAGCACACAAGGAGCAGGGGCGCCCGGATAAAAACGTATCATTCAGTGAATGGAATAAAGCGGTCACTGATCATACAGAACCTCCAACTGCCAAACACAGTACATGCACTAGACAGCAAGCACACTCATCGTGTTCAGTTGCTCCTGATAGTTATCACTAATACATAGATTACACTTCTGTCATTCTGCGAAAACCACGTGCTTTCAATTTGGGCGGGAAAGTTTTTCCATTCATTTCACCCTGCGGCTGTCAGTTCGCTGTAACGGCTGCGGGCGTACGACCGCCGCCGGACTCTAAAAAAACATAAGATGATCAATATACCCTCTCAATAAAAATCGTATTAAATTACGCCCAGTATGATTGTTTAGCATGAGAGTAAATAAAATACCAGTACATATGTGGAAATTTGAAACAATAAATAACCAAAACTATCCTGGGAACAGATAATTTGGTGTATACCGTCGAGTGCAGGTAGTTTAATAGCGTATAATTGATAAAATTGCATTGATATGGCAAGTTTGATTAAACAGTCAGAGAATTCATCTCAGCCCGGCGGGAGTATGTTGGCACCAACGCCAAAGTAGCGTCTCAGTCCGTTAACGAAAATGTCACATTACAAATTTTGTTATTTTCATTCATCCCGACCGCTCGCGCAAAGTACAGCTGTATAATTTTCATTCAAAATCACTGAACCAATAGAAATAATAAACCATAGAAGAAGAATGTCGCTGGCGTCGCTGTCGGAACATCTTTTGCTGGCGGAGATAGGCGGGGCTATAAATGTCAACGCGAAAATGTATGCAATTTGACAGTTATGTACCCGACATGTTTCTGAGCGAGAACAATGGGAACAGCAGCGACATTCGTCCTCTATAGTTTTCTATCTCTATAACTGAACCATACCACCGCCAAGAAAATCATACCACCACGGCGCAGCTTGAAAAATAGCAATAATAAGCTCCGCCTTTCAGCTGGAAGAAGGTAATCGTATGTTGCCATCTCCACCTTTCTTATTATGTAAGGCACATAGCAGTAAGAATAATCGTCAGTTTTCATTTGTATCCCGAAAAGTAAAGATCTCAATAAACAACCAGTTAAGTTAAAAGTTCCTGTTCTTTTTTGCATCCTGGTCAAAGCAGTCCTCCTGAGCAAAACCCCAATACGGCGATCCATCCTGAGACGAAGCATTTTTCCCGAGAATACAGTCCACTTGAGAAGACTTCTGCCTGCGAAGCTGTGTAGCATTCACCGATTTGGCTTGAGTGGTTCCCCCCCGCTGTCCTTTTTAGGACAATTGAGTTGCTAAGAACCACAAGATAGCCACCATTCGCTCTTGCGAGAGCTCCTTGAGATAAATTTAGAGCTGCACAGTTTCGAGGTCGGACAGTTCCGATTTTCCCACTGGAGCCGGGCTAGCGCTCCAACAGTACCGATGGTACATTTTCAAACACCTTGATTTCAGTCCCTACCAGTTGGTTTTAAGACGAGAGCACGAGAACAATGACGATGACTGTAAACATCAGAAGGCCAGCTGATTTTTTTGTGTAAACATGACCAGCTGGTGAGTCGAGAACAGAGATAAAATGGTAAACACTGAGCCGGCCGGAGAAAACTGTCATGAATATCAGGATAGTTGCATGGGCGGCGGTGATTGAAAAGGGGCTGCGAAATCGAAGGCGAAATCTGAGAAAGACGAAATTCAGATCACTAAAGTCTAAGTGGTGATTATGATTTTTTGTTTTAAGTAATGGTTTCATGAGTCGATATCGAACTATGGAACATCGACTAATACAGGTTTGACTGTATTTAAAAATATGGCGATCAAAATCATTGCCGCGAAAACGTGTAAGCCCAATGCTAAAATGACTTTGTTTGGCCAATGGGCCAACAGGTGGCGGTAGTGTGTAAACGTCAAACACGAATGAAAACGATGCGAGCGCTGCAGCCTGCAGTTGGTCGCATATACACTCAGAAACACGGATAGTCACAGAATGACTAAATTTTAGTAATATATGACTATTTTCTATCTGCCTCTCTTTCATTCTGCGGGGAATTTTATTCCTATTTGTCAATTCACCTGGGTTGAAGCATCGCTAAGCTTCAACCCCGTCGAAATGACAGTTAGTGTGAAAGTTCACAGCAGAA
This sequence comes from Aedes aegypti, assembly GCF_002204515.2. NCBI lineage: Eukaryota > Metazoa > Arthropoda > Insecta > Diptera > Culicidae > Aedes > Aedes aegypti. The sequence goes on along the minus strand of NC_035107.1, from coordinate 153,589,252 downwards.
CGAAAGAGAGGCAGATAGAAAATAGTCATTAAGGCATAAACTTTAGTAATTCTGTGACTATTTTTATTTCTGAGTGTATACGAATCGGTCGTTAAAAATATGATCGATGGACACCGATGAGAGTGTGACGCCTTTTTGTCTGTGCTGAAATCAAAGAACTGTCAATGGTGGTTACAATTGAGCAATAGGCCTTTTCACGAGTCGTCTCAAATCAGCTGATTCGGAAGGTCTTTGACAGTTCTTCTATGCAAATGCCGAACGTCTCGGTGGTTCTGAAAGGTAAACAATAATACAAAATAACTATCAAATAATGATGAAGGCGTAATCGGTTTTCTAGAAAACATCTATTCTGTGAATTCAACTGAATTTTCGGATAAAATTGTCAATGGCATACTGCAGTAGCACGTAGTAGAAACGTCTGCTTTCAAACAGGCATGCAACGAGTGAATTCGGCACCGCTCAAACGTCAAATTAGTGAACTCGTGCATTGATCCATGGACCGATACACGTGTTCACTAATTTGATGTTTGAGCGGGCACTGGTTTCTACGCTTACATAAATAACACGGCATCGCTAAAATGTCAAATAATGAACTTGTGCATTGGTCCATTGTAGCTAAGTAAACCAAGGTGTGTGCATTTTACTCTGTAGCTAGAGTAAGGTGTAATCACTTGGCGAAAGCGGCTTGGAGGCCATCTTTAACTTGCTGGCCGTTTAGTTCACAAACATTACTGCCTTCCCTGGATGATGCTGAAACTGGAACTAGCTGTGCGGACAAAATTGTCAAAAAAGAAAGAAAGGAGTAGAGCACACAAGGAGCAGGGGCGCCCGGATAAAAACGTATCATTCAGTGAATGGAATAAACCATTAATGTACAATATAACGTATTGGATACAATACAGCGTATTGTAATTGAATGTCGAAGCAATATTATTCTTGTTTGGATATACAATTCAAAAACAATATAATATATTGTAACAGAACATTGTATTGCTTTTAATTGGTTTTATACCTTACAATTTCTATCAAATTCCTATTTTCGCGTAAAACAACTGTTGCTTTTTTTTCGATGTAGCTTTGCTGAAAGAAACAAAGAAAACAAGTTCAGAAAGCAAGAAATCTCGATTACTTTTTCAAATCGACGTAAGTAACTTCCATACGGTTTTGAGAAAATTAATTCAGAAGAATCACAACCTGTCTTCTAAAACTGTTTTAAAATGAATCACCTTTTTAACATTTTTTCGACGTGTACATTGCTTAACTTTTGCATACAATGAGTTCGCGTTCAAAAACTATGGAGTTCGTATTATTTCACACAAGAATTTTATGACAAAATTATAAGCCGTTTTATTCAGTTACTTGCGACGTTTTTCTACCAGTGTAAAATCGACTCAAGTATTGCGAATATTTTGTAAAATTTTACTTTAGTCCAGTTAGTTGCGCGCCGGCCAGTTACGCGCCAGGGTTACGCGCTGCCCAGATGCATTGTGTGTGGCCAACGAAAACGAGGACAAATGTCAAAATTGGTCTACCAGCTGACCGTTGTGAAGTGTTTATGCATGCTGCAAGGTACTGAATTTTTGATTTTTCTTAAAAACTCCAACTTTGACATACTGTATCAATTAAACTATAGAAGATCTTGCCCTTAGATTCCAGGATTATCTTGATAGAAGTGTTTACTATGGAATGATGTATGTACAGAAAAAACCTATCAGAACAAGTCATTTTTTTGATTATTGGCCACCTGATCGCCTATAGTGTAACACTAAGCTGAGAAAGCAGAAGAAGAAGCTCATCAGTTCTAGTGAATTTTGCTGTGCTCCGTTCGTTTTGAATTGTTCTCCCTCGCACAGAAGGTATTGTATATCCACTTGAATGTTGGATTATCCCGGCTATTTAGAAGACTGTTCGAAACAGTCGTTGAAAATCGAGGGGAATCTCAATGTATTCCATCCAGATGAAACAATGTTGCGAATGTTGTATAAACACATAATTAGGTTAACTATACATACCTTACGCGCAATAAACTATTACCAGCTATTGAATTGTTTCATTGAACCTGTATTTTGACCACTAAAAATATTTATTACAAGTTGAATTTTGTTTAGTGAAACATACTTTCATAAACATTCCATCCAACCACCCCTCATTTTCCGAGCCGTGCAGCCGGCAGCCGAGTGTCAACAACAGCTGTTTTGGAAATCTGACTCGACGCCCACTCTGCTGTCCTTGTTGCTCTACTTGAAAGAGTAGGGGTGCTCGTTTGCGTGCGAAAAACTTCTCGCTCGTTGATGCTGCCAAATCTGACAGCGACTGTTTCACCGACCGTTTAGAACGACGACTGTTTCAAACGGTCGCGAACAGTTAGGAACTGAACGGTCAATAAACATTCAAAAAATGTACATGGTGTGATTGAAATTTGGGAACGAAGTATAAATTTATGCTCCCGATAAAAATATACAGCTTAGTCTGTCAAATCGTATAGTGAAAATATAGGATGCCATCCCTTGTGTCATCCCACTGGTTAACATTCACTAAAAATGATTGTCTTTAAAAGAATAATACTAAAACTGGGGATCAGATTTGAAGGAAATGGTCCATAATGAGAAGAAGTAATGGACAATTGAATGAAACACATCTGCTTGGTTTGATATGTTGAGGCTAAACTGATTGATTAATCTGTACAATAATGAATGGCATACCTTGATTAACTATTCAATTCGAGAGTTAATATGCTAACATCCCCCCTTAATCGAGAATCCGTCCAATTCCAATTGTTTGTCTTTCGGTTTCGAATCTGGGTGCCGGAACCGCCTTCGTCAGTAGATCAGCCAACTGTTGTTGACTGCCAACATGCTACAAACCAATCACGTTCTCTTCGATCTTCTCCCGCACGAAATGATGGCGAATGTCGATGTGCTTACTGCGTGGAGCATAACCGAATTCCCTTTCCGCTAGGTGAATCTTGTTGTCGCAATAGATTGTAATTTTCTCAGCAACGCCGGATAGTTCCTGTCGTAGTCCTAGCCACCAGATAGCTTCTTGGGTTGCTGCCGATACCGCCATATATTCCGCTTCAGTTGTCGACAAGGCCACTGTCGATTGCCTTCGACTATTCCACGAAATCGGTCCACCTGATTTCATGAAAACATATCCCGTGATTGACCTCCGCGTCTCGACGTCGTTTCCTCAGTCTGCATCACTGAATCCAGTCAACCTTTCGTCTCCTTGCTTCCTGTAAATAATTTTCATCTCCTTCGTTCCTTTCAGGTACCGCAAAATGCGCTTCGCTGCCGTCCAGTGCGGTTTGCCTGGATCACTGCTAAACTGGCTGACTGCATTCACGGCAAAACTTATGTCCGGAAGCGTGCAACACGCCAGAAACTGTAGTCCTCCTACCAGCTCACGGAACGGAACTTTCTGCATCTGCTTTCGTTCTTCCTCGCTGCTCGGACTCATCTGCTTCGTCAATTTTTGATTGTGGTCCACCGGAGTCGCAATTGGATCACATTCCCCCATGCCGAACGGTTCAAGTAGCTGCTGAATGTACTGCTCTTGATCCAAACACACACTCTCCTTCTGTCGTGTCACTGGGATTCCGAGGACTTTGATTGAGGCCAATCCAAGATCCTTCATCATGTAAGCTGCTTCTTGAGATGGTTCACCCAACGCTGGTTGTTGGAAAATACGAGAAGGTCGTCGACCGCTACTATCAGAATCCGTCCGTTTTCAATCCGGTAATAAACGCACGTTTCGAACTTCGATTGCCTCAATTCAAAGCGCTTTAATTCTTTATCAAGCTTCTGGTTCCACATTCGGCTAGCTTGCTTCAATCCGTATATCGCTTTCTTCAGCTTACTCCTCGGACGATCAGAGTTAACGAATCCTTCTGGTTGCTCCATATAAATTTCGTCCTCCCCTAGCTCACCTTGCAGAAACGCGGTTACTGCATCCATCTGGTGAATCTTCAGGTTCAACCTGGCAGCTAACGATACTACTTGATGTGTACTACGGATGGTAGCATACCGGACCACAGGCGAGTAGGTTTTTTCGTAGTCGACACCCTTGATTTGAGAGTAGCCCTTGGTCACCAAACGGGCCTTGTACCGCTCGGTGGATACATCTGAATTGCTCTTAACCGTATACACCCACTTGCAACGAAGTGCTCTCCTTCCAACAGGCAACTGGGCGAGCTCCCAGGTCTGATTCCCCATCTGTGCTCGATACTCATCGACCATCGCCTCTTTCCAACGGTCGCTGTTCACGCACGAAATCGCTTCCTGGAACGTCTGAAGTTCAACGCTCACATCACCTGGGGTTACGCGCTGCCTCGCACTGCGCCTTACCAACTGTTATGGGTCATCTGGTTGCGGAGGGAGCACAGCAGGTTGTAGTTCGGAGCTCGTCATCTTGCGCCTGCAGATCTTCTTCACCTTCAACTTCCTCTGCAACTTCCATCTCACTCTGCACAACCATTTCGAAAGGTGCCTCTTGGGTGGGATCTTCCTCTCTCGGTGTAACTTGACCTGCCTTCAGGAATATCACTTCATCGACTAACTGCTACGAAAAAATGCTCGAAAACAATTCAATCGGGCAAAATTGACAAGAAATTGGTCTCTGTATAAAGAGGCCTTAACCAATTATAATAAAGAAATAAGAAGATCAAAGCGTAAAAATTGGAGATACATGTGCGAAGGCATAGAAAGTTCTCATGAAGCTGCAAGACTTCGGAAAGTTCTTTCTAAGGATCATAATAATGGTCTAGGTACGTTAAAAAAGGACGATGGGTCCTACACTGCAGATACACAAGAAAGTTTGGAATTAATGGTGAAAACTCATTTTCCTGGATCCATCCCCATAACAAATCGATCAAGAAATCAAGATATCAGTACCTCTTTAAATGGATCTGATAGATCCAATATTGAGGTTGCAGATATTTTTACATATTCTAAGATTGAATGGGCATTGGATTCTTTCGAATCTTTCAAAACACCTGGTTTAGATGGGATTTTTCCGGCGCATCTTCAAAAGTGCAAGGAAACTATTATCCCTATTCTAATGACTCTATTCAAATCTAGCTTTCTTCTGGGATATCTTCCAACTAAATGGAGGCAAGTCCGGGTAGTGTTTATACCGAAATCTAATAAAAAAGATAAAACAGTGCCAAAATCATTTAGGCCAATAAGTCTTACATCAATATTTTTAAAAATAAAGGAAAAGCTTATAGATGAGTACATTAAATCAAATATACTTAAAAATAAGCCATTAAGTAGAGCTCAATTCGCTTATCAGACTGGTAAGTCGACACTTTCAGCTCTCAATTCGCTGGTTTCAAAAATTGAAAAAACTTTTGACACTAAGGAGATACTATTGGCTGCTTTTCTCGATGTAGAAGGCGCGTTTGACAACGCTAGTTTTACATCGATGAAAAACGCCATGAGAAATCGAGATTTCCCTGAAAAAATGATTGAGTGGATAGAAGAGGTGCTATCTAGAAGGGAAATATCAGCATATCTAGGAGATTCAGTTGTAAAGGTAACAGCTGTTCAAGGCTGTCCGCAAGGGGGAGTTCTCTCTCCTCTTCTCTGGTCTCTGATTGTTGATGACCTACTTGTAAAGCTAAAGCTTCAAGGATTCGAAATAATTGGATTTGCAGATGATATTATTATTATAGTCCGCGGAAAATTCGATAAAACTGTTTCCGAGCGAATGCAAACAGCACTCAACTTAACCTTAGAATGGTGCAATAATGAAGGATTAAGTATAAATCCTGATAAAACTACAATAGTACCGTTTACAAGAAGACGTAAAATCTGCATTTCAGCTCTCAAAATAGGAGATACTAAACTATCCTTATCTCTTAGTGCCAAATTTGTAGGCGTTATATTAGATTGTAAGCTTGTTTGGAATAAGCATATAGAACAACAGATAGAAAAAGCAAGAAATGCTTTCTGGGGCTGCAAAAGAACCTTTGGTAAAAAATGGGGTCTGAAACCGAAGATGATATGCTGGATCTATTCGGCCATTGTTTCATACGCATCAATTTTTTGGTGGGAAAAAACCAAACAAGTCGCTACTCAAGCTAAGTTAAATAAACTACAAAGGCTTGCTACTATTTCAATTACTGGGGCAATACGAAATACCCCTTCAAATGCGTTGAACGCAATGTTAAATCTTCTTCCACTTCATGACTATATACAAATGGATGCAGTTAAGAGTGCTATCAAAGTCAGAAGGTCCTTAGATAGCGCTGATAGTGAACTAAAAGGACATATGACTATATTGAAGCACTTCAAAATAAGTCCAGTGTACTTAGTGAACGAAGATTATATGTTGAAGCGTAACTTTTTTGATCATCGTTTTTGGGTTGCTGATGTAACTCGCCAGGATTGGGACACAGGAGGACCAACTTTCCGATCTGGATCATTAATTTTTTTCACTGATGGTTCAAAACAAGATAACATGGTAGGGTCAGGAGTGTTTGGCCCAGGAGTAAATGTATCTTATGCACTGGGAAGTTGGCCAACAGTTTTTCAGGCCGAAATTTATGCCATTCTTGAATGCGCTGACATTTGTCTTAAAAGGCGCTACCGGAATGCTAATATATGTATTTGTTCGGATAGCAAAGCAGCCCTGAACGCTTTGAAGTCTAGAACTTACACATCAAGACTTGTTTGGGAGTGTTCCAAGCTACTGCAGCAGTTGTCCTATCGTAATAAGGTTAATCTATATTGGGTTCCTGGCCATTGCGGAATAGAAGGAAATGAAAAAGCTGATCAGTTAGCAAAACAAGGTTCTTCCATGCAATTTATAGGGCCTCAACCGTTCTTCGGAATGGCCTCTTGTGCTCTGAAAATGCAATTAAAGAGCTGGATGAAGGCAAACATTAAACTAAACTGGAAGAACGCAATGGACTCTCGTCAGTCCAAACGATTCATCGAACCAGACGCCTATCAAACGCTGAGGTTGTTAAACCTCAATAAACACGATCTAAGTACTTATACTGGCTTATTAACAGGCCACTGCCCCAGCAAACGTTACCTTAAAATTATAGGTAAATTGCCAGAAGATATGTGTCGTTTCTGTAAATTAGAAAGCGAAAGCACTGAACATTTGTTGTGCAAGTGTGTTGCACTATACCACAAGCGTTGTAGATATTTAGATAAAGGCTTGCTAGAGCCTAATGAAATTCAGTACTATCATCCAAAACAGGTACTACATTTTATCCGAAACGTAGTACCTGATTGGGATGCACGCCAATAGCTGTGGAGATAGTTACTTCATATAGAAACATATTTCTACAGTACGGCAAAAACAAAGAGGATAACACCACAATAGATCAACTTAATGGTCGCAGTTGTATCATGTCCCCACAGAGGAAAAAAAAAACTGCTACGTCCTGCGTCTTGAAGTTGTACACTCTGTATGCTTTCGAGTTCTCACTGTAGCCTATAAAGATGCAACGGTCTGATTTCTCGTCCCATTTCCGCCTCTTTTCCTAAGGAACATGCACCATGACCTCGCTTCCAAAAACACGTAGGTACGACAAATCGGGACGCATTCCCGTGAACTTCTCTTCAGGTGTGACTTGAAGACCTTTTGTCGGTGAACGGTTGACGACGTACGAAGCAGTAGCTACCGCTTCCGCCCAGAATCGCTTTCCAAGCCCGGCATCAAACAGCATTCTCTTAGCGCGCTCCACCAAGGTTCGGTTCATCCGTTCTGCAAGCCCATTCAGCTCCGGATTGTACGGAACCGTTGTCTCGTGGTGGATTCCAGCTCGACGCAAACACCGTCGCATCGCACGATTAACGTACTCCTTGCCGTTGTCCGTTCTGATCCGCTTGATTCGCTCTCCCGTTTGGTTCTTGACAAAAGACTTGAAATCTTCGAATGCTTCCAAAACGTCCGTTTCTCTTTTCTTTCTGGCGTTACGTCCCCACTGGGACAGAGCCTGCTTCTCAGCTTAGTGTTCTTATGAGCACTTCCACGGTTATTAACTGAGAGCTTACTATGCCAATTACCATTTTTGCATGTGTATATCGTGTGGCAGGTACGAAGATACTCTATGCCCTGGGAAGTCGAAAAAATTTCCAGCCCGAAAAGATCCTCGACCGGTGGGATTCGAACCCACGACCCTCAGCTTGGTCTTGCTGAATAGCTGCGCGTTTACCGCTACGGCTATCTGGACCCCCGTCCGTCTTTGATTTAAAAAAATACTCGGACGCCTTTCTGCTTGCATCATCGATGAATGTCAAAAAGTATCTACTTCCTCCCAACGATGTCGTCTCCATCGGCCCACAGAGATCGGAGTGAACCAGCTCGAGCACCCGATAAGCACGATGACCTTTCACCCTGAACGGTTGCCGCTGGTGCTAACCTTGATGCAGGAAACGCATTTTTCCATGTCTTCTTCTTCAAACTGTATGCCTGTCGCTATATTTTTCAGCCACTTCATACCGCCGACGGAGAGATGTCCCAATCGACGATGCCAATGTTGAAAACTGTTCTGCTCCCGTGTCACGTGAACCATCAGATCCTTGATCAGCTTCAGTTTGTAGTGGCCATCTGAATACTGTCCAACCGCTACAGTCTCCTTCGTGGGGCTAACGACCTTGCATGATTGCTTCTCGAACGTCACCTGATATCCGCTCTGGCAAATCTTACCCACGGAAAATAGATTCAAGGCTAAATCACACAGCACATCCTTCAAAGTGATTCCACATGACGAATCTCTAATGTCGGCTTCCAGGTTGACGACGCCCTTCGAGATGACGGAAGCTTTGGCATTATTTGCAACGTTGATACTTGACGGCACCTTCTCAGCTTCTTCCAAAAGCTTCCTGTTTCGGCACAGATGTGTTGTTGCACCAGAATCGAAATCCAGTCGCCATTGTCTTCTGACGACTTCACTGCGTTGTACGCCGCGTAGAATGCAGCGTGACCACTTTGCTTACCACGGGCTTCTCCTCGGGTTTCCTTACTCTCACTGGGTTTCTTCTGGCATTGGGATGCGTAGTTCCGGTGCAAGAAGGAAACACTTTATCGTAGATTTTTCTCCAGATTTCTGCTCTAGTTTCGAATGACTGTAGATGTAGGACGCACCATCGCTTGCCTTGCAATCGCTGCCGACCTTCACATCTTGTAAGATTTTTGCCTTGACGATGTCTGCCGTAAGCATCATACCCGACGACTCCAATCCCAGGATCATCGGTTGTTTCGGTAGACCTTTCATCAGCAAGCTCGCCAGCCAGCTGTCGTTTCTTAAAAATCCTACCTCCGAAAGCTGTTGACTCGTCGTAAACAGTTCGTTCACGTAGTCCTGAGTTGTCTGGCAAATGACCTCTTCATCCCGTTCAGCGCCAACCAGTCGAATTTTCGTTAATCTTCTCAACAGGCCAATCTTCCGGGTCGATCCGCTCGTAGGTATTGCACAAATTGTCCCACGCTTCTTTTGAGGTTTTGGCGTTCCGCACTAGTCCGTAAATCTTGGGATCGATGTTCAGACATATTGCTCGGAAACCTCGTCGCTTACCGCCGGATCACCATCCTGTCGGTCCTTCACATTGCACCATGTTCGTTCCTTGACCAGGATCATTTTGGTTGCGAAAGACTACGAGCTGTAGTTCTCCGAACCGCGTAAAACTTGCCACACCGGCAACGATACCGTGCTGCCCGGCAAACGATTTCCAACGGAGGCTTGATTCCTGGAACCATATTGAAGTCCATTTTCTTCTTCGGTCATCTCTTCAGAAAATTTGTTCGGGTTTGAATTTTTTTTCACCTCACCAAACAGAGCCGTTTCCTTAGCAACTGCCTGGAGCCCATAACCTAATGGACAATTGAATGAAACACGTCTGCTTGGTTTGATTATTACATTAATATTAATTAAAAGATATTAATCTGTACAATATTGAATGGCACACTATGATTAACTATTTAATTCGAGAGTTACTATGCTAACAAGGAGCCATGACAACGCCACCCCCCCTCCACCTCAAGTCTGATGGCTATTTACGCCTATTTCAAATCCCCTAATCGTCATAATTTATAATATTGTGCTCTGCAAGATAATTCCACGTAATGCGATTATCATAAAATGTCGATATACCGTCGCAGTGAAAATGAAAATCACCAAATGTTTCAGATTTAGCAAATTTGAAACATTTGCGTCCTTGAAAAACGAAAAAATCCAAGCCTACTCGAATTTTGACGTTGCGTTTGAATTGCGCGCATATCTTCTGCGCGTTACCGCCGCCGCTGGATGTGGATTTAAAATGAGCGCCGCAATATTATGAATCCGGTAGAAATCAAGACCAAAACTTTTTTTTATTCATTTTTTCGGGCCCCGAGCGTCTCAACTAATACATATGTGAATACACCCGATTCTGTTTTTGCACGTGGGATGCGTACCGTGCAAAAGAAGTTTTCAGGTCAAAATTTCAAAAATATAACACTATTTCTCGACGTTTCATGCAAAAATAAGGTTTTGGCGAAAAAAATGTATGGAAACTTTTTTTGCACGGCCGTGTAAAAAAAAATCCGTGCAAAAACAGGGTGCAGTGCGCTGTGTTCATAAAAATCGTAAGAGTGCAGCGCCACACTAAAAAAACTAATTTTAAAATGCGACGTGTTGAGGCGCGTTGCGAGTCAGTCGAATTTATTTACTAATCCGATTTCAAGATTTATTTCTCATTTTAATTATGAAATTGTTTGGAATATTTTTAGGAGCATCCCAGAAAGTTGATCCCAGAACTGTGTAAACAGTTTTATAATCTTGGATGGGTTACAGGGACTGGTGGAGGTATTAGCATCAAGCTTGAGTAATATGGAATAATGTTATATACTATATTTTATTTACAAACTTGTTTGTATTTTTCCACAGTGATGAAATTTACATTGCTCCATCAGGAGTGCAAAAAGAGCGGATTCTGCCAGATGACTTATTTATCCAAAATATCGATGGAGATGATCTGCAGCTGCCACCGGATTATAAAAAGTTAGTATACATTATTTTCGTTGTTCCGGACACCTGGGAGGGAGAAACCGATACTCAAACAAAATTTAACGGAGTACCCATCTTTCCACGCAGTGTATTTAAGCCAACTGAAAAACATCTCTTGTTTTAGTAGGGAGATATGGGGCAAGAGGGACCACCTCTAATTTACACGGGACAAAAGTGCCACCTCTAATTTAACGTAGTTCAAATCAATTTTTTTTTGTTTAACGCAGGATAAGAATACATTGAGTACTAATTTAGGGTTGTGTAAATATTACAGTTAGAAATGATTACCGTGGACGTACCATATTTGACGCGGTTAAGAAAATTCTAAATTCAAACACTTGTCAAATCGTCTAAATCTTTCCGATTTTGTTGAAAATTGAACATATGCTAGCTCAACTATTATAGAATTAGGGAAAAATCAGTAAAAAAATATTAAACGTTTTTTTATTCATGTTTAATTGACTTTTTGTGGAACACATTAGGTTCCTTAATTGACGCATCAATTCTTCAATGTGCCTAATTTGACGCACTATGTTCCTTATTTGACGCACTTACAAATAATTGCTAAAGTTCAAAATATACAAGAGTTTCAGTATTCAATAGTTCAATTAATTGAAAAAAGCGCTTTAGAGTGGACATAAAAGTTAGAACCAGTCTTCCCATGAACCGAACCGATGTGCAACTTTGGTTTGAACATTGCAACTTGTGTTGAACCACAAACGCGCTTCGTCTCTGTACCAGTGTATCAAACCGAACCCGGTACATGTGTACTTCGGTTCAAACTTTCGTTCAAACTTGGGTTCAAATAATGGCACAAAGCAGGCAGACAGAGAACGGTTGAAATCCACGCGGATAAATTTCTACGATCATATATGGAACTTTTTGGTTCAAATCACAAGACCCTTGAGGCTTGAATAAATGTTTCATTTAAGCAGATCAATTGAGATCAATACTTTGAGTAACATTCAGTGGTAACTTTATGAAAAAAACAAGGATTTTACTATATCAAACAACAAGACACGATAAGTAGAAATTGATAAGCGTGGATATCAACAATTTTCTGTCTCTCCGTTTGTGTCATCGTTCTGAACCTCGGATGCAACTGAAGATTTGCACCAAAATTTGAACCGTGGTTGCATTCGAGGTACAAATGGACCGGTTTTCGAACCGGCGTTTGAACCAATGTTCACTTTACACATGTTTGGGTTTAGGTTCAGTTTCGAGCGTTTCGGTTTGCACACGAAAATAGAGTACAAGGAGAGTACCGAAACCGCCTGAACCAACGTGTTCGGTGTTCGTTTGGGAAGACTGGTTAGAACCTTTGGAGAAAGTTTTGAATGACGTTATCCGGTAGTACTTTTGCTATGCGTTTAGTTAGTGTAGAAAATAACACCGGCGATTGAGTTCAATCCATAGTTAAGCATTATTGTTTAGTTTAATGCATTTTCGTCGCGATATCAGGCAAGGGAAAGTTTTGAAAACTACGTTGCGCTGGAACGGGGAAGATAGTTTCTAAAATAAGGAAAAATTGGTCAAAAACTAGAACGAAAACAACCGGTTCCAAAAATATCCGTTTAAGAATCTTCGTTACTTATTACACGTGAACTACGCCTACTTGTCCCATGTTCTATGTCACCCTTATGGACCGCGGGACAAATATGCGTAGAACTAACGGCAGTATGGTCTTCGAAATAGATCGAGAACCATATATGGGGTCATCCATAAAGTACTTCATGTTATTAGGGGGTAGGAGGTGTTCTGCACGATGTGACGAATCATATAAGTTTTTTGAAGGCTCCATATAAAAAGTGTGACGTAGGGCGGATAGCCGGGGTTTTTCTAGAAAATGGTATTTTTTGGTGACTCGTATCTCATGGACACCCCCTATTGTATAAATAATACGAAACAAACCATTGAACCTACACCTCACCTTCTGACGCATTTATTGAAGCTTCCTTGAAACATTAGGGGACGTCCATAAACCGCGATAAATTGTTCAATTATCAACCCCTCTCAACCTTGGCCACATTTATTTTATGAAAAGTGCGAATATTTTGTATGAATCGTTGCATTTCCCTGAACCTCCTCCTCTTCCTAAAAACGTTACGTAATCTATGGATGACCCTTTACATGTGATTACATAAAGCATTGGGTTGTTCTGCGGACGGATTTTTTTAATTGCAATCACCATAAATATTTCTTTTGCTATTATCGATTCAACAAAACATGCTGAACAAAATAGCAAATAATTAGGAACATTGTGTGCCTAATTTGACGCACAAGATTTTCATACAAAAATGTGTCTTAAACCTTAAAAATAGAAAAAAAATCGACGTCAATTTATGAATAAAAGAATATTACTGATTGTTGTTGATGATATTGCTGTAAAACAGCACAATATTTTCATGAAAATTGATTAATAATATTTAGCACATTCACTAAGGAATGAAAAAAATTGACGCACTTGTCGGGTGAATTTTCAAATAATTTTTATTTTTTGCCTATTATTAATCAAAAATAAACTTTTTTTGATTGATATCTTACAATAACATGTAAATGAAGATTAAGGAATAAATTTTTGAATGCTATTCTGAACTAGAATTAATTTATAATAAAAATAATTAGAAAATGCGTCAAGTTTGGACCCGCGTCAAATATGGTACGTTCACGGTAGTACAAAAAATTATAAAAATGTCTTTAACTCACCAACGCGAAAAATGCGAAATATTATAAGAATGTAAGACTGGAAAACAAGGTTTGACTCCCAATAAATACAAAACATATTGATTTTTCCGCACAGTATTGATGATTTACATTTTTTTTTTTTTTTTTTATCTTTATTAGAAAGATTTTCAGCCAGAGGCTGGTTTATCTCTGATTTACAATTGTTTAATATAGCTATGAAGAAATTTTTTCGAAAAAGTTCTTTTGACATTAAGTTTTACATATATATAAACAGTATGTCTTATGGGGCAAGAACGACACCACAATCACAGACAAACAGGATTCTATAACATTCCCCAGAAAACCATTCCCCCGAAACCCATTCCCCAGAATTTCATTCCCCAGAATGTACCATTCCCCAGAATTTCACTCCCCAGAATGAACCATTCCCCAGAAAATTATATACCTACTTTAAAGTTTTGAAATAATCTAGTTAAAAATACTTGAAAATGAAACTCCATACAAAGTTGTTTACAAGTACATGAGAAGATTAGCATTGGTGCTTTTTTTTTTTAAATTTCTTTATTAGTATTATTCCAAACATTACATTCATTTCTTATATCTAGGTGTTCTGTGTTATTAAACAACACTATCATCCTAATTTGGTAAAACAAATTTAAGATTTTATTAACATTTTGTTAACAACATATAACATTTCATTTGCCGTAGCAGTTCAGATTTTTTACAGGTGAGTTGATTTCACCTGCTTATAAGAGAAAAAAAAACGCTTTAAATATACTTAACCTAACTTAACCTAAACATATTACGCATTAATCGTGGCAATAGAAGATTGTAACGATTTTTGCCTGAAATTATTTATTATTTTATTTGACATTTGTTCCAATGTTTCAACATTGGATAGTCTATGTAACTCATTGGTACTATACCAGGGAGGAAGCCTCAGAATCATTTTCAAAATTTTATTTTGAATTCTCTGCAGAGCTTTCTTCCTGGTATTACAACAGCTAGTCCATATTGGTACAGCATACAACATGGCTGGCCTGAAAATTTGTTTGAATATCAAAAGCTTGTTCTTAAGACAAAGTTTTGATTTTCTATTAATAAGGGGATAAAGACATTTTACATATTTATTACATTTGGCTTGAATGCCCTCAATGTGATTTTTGAAAGTTAAATTCTTATCAAGCATGAGCCCTAGATACTTAACTTCATCTGACCAATTTATTGGAATCCCTCTCATCGTGACAACATATCTACTTGAAGGTTTCAAATAAAGAGCTTTTGGTTTATGTGGGAATATTATTAGTTGAGTTTTGGAAGCATTAGGAGAAATCTTCCATTTATGCAAGTATGAAGAAAAAATATCCAAACTTTTTTGCAATCGACTACAGATGACACGCAGGCTTCGACCTTTGGCGGAGAGGCCTGTGTCATCCGCAAACAAAGATTTTTGACATCCCTGAGGTAACTCAGGTAAGTCAGATGTGAAAATATTGTATAATATTGGTCCCAAAATGCTGCCTTGAGGAACACTAGCTCTTACAGGAAGTCTTTCAGATCTGGAGTTCTGATAATTAACCTGAAGTGTACGATTTGACAGATAACTTAGAATTATTCTAACAATGTATGTTGGAAAATTAAAGTTTTTTAATTTTACAATCAAACCTTCATGCCAAACACTGTCAAATGCTTTTTCTATGTCTAGAAGAGCAAGACCAGTAGAATAGCCTTCAGATTTGTTGGAACGGATCAAATTTGTTACACGTAAAAGTTGATGAGTGGTCGAATGTCCATGGCGGAATCCGAACTGTTCATTGGCAAAAATTGAATTTTCGTTGATGTGGGCCATCATTCTGTTCAAAATAACCTTTTCAAAAAGTTTACTGATGGAGGAGAGCAAACTGATTGGACGATAGCTAGAAGCTTCTGCAGGATTTTTGTCTGGTTTTAAAATTGGAACAACCTTAGCATTTTTCCATTTGTCAGGAAAATATGCTAATTGAAAACATTTGTTAAATATATCAACTAGGAATGATAAGCTACTTTCTGGAAGTTTCTTGATGAGTATGTAGAAAATTCCATCATCGCCAGGAGCTTTCATATTTTTGAATTTTTTTAATAATAGTTCTCACTTCTTCCAAATCAGTCTCCCAGGCATTTTCGAAAACGTTCTCTTGATTAAGAATATTTTCGAACTCCTGAGTAACTTCATTTTCAATTGGACTAGTAAGTCCTAAATTAAAATTGTGCGCACTTTCAAACTGCATAGCAAGTTTTTGAGCTTTTTCGCAATTAGTTAGTAATAATTTGTTTTCATCTTTCAATGCCGGCATAGGCTTCTGAGGTTTTTTCAAGATTTTAGATAATTTCCAAAAGGGCTTAGAGCCAGGGTCCAATTGAGAAATTTTATTTTCAAAATTTTTGTTTCTTAATTGAGCAAAACGCTTTTTGATTCCTTTCTGCAAATCTCCTGATTCCAAATTTGCCTTCTCCTCACGTTTTTAAGACGGATCAAGAGTTTAAGATCATCGTTTATAATCACGGATTCAAATTTTACTTCACATTTTGGAATTGCAATGCTTCTGGCTTCAACAATGGAATTTGTTAAAGTTTCAAGAGCATTGTCAATATCAAGTTTAGTTTCTAAAGAAATGTTAACATCAAGATTAGAGTCAACACACGTTTTATATATATTCCAGTCGGCTCGTAAATAATTGAAAGTGGAGCTGATAGGATTTAGAATCGCTTCAGGGGATATTTGAAATGTAACAGGGACATGATCAGAATCAAAATCAGCATGAGTAACTAATTGGCTACAAAGATGACTAGAGTCGGTTAAGACCAAGTCAATCGTAGATGGATTTCTAGAAGAGGAAAAACATGTAGGGCTATCAGGGTATTGAATTGAGAAATATCCTGAAGAGCACTCATCAAATAAAATTCTGCCGTTGGAATTACTTATTCCATGACCGATGTTTGGCATTAAAGTCACCAATGACAAAAAATTTTGACTTATTGCGAGTCAATTTTCGCAAGTCAGTTTGGAGCAAATTAACTTGCTGTCCAGAGCATTGAAAAGGCAAATAGGCAGCTATAAAAGTATATTTACCAAACTGTGTTTCAACAGAAACACCTAAAGTTTTAAAAACTTTAGTTTCAAATGATGAAAACAGTTGATGTTTTATACGCCTATGAATGATGATTGCAACCCCCCCACATGCCCCATCAAGTCGATCATTACGATAAACAAAAAAGTTAGGATCTCTTTTGAGTTTAGATTCAGGTTTTAAATACGTTTCGGTAATAACTGCTATATGCACGTTATTAACCGTAAGAAAATTAAACAGCTCGTCCTCTTTACCATTCAGAGAACGAGCATTCCAATTTAAAATATTTAAATTATTATTTGGATCCATTAGAAAAAACGTAATCCAATAACAATTTGATTTGTAAATTTTACACCTACTGGGACTGCTTCAGTCATAGTGGTGGCTTTGAACATTGCATCAATCATTAGATTCAATTGTTCAGTTAGAAAATTAAAATCAGAGGCAGACATGTCTTGTGATTTCCCACTAGAATTTCCGGTAGACGAAGAAGCGGAATAACCTGTGGCGGTAGGGATTTTTTCCCTTTGATTTGAAACAAGTAGAATGGGTACCCATGGATCGAACAGGGGAGGAGTTCAAATTTCCTGCTACGATATCGGCAAAGGATTTACCGTGGGTAGATACATTCGAAATTGAAAGATTCGAACGGCTACCCGACGGATTAAAATTAGTTTGTAAATGAGCATGATTATGATCTTCCTGATGGGTATGATTCATGATCAAGCGATCGTTAACTGAAAAATGAGCATTGTTCGATACTCTACCAGGCAAATTGCGGAAACGACCGTTATCGTAACGGATATTATCTTTCATCTGCCTGGCACGAGCCTCAATGACCCTTTTGCGTGAAGGGCATTCCCAAAAGTTAGCTTTATGAGGGCCCTTGCAATTGGCGCATTCAAACTTTCTGGTATATTCTTTCACAGGACAGACGTCCTTAGCGTGAGAAGAACCTCCGCAAATCATGCATTTAGCATGCATGCGACAATTTTTTGTACCATGACCCCACTTTTGGCACAGACGGCACTGAGTGGGGTTCTGGTAATTTCCTCCAGGTTTCTGGAAATGTTCCCATGTCACACGGACATCGAACATAAGTTTTGCTTTTTCTAAAGCTTTAATATTATTTAGTTCTTTTTTGTTAAAGTGAACTAAATAATATTCTTGAGAAAGCCCTTTCCGAACAATGCCAGATTGGGTTCTCTTTTTCATAATGATTACTTGAACTGGGGAAAATCCAAGTAAATCATTTATTCCATTTTTGATCTCTTCAGGTGACTTATAGTCACTTGAGAGACCTTTCAAGACAACTTTGAACAAACGTTCAGTTTTGTCGTCATAAGTAAAAAAATTGTGCTTCTTCTCTTCAAGATGTCTGAGAAGAAGTTCGCGATCTTTAAGAGTTTCCGGCAAAACGCGACAGTCTCCTTTCTTTGCGATTTGGAAGGAAACCTTGATTCCCCTAATGGAGTTCAAGATCTCTTGCCCAAAATCCCCCAAATTCGGAACAACTGACCACGATAGGCGGCACTCTTTGCTTCCTCACTTGAATCAAAGAGCCTGGGCTAGAGGCTGCTTCGATTTGGTGTTCGGAAAATGATTCTATAACATTCCCCAGAAAACCATTCCCCCGAAACCTGTTCCCCAGAATTCCATTCCCCAGAATCTCATTCCCCAGAATGTACCATTCCCCAGAATGTACCATTCCCCAGAATTTCACTCCCCAGAATTAACCATTCCCCAGAAAACAAATCCCCAGAATGGACTATTCCCCAGAAAATTATATACCTATTTCAAAGTTTCAAAATAATCTTGTTAAAAATATGTATTTGCAACTCCATACAAAGTTCTTTACAAATAAATGAGAAGATTTGCATTGGTGCTAATTATGAACACTTTACGCATAATTCCAATTTCATATGCAAATGAACTATCACAGTAGTTTTACTTTCATTGGCACTTATGAAGACTAGTAGATCATTCTAGGGGGAAACACAATATCCAATATTTGTTTAAAAGAATATGCAACTCATCACTATTCTGCACAAAATAGAGCTACACTTTTCTTTTGGTATAGTAGTTTCCAAATGTATAATTTCACATGTATGTTTTATCAAATGTAGTGATATATCCAGCTTTTCATCAATTTTTAAGGTGAAAGTTCAATGAACACGTAAACATAATGTTGCCACCCACTCGAGCCACCCGCTAAAGCACCCTCTCAAGCCACCGAACAAGGCGGAGCACAATGTTATGTGCGTCGGCCAAAAATAAATCATCATGTTCCATGTATACCTCCACCCACAGAATTATGTAGGCAGTATTACTAGCACACGTTTCATACAAAGGTATTATTGTCGATATGAATTCATCAACAACTTCATGAAAGCTCAAAATCACAATTTATTTCATTTGGTAGTGAAAACATGTTTTTTGACCAAAATTATGAGCATTTTCCACACCATGCGTGTGTTGTTTACTTTTTTTTGGCAGTTTTCTCCTCTCATCTCTCGCTTTTCAAGGACGTAGAATGTTGCCATCAGTATACATTTGCATTCTACAGTCAATTGTACTGTATAATATCTAATATTCATTTTTGCTGCTAAATGGCGTCGTACATTGTTTTTTCTCACGCATAAAAATGTTTTGCAACACTTGTGACATTCTACACCTTTTGAGTGTTATGAAATTGTAAAATACGTAGTTGTAGCAAGTGTATGAATATCCAAAACATTTCAATTCCAAACATAAAAACTGACATCACTTCCAATCAGTTAGAATTGCGCTCTCGTTTCATAAACAATGTTGGCTCAGTGAATTTACGTTCCGGTGCTGCTTTTCGAGCACAAATTGATAAATTTAAGTGGATTGCTCCCAGGAGTACGTTGCGTGAAAAGTTAAAGTGTTTCAAGTATTGCATCAAATTTTTGAATGGCTACGGTGAGTAGAAATACCATTTAAAGTGAGTTTAAGAACGGGCACCGAAAAACTAGCAAACAATTTTTTTTTTACCATTGATTTATTTATGAGGCTCATTTGTTTAATAAAAAACTTTACGGAGCCGACATCATTTTTAACAATCAGTTACATAAAATTTTCAATAAGCTCAATAGTACCTAATAAAGAGCTTTACGAGCACACTTCTTCTTTGGGCGTGTACCTGATCCGGAACCAGAGCTGGAATGGGAAGCCGCAGATTGAGCTCGTCGCTGGCTGGCATGTGGGTTTCCCATGAACTGTTGGATTGCCTTGGCCACCAGTTCCACTTTCTCCGCTGTCAGCGTAAAACACCTTCTGCTTCCTTGTGGTATTGCTTCGTCCGATGTGGGGTGGGGTTCCTCTTCCGATTCTGAACCGCTTGTATCCTGTTCGATGAGCTCCTCTTCTAACACTTCGATGATTTCATTGTCTGCCGCGTCCAATGACACCTTCTCAACAGGCAAGGCGACCATTCCCGCCACAACGCCAGCATAAGAACAATCCTCCGACTTTTCCTGACGTGCTTTCCGCTGATCGTTCTTCCGAATTCGACGCTGAGGGCAAGAGCTCTTCCGGTGACCCTCTGCTTGACATAAAAAACAAGTGTCCTTAAGCTCTTCGTAAAAGACTCTTCCTTTCAGGCCAACAACATCAATTGACGGTGGGATATTTTTTTCGACCTCCATATACACACCACGTACTCCAGTGTACATGTGGTCGAGACCTAGTTCCGCGGGAAACTTTTCTCGGACCACACGTTCAATCTTTCCGAATGCTTCCAGTACCACAGTCAAGCGATCATCCCTTAGCTCCGGTGGAAGATCAAAAACACGGACGTACCGCATGTTGGTACCCGCGATCGACATCCGGACTTCTACCGATTTACCACTTGCATAAGTGAATTTCTTTGGTGCCGCATTTTTCCTCAATGAATCTTCCATTGCCTCAAGTGAAGCAAACTTTATAAACAGCGATCGATCGTGTGCCGTTTTATATGCTGATTCCATCAGCAACACGTCCGTGTCCAACTGTTTAAGAAAGTTGGCAATCTCCACCCAGGAGGGTCTTGGACTACCAGCTGGGAAACGGAATTGAACCGTGTTAATAAACATCTCACTGACATTCATAGTGGATGTTGTGTGGTTCGAAATGCACCACAAACGACCGACAATTTGCACGTCCGAGAACAAAGCAAAATCACTGGTGCTTGATTTCGACTACCTAGACCGCACAAGCTGAAGGTAAAAAAAGCTATCAGAAGAACGAGCACCGAACTCGTCTGTACCGAACGACTGTTGCGACAGAACTGTGCCAGCAAACAATATCTCGGTGCGTGAAGAAGAAGTGATTCGGTAGTGCGTGGTATTTTACAACACAAATCACAGCAATAACTACGTGTTTGCATTCAAAAAGTGGTAATTTGTGAAAAAACACATTATGGAATGCCTTCAGTTCAGAAACCACTCCTCTACAATAAGGTTAGTACCTTCAAATAATCATTTTTTTGTGATCGCTCTCCAAAACACTGCGAGAAGCGTGGGAGGAGGGAGCGGGAAGTGAAGGGGGAAGTAAGGTGCCATATTAGAGGCCATTTTGGTACTCATGGGGATATGTCCTTAAGGAAGGTGCATCAAAGCTTACCTTTTGGGGCTATCCCGAATGGAATAAAGACGTTCGTAGTTTCATGTTATACGTCGATATAACTATTACGTAAATTCGGCAAACTAAAAAGGTACTATTCTGCACATTAAAATGATACGCCCTTCTTTTCGTCAATGACTTATTTAATTTTGCACAAAATAATTATACATCCTTCTTTCAGTCTTATCCTGTTGACGATATAGACAAAATGTTCCGTAGGGATACCATATGGCAAGAAGGCATTTGGCATGATTGATTAAATAATCAAGGACCATTTTACATAATGGTCATTTGGCCAGTGACCATTTGGCATAACATGAAGAACATCCTTTCTGAAAAGAAGGAACAGAAGTATGGCTGGATGCCTAGTGCTCATTATGCCAAATGGCCGCTCAGTGTTTCATATAATTTGCTATATGGGCTTTCCATCGTTATATTTTTCCTATATCATTAATAAGATAAGACTGAAAAAAGGGTTCATCACTATATAGACAAAAATAAACATATATTTTGTACATGTTATGGGCATTTACCGAAAGAAGGGTGTATCATTATAATATGCAAAATAATCATGAATAGGGGGATTAGGATTCATATTTTGGAACGATACAGACTGAAGCGGAAACAGCAAACCCGCCTATTCCGGGACAAAAAGCGCCGCCTGGAAGAGGTGGAATGTCAAGAGATGGAGTTGCTGTACCGTTCCCAAGAAACGCGGAAGTTCTATCAGAAGCTCAACACATCCCGCAAAGGCTTCGTACCGCGAGCTGAGATGTGCCGGGATAAGGATGGGAGCATCTTGACGGACGGACGCGAGGTGATCGAAAGGTGGAAGCAGCATTACGATGAACACCTGAATGGCGCAGAGAACACAGGCACAGAAGGTCAGGACAGCGAAGGCGATGGCTACGTCAGCACAGCGGACAGCAGAAATCAACCAGCTCCCACGATGGGTGAAGTTAAGGATGCCATTCAACAGCTCAAGAACAACAAGGCCGCTGGCAAGGATGGTATCGGAGCCGAACTCATCAAGATGGGCCCGGACAGGTTGGCCGCTTGTCTGCATCGGCTGATAGTCAGAATCTGGGAAACGGAACAGCTACCGGAGGAGTGGAAGCAAGGCGTTTTATGCCCTATCTACAAAAAGGGCGACAAACTGGAGTGTGATCGTGCAATCACCATCCTAAACGCCGCCTATAAAGTGCTATCTCAGATTCTCTTCCGTCGTCTATCATCTATAGCAAACGAGTTCGTGGGAAGTTATCAAGCAGGT
Source organism: Aedes aegypti (assembly GCF_002204515.2). Classification (NCBI taxonomy): domain Eukaryota; kingdom Metazoa; phylum Arthropoda; class Insecta; order Diptera; family Culicidae; genus Aedes; species Aedes aegypti. The sequence continues at coordinate 153,566,559 of NC_035107.1, read as the reverse complement.
TTCATCGACGGCCGCTCGACAACGGACCAGATCTTTTCCGTGCGGCAAATCCTCCAGATATGCCGTGAGTACCAGGTCCCTACGCACCATTTGTTCATCGATTTCAAGGCGGCATACGATAGTATCGACCGCATAGAGCTATGGAAAATTATGGACGAGAACAGCTTTCCCGGGAAGCTCACAAGATTGATCAGAGCAACGATGGACGGTGTGCAAAACTGCGTGAAGATCTCGGGCGAACACTCCAGTTCGTTCGAGTCTCGGCGGGGACTACGACAGGGCGACGGACTTTCGTGCCTGTTGTTCAATATTGCGCTTGAAGGTGTCATGCGGAGAGCCGGACTTAACAGTCGAGGCACGATTTTCACGAGATCCGGACAATTTGTTTGCTTCGCGGACGACATGGATATTATTGGGAGAAAATTTGAAACGGTGGCAGATTTGTTCACCCGCCTAAAACGCGAAGCAACAAGAGTCGGGCTAATGGTGAATGCGTCGAAAACAAAGTACATGCTGGTTGGTGGAACTGAGCGCGACAGAGCCCGCCTAGGAAGCAGTGTTACGATAGACGGGGAGACCTTCGAGGTGGTGGACGAGTTTGTCTACCTCGGATCCTTGTTGACGGCTGACAACAATGTTAGTCGGGAAATACGAAGGCGCATAATCAGCGGAAGTCGTGCCTACTATGGGCTCCAGAAGAAACTGCGGTCAAGAAAAATTCGCCCCCGCACCAAATGCACGATGTACAAAACGCTCATAAGACCGGTAGTCCTCTATGGGCATGAGGCGTGGACTATGCTCGAGGAGGACTTGCAAGCTCTTGGGGTTTTCGAACGCCGAGTGCTAAGGACGATCTTCGGCGGCGTGCAGGAGGACGGCGTGTGGCGGCGAAGGATGAACCACGAGCTCGCTCAACTCTACGGCAAACCCAGTATCGTGAAGGTAGCTAAAGCTGGAAGGATACGCTGGGCAGGGCATGTTGTAAGAATGCCGGACAACAACCCTGTAAAGATGGTGTTCGTCACGAATCCGGTCGGAACAAGAAGGCGTGGGGTGCAGCGAGCTAGGTGGATTGACCAGGTACACCAGGACCTGGAGAGCGTGGGTCACAGTCGAGGATGGAGAGAAGCGGCCATGAACCGAGGGAATTGGCGAAATATTGTTGGCGAGGCTTTATCAAGATAATTGATGTAAAGCCAAATAAGTAAGTAAGGGGGATTAGGAGCATAATGAACACATAAGGCGAATGCTTTTTTAAAGACCATAGAATATGTTTCAGTTAACCTCGGTTGGTTTCCAAGTTCGTAATTAGTATTACGTGCTGCATCCATTCATGGTGAGAAAAAAAAATATCAATTGTCAGAAAAACGAGATAGAAAATTGAGTCCAAAACACGACTGATAAAAAAAAATCCGGATCCGGGAAAAATTGTCACTTTCGTGGAATTTAGTAAAAAATTATTTTTTAAAAGGGTGTCAAACGTACTGATATGTAAAAGTGCTCCCCTCCATCACATCAGCAAAAAGGAACTTCTCTAGGTTAGTTACTTTGCTCAAAAAATAAATCTTTCCACCGCTTTGCTTATAAACTAATTTGAAGCTTAGAAAAAATATACAATTTCAGAGGACAATTGAATTTTGATTCAATTGTCCTCTGAAATTGTATATTGCCCTCCCCTTGGTTATGCGACCTTGCTGCGATAGGAGGGCATAATCCATTAGCCCATATGATGGAAACCAAAGGCGTAACCTGTAGTGGTGGTATCACATTTTGGCATTTTTTGCTTAAAGCTGCGTCATAATTCATATGGCATAGACGCAATAATATCTCGGATGTGATCCAACGGACATTCTGCGTGATTGATAGAATTGATGCCCATTTCAAATAATTAATCTATTCGAAGTGGACATTAATACTATTGGTGACGTTCAGTTTGCCTTTTGCTAACCAGAATGATCCGTAGCCACTCTTACTATTAGCTAGCTAGATACATCGTTATCATATACGACGTAAGGAATACTTAGGAACTCTTAGGAAAATGACTAGTAGATTCACTGAGTAGAAATAAGTGGCGACAATCTTATTTTAATATGGTTTTTACATTGCCATAATAAGAAATACCTCTTTTGTAACAGCGGTATAAATAATCTAATTCCAGCTTCATTTTCGCAAAATTTACAAGTAGAAAGTAGGCGTTGTGAAGCATTGCATTTGCCACCGAAAAGTGAAACTTGTAGGAGACTGTAACAGAAGCCTAAGGTAACTTTACTCTTCAATATTCACTATAAAAATGACTATGGAAAGTAAGACGCTGAGATCGATCATTAAGGTACACTTGCTAGTTTCGAAAAATGGTTGAACAGACAAGGAAAGTGACTTTTTTCTTTAAGGATATATGAACGTAATGACCAATAAATACTTTTAACAACGAAAAATGAAATTAACTAGAACTACTACTAAACAGCCTAATTTTGTTAAGACTTGACGACACTTGACATTTAAGACTCTAATCTTACGTAAAAGACAATAGTAATCACAATAGCACTTGAATGACAAATTATTCAAAACCATCTCGACTAGACAGTATTAGTAATGCACTACTATTTCAAACAAATTCTACACTACTATTTCAAACGAATTCTAATGGAATATGGGTACTTTTCAAAAACTACCACGTCACAATACTAATAAAAAACAGTGTTCATGTGGGCGCCATTGCCTAGTCCGTCTGAGTATTGGTCCTGGTAGAGGGGAAACTTGGCAAAAGCCAGACCGAGGGTTCAGCCTTGACAAGTTAAGCTGTCAGGCAGCTCCAACTGAATACCATACAAAAAAAAAAAAAATTGTCCTCTGAAATTGTATATTTTTTATACCGTTTTATACCATCAAAGAGTTACATACAACACAGATTTCGTACGGTCTATAAAATTTTGATAAAATATACATATTCCCAGAGAATAAAGGGATGGTTAATTCGCCTCGTGTTTTCAGTCACATCAGACCTTAGCCTGTCACATAAGTGACTTACGCGAAGCAAAAATTAAAAAAAAAAATGATATTCATATAGCTTTCTGGGGAATGGTGCATTCTGGGGAATGAAATTCTGGGGAATGTTACATTCTGGGGAATGAGATTCTGGGGTATGGTTCATTCTGGGGAACGGATTTCTGGGGAATGGTTTTCTGGGGAATGTTATAGAATCCAGTCTAGGGGAAACACAATATCCAATATTTATTTAAAAGAATATATAACTCATCACTATTCTGCACAAAATAGAGCTACACCCTTCTTTCGGTATAGTAGTTTCCAAATGTATAAATTCACATGTATGTCCAATTTTTATCAAATATAGTGATGTATCCAGCTTTTTCATCTATGTTTTGAGAAGGTGCATCATAGCTTACCTTTTGGGGCTACCCCGAATGGAATAAAGACGTTCGTAGTTTCATATTATACGTTTCCGATATAATTATTACGTAAGTTCGGCAAAATAAAAACGTACTATTCTGCACATTAAAATGATACGCCCCTCTTTACGTCAAGTCTAAATTACAAATGACTTGTTTAATTTTGCACAAAATAGTGATACATCCTTCTTTCAGTCTTATCCTGTTGACGATATAGATAAAATGTTCCGTAAGGTTGCCAAATGGTAAGAATGATCAAGGACCATTTGACATAAGGTAATTTGGCCAGTGACCATTTGGCATAACATGAAAAACATCCTTTTTGAAAAGAAGGAGCATAAGTATGGCTGGATGGAAAATGGCTTTATGCCAAATCATTTTATGCCAAATGACCTTATGCCTTATGACCTTATGCTATATGGGCTCTCCATCAATATATTTTGCCTATATCATTAATGAGATAATACTGAAAGAAGGGTGCATCACTATATAGGCAAAACTAAACATATAATTTGTATATTTTATGGGAATTTACTGAAAGAAGGGTGTATTATTATAATATGCAAAATAATCATGAATAGGGGATTAGGAGCATAATATACACATTAGGCAAATGCTTTATTTACATAGAATGGAAATATGTTTCAGTTACTCTCGGCTGGTGTCCAAGTTCGTAATTAGTATGACGCGCTGCATCCATTCATGGTAAGAAAAAATCTTATCAAATATCAGAAAAACGAGATAGAAAATTGAGTCCAAAACACGACTGATAAAAAGGTATTCGGGTAAAATAAACACTTTCGTGGAATTTAGTGTAAACTTAATTATAAATGGGTGTCAAAACGTATTGATATGTAAAAGTACTTCCCCCTATCTCATAAGCAAGAAGAAACTTCTCTAGGTTAGTTACTTTGTTCTAAAATTCAATTCTTCCACCGCTTTGCTTATAAACTGATTTGAAGGTGGGAAAAAATATAGTAGAATTTTAGAGGACAAATGAAGCAAAGCATAAACTTTTATACCGTCAAAAAGTTCATATACAATAAAAATTTCGTACATGTAGTAACCCGTGTAATTCCGAGCGTCCGAAATCAAAATTTACAAATTTTCACACGCGTCCATTCGTCGACGATTTTATCGACGAATGGACGCGTGTGAAAATTTGTAAATTTTGATTTCGGACGCTCGGAATTACACGGGTTACTACAGTACAGTTTATAAAGTTTTGCTGAAATAGAGAATAATGGGGTGTCCATTTCGCCCCGTGTGTTCATTATGCCCCTAACCCCCCTACCTACATATTTGTTTTGTCACATCAGACCTCAGCCTGTCACTTAAGTGACTCAAGCAAAGCAAAAATTAAAAAAGAAAAAAAAATGGATGTTCATATAGCTTTCTGGGGAATGGTGCTTTCTGGGGAATGGAATTCTGGGGAATGTTACGTTCTGGGGAATGAGTTTGGGGAATGGTTCGTTCTGGGGAACGGAATTCTGGGGAATGGGTTTCGGGGGAATGGTTTTCTGGGGAATGTTATAGAATCCTAAAAAGTTGAGTAACTATCAACTGATTTTCGATTTCTTAGCATCAATCGCTTCGTCTGGATCCAAGCTAACTTGCTGTGTGTTGGAATTATCAATTCGCTCTGCCGAAACCTTAGCCTCTAACTTCTAGTGGAACTTATGTTTGAAAAACCTAAAACATTATAAAATTCAGTAGATTCCTAAAAAGTTGAGTAACTATCAACGGATTTTCGATTTCTTAGCATCAATCGCTTCGTCTGGATTCAAGCTAACTTACTGTGTATTGGAATTATCAGTTCGCACTGCCGAAACCTTAGCCTCCAACTTTTAGTGAGACTCATGCTTAAAAATCCTAAAAATATATAAAATTCCGTAGATTCCTAAAAAGTTGAGTAAATATCAACGGATTTTCGATTTCTTAACATCTTAACATCAATCGCTTCCCAGCTAATTTGCTGTGTATTGGAATTATCAATTAACTCCGCCAAAACCTTAGCCTCCATTTTTTTAGTGCTTGAAAATCCTAGAAAAATATAAAAATCCGTAGATTTTCTAAAAAGTTGAGTATGGATTTCCGATTTTTTTGCATCAATTACTTCGTCTGGATCCCAGCTGAGCAATTCTCGCTGAAACCAGGCAGCCATCGGCACCCATCGTTAGAATTACAATTTTATGTCACTGATCGCTAGTTTTCGATAAAACTTAAGGGTGGTCCTTTCGGTTTTCTCAAATTGTTGGACCCCTCGTACGCCAACCAGCTAAACAGTTTGCGAAAAAGTCTATTTTTTGATAAATCTTGGGTATTTCTTCACGTGATATGTCTCATATTTCCCTTGGAACACATAGCAAACTTAGTGGCATCGTATAGAGAATTTTCACTTGTAGTTAGAAAAAAATGTGGTGGCCATTTTGAATTTTGTTAGAAAAATCGTTTTTTCACCATTTAATTCTGAGATCACCATCAGAAAGCTGAGGAAAAATTGCGTAAGATAGGCTACAGAAACTAGGTGAGCAATGGTAATTACCCTATGAAATGAACGATTTTCTAAATCATGTTCTACGATTTTCACGTATATGACGAGTGCAATCAATGCATACATCATTTTTTGTACAATAAAGAAACAAGTTTTCAATAGTTGGTGTATTATTCTAGTAAGATGAAGGATAAGAGTATATTTTGAGTGAAAAAATTGGCGGCCATCTTGGTTTTAAGTAGTAGAATGAGTTTTCACCTTGTTAGCACTCAACATGTTGAATATTAATGCTACCATTACACTTACTTTTCTTCTTGTTCTTCTTTTTCCTGACGTTACGTCCCTACTGGAACAGAGCCAGCCCCTCAGCTTAACTAGCTTCAAAAACAAATAGGATTTTTCAACGCTTATTTGTTACCTGAACGATTGTTCTGCATATCTTCGAGTTGAAAAATAGCATTACTTCTTTCATTTATTTGGTCGTAAACCATTGATCAGGGTGTCGACTACCTGGGAAAACCTGGAAAGTCAGGGAATTCGATTCTTGACCTGGAAAGTCAGGGAAAGTCAGGGAATTTCACTAGAGGTCAGGGAAAAATATTCAATACTATAACATCAAACAAGTTGATTAAGAAACTGCAAGACAGGATATTTTCTGAAATTTTTATCATGTCTTTTCTGGAAACAATAAAGATAATATCGCAATATTGATATTTGTCCATTTGTCATCTATTTCAATTTTGATTTTTCAATTTCAATTTTCCAGGATTTTATGAAAATATATTGTATTCCAAGCGTTACTTCAGGAGCTTACTAACAGATATCACAGACAAACAGACGTCACACTCTCATCGATGTCCATCGACCACCTTTTTAACGGCCGATTCAAATATATGGTAGGTGGCCAATCCACCACCCGCAGCGCTCGCATCGTTTTTGTTCGCGTTTGACGTTTACACACTACCGCCATCTGTTGGTCCATCGGCCAAATACACCGATTTTAGCATTGGGCGTACATGTCATCGTGACTATGATTTTGATCGGGATTTGTTCTAAGTGTTACGTCTGTTTGTCTGTGCAGATATGTTCAATTAATTTTTTGTTATAAGAATATACAGGAAATTCTTCAAAAAATATGAAGATCATTATCTAAGATATCTTTGTGAATCCATAAAATCTATAGAAGCAGAAATTTCAGGAATTTAATTTGAAGAAATCTGCTCGATAATCCTTTGATAGTTTGTGAGATTACTTGGAAGGTTAGTCGGTCATCGTCCCGTAGATGGGCTCGAAACCAGTCTACTAAAAAAGTAAATTTAAATCCTTTTTTAATTGTTTGTGAGAACAATATGTGTTATGACCGTTCTCGTATCGCGTTCTGTGAGTGTACATAAAGTTCTTACGTTAGCTCAAACCCCCGAAAAAAAGTACTTGGAAGATACTCATTGAATACTCATTCTTAGTGGAGTTAAATCGAGGATTGTTGGGGGCACGACACATTAAAACGAACATCTGAAAACCTATTATTAGCGTGTTATTCAATTCCAGATTTCATTCCGTTAAAAATATTTAGATAAATTTCTCGGGGAGAACGGTTGCTTAAAAAAAAAAAATCACATCGGGATTCTTAAAATTAACTGAAATTACCAGTAAAGAATCTTGGTGAAGAACTTTAAGAAAAAATGAATACATTTTGGAAAAAGTGTCTATGTGTTCCCTAAACATTTTTTTGGAGTGTTTCTGTAATATTCCTATGAATTCTAAATTCATTTCTAGGAAAAAATCATGACTGAAAGAATTTTTTAATATTTCTAGAGATTCCTGTAGGTGAATTACGGTGAACAATTTCAAAGAGAAGAAATTTTCTTCTATTATTCACCGGTAAGAAAATTTTATTTTCTTCAAAGGAAATACGCACTGGAGTTCGCCAGCTGGAGGTGTAATTATAAAATTCTTAACCTAGTTAAATGAAGAGACGAACCAGCCAAGGGCTGAAAGTCTCTCAAATAAAGAAAATTCATTCATTCATTCAACCTAGTTAAAAATCTTTGGACTAGTTTATGGAGAAACAACGTAAGAGTTCTTAAAGCATAATTCTTTGTGATATTAGAGTTATATATTTGGATAAAACATTTGAGGAGGTGTTTTTGTTGAACTCCTTGATGCATTTTTAAAACAAAGTTCTTTGACAATGGCTGTAATTTTACCTAAAAAAGAAGTAGCCAATTTTCACTAAGAAAGTCCTTCCAATTAAAAAGTAAAGTTAATTGTCCTTTATGCATGAAACTTGTGAAATTATAGTTGAGGTAGTTCAATATCCGAGTACATCGTTTTCTACAATTTTAAAAGTAATTTTTGCGCTTGGAGATTTCAATATGATCAGTAGATGACTCAGAATTTACTTAGCTTCCACTCAGCTTTTACTGCTTTATTAATACGAATTATCAAGTTTGAAAAGTAAATACCCAAGTGCTCGGTTTTATCATATCAACTTGAAGAAAATTATCGTAAATACTATTGCTCAGTTTATTCATACGACCTAACACACAAACTCTACAAACAAACAAAACAACATGGTCTGGAATTTTTCTGGAAAACTACTGGAAGGTCAGGGAATTTTATTTTCAAAATTGGGTCGACACCCTGTTGATAGAAATCAACAATCAGTTGAGCAGCCGAGATAAGATGAGAAAGAAAGAATCTGATTGTTTTCTTAACGGAGGCCTCATAATTCAACATGATGAGCGCTGAGATGGTAAAAAATCATTCAACTTCTAAAATCTAAGATAGTGTCGAAATCCAAGATGGCCGCGAGATTTTCCAACCTCAAAATGATAAACCTGCGTTTCGGTATTACGTCCACATTAGAACAAAGCCTGCTTCTCATCTTTCAATTTTGCTTTTTTTCACATGCATGTTGGGCGGTAGTAAAAACGATACTTTATGGTTCAGAAAATCAAAGTTTTTTTTTTCTTAAAAATTTAAGATTTCCATTATAAGTAAATGCACGTTTGGCAATGATTTAGGTCAAACTACAGATATTACCACAAGACTTACTAATGTCCCAACGTGCAATTTATAAACTTCATGCAATGACAAAAATGCATATGGTAAAAAAATGTTTGTTTATTTCAATCAATGTTTTTGGGCAGTTTTCATTCATTGAATTTATTTATTTATTATTCCTGAATTCAAAGATATGTCGAAGAATTATTGTGGTATGAAAAATCGCATTTTATAAGAAAACTCCTATTTAATAACCTGTATATATAACTAATAAAGCTGAGTATCAGGCTCGGCTCCGATAGGGACGTAACGACAGGAAAATGAAGAATAATAAGAAGAAGAGTATACGTAACCTCTAAATTCGACATGCTGAGGACTTAAAAAATCGAAGTTAGAAAAACTTTTTTCCCTAAAATATGCCCAATTTGCAATGTATGGACGACTTTTAGTAAATTTAATTACGAAACTTTTTGCTTAAGGATGATCAAAATCTGTAATGGCCGTTTTTTTAAATCGACTTTAAAGTTTTGAATATTTTTTTTTCAGTGTAGAAAATGTGTTTTTATTTTTTCAATATTTTTTCTAAAACTTCAGGAAATTTCACGACAGTCCACCATACAGCAGTTTTTTGTAGGTCTTACCGTTTTCGAGTTATACGGGTTTATAAAAAAAGTAAAAAAAAAAAACTTTGGGACTTAAAAAATTCGATGTTAGAGAAATTTTTTTCCCTAAAATATGCCCAATTTGCAATGTATGGACGACTATTAGTAAATTTAATTACGAAACTTTTTGCTTAAGGATGATCAAAATCTGTATTGGTCGTTTTTATTTTTAAATCAACTTTAAAGTTTTGAATATTTTTTATTTTAGTGTAGAAAATGTGTTTTTTTTTTCAATATTTTTCTCTAAAACGTCAGGAAATTTCACGACAGTCCCCCATACAACACTTGTTTGTAGGTCTTACCTTTTTCGAGTTATAGGGGTTTATAAAAAAAAGTAAAAAAAAAACTTTGACCCTTTTCAAATGTTAGTCTAGATCGATTTTGAAAAAACAAAGTATGTACACGGAGACGGAATTCAACTCAATTTTGGGTTGTTTCAACGCAATTCCGTAGTTGAGCCCAATAACTCAATTTTGGCTAAATTTCCAAGGTCCCCACTAGGTAGTTTGGCTTTAATTCCATTAGAAAAATATACTCAATTTTGGGTTGATTTAACGCAAAATTGAGTTCTTTCGACCCAAACATAAGAAAAGTTGCATTTCCCAAATTTGGCTTATTGGGCCAAAGTACTCCCATTGGGTAGATGCAGCTCTCTCTATTTTTGACAACATTCGTGTGGGAGAAAGAGAAAACCGAGAGATTTTGGGTTGAAACTATAATCGATATACCTAATTTTGGGTAAAGTAAACTCAAAAATTAGGTAAAAATATTTCTCCGTGTAAAGTATCTTAGTTTCACATAGTCTTCACACCCAGAAAGTTTCATTGAATTCTGAAGGGGTGCTGCCAATCCCTTTATCGAATTGGCGTGAAATCCGTCATAAACAACAAAACTTTCGGTCCTTGGAGGCCTTATAAAGTGCTGTCAATATTGTGCTCTGCAAGATAATTCCACGTAATGCGATTATCATAAAATGTCGATATACCGTCGCAGTGAAAATGAAAATCACCAAATGTTTCAGATTTAGCAAATTTGAAACATTTGCGTCCTTGAAAAACGAAAAAATCCAAGCCTACTCGAATGTTGACGTTGCGTTTGAATTGCGCGCATATCTTCTGCGCGTTACCGCCGCCGCTGGATGTGGATTTAAAATGAGCGCCGCAATATTATGCTTTTAAGGCAAATGAGCGCACGAGAAGCAGCCACAAGATATGATGTACAGTCATCTCTCCATAATAGGGCGATATTCAAAACTGAAAAGGCAATAGATGGCTCTTTTTCAATGGTACACTCAAAATAATCCAAACGTCATTGTTACGTGAAAACATACGTGATTTTTTTCCATCGCACTTTTCACGTAGCTCCTACGCAAACCATAGGTAGCCCAGAATGAACGCATGAACTTTGGAAGTTCGTCCATTCCACCGTCGCTAAACCTAAGAGCTACGTAGATTTTCCGGTAGCCTTTACGAAGCGTTTCAATAGGATCTAGATGGTTTTGCATTAAATTTAACTGTAATAAAGACCAACCTTATTTCTAATAGAATTTGGAAGAAAACTAATTCCCAATTGGAAAATGTAAACAAACTTAAAAGATTGTGATATTTTTATTGTCAATCTAAGTATTTTGAATCCTGTTTCCTCAATTTTGTGAGTTTGATCTGTCTTGTTGTAGCCTTCGCATGCTATAATTGATAAAGATTATAAATCACGTGTAAAATATGAAGTAATGCAGGGATTCTTCGGTATTCGAAGCATATTTACCTTGAAATCAATATTACACAGTGTTTAAAGCAGCAGCAGCTTCTGAAGTTCTTCACAAATCAAGCGGGCGCCATCTTAGGATTTGAGCTCATCACCGAATGTACGTACAATATGCAGATGTCAAAATGAACTTGGCACCTACGTGAATTCCACGTAAGTGCGATAGGTAACCTCAGTAAACATTACCGAGTCACTATTTGGTGGTTATGAATGGTTTAGTGATCTTTATCTTAGTCAGGTGAAGTGGAGGTAAAATGAATTTCGAATGATCTACGTGATTTTTCACGTAGCATTGACGTTTGGATTTTTTTGAGTGTAGTAAAAACGAAATCCTGAAGCAAAGAAAGCACCACGGAAGATGAACTAAACACAAAAAGTTATGTATTCACTTTACACTTGATTTCTAATCACTATTTTTTTGATTCAGTTTCCTAATTGCAAGCAATTTACGATTTTCATTATTTTTCATACGTTTTGACAGTTCTCCGACTACCATTCTTCCATGCGCTTGTGTTAAAAGTTTGAGAAATTTGAGAATCCAGCGTAGCGCGATCAGTGGGTGACATACAAACAACAGTGTCGTTGCTCGGCGGCCGGTAAGAGAAACTGAATGTTCGAAAGGTTGTTGTCTGTAATTTTTGCTGCTGGCGCCAACTGTTAGCGTTTGAGAACAAAATACACAGTCATTACCCTATTCGATAATGGGTCCCTTCAGTTAGGGAGATATCGTGTTACAGAATAAATACTAAAACAGTGCAAATATGCGATTCAAGGGACCATCAAGGTAGCCATGCACACCAAATTTTACTATGGTTCTCTAACTAGATATTGAGATACGAAGGTCGAGTAAGTAAGAGTTGACTGTACCTAAGAGCACACTTTAACCTTCGAGCTGATCAAGAAATTGTAAAGAACTATTCGCTCCCAAGACGACAATAGGGTAATGACTGTTTATTTCGTTCATAACCACTAACAGTTGGCGCCAGCGGCAAAAATTGCAGACAACAACCTTTCGAACATTCAGTTTCTCTTACCGGCCGCCGAGCGGCGACACTGATGTTTGTATTCCTCTCACTGATCGCGCTACGCTGGATTCTCAAATTTCTCAAACTTTCAACACAAGCGCATGGAAGAATGGTAGTCGGAGAGCTGTCAAAACGTATGGAAAATAATGAAAATCGTAAATTGCTCGCAATTAGGAAACTGAATCAAAAAAGTAGTGATTAGAAATCAAGTGTAAAGTGAAAACATAACTTTTTGTGTTTAGTTCATCTTCCGAGGTGCTTTCTTTGCTTCAGGATTTCGTTTTTACTACCATTGAAAAAGAGCCATCTATTGCATTTTCAGTTTTGAATATCGCCCTATTCGTCCGGTGGGGTGTGCTGCTGTCGTCATGATGATGGTTGACGAGAGCAATGTCAAACTCATTCATGATTTCAAAACATTCGGAACAAAATATTTATTTTCACAGCTTAAGTGAAATAATGTATGAAATTGAATGAAATTCAGTGGTAGAGAATTCATTTCTCTACCCAATGGTATTTTTAGAGGCAGCGGGGAATGTTTCGAAACGTGTTTTACTCAAGTGCAAAAATCGCTCAGGCGAAAGTTCCAATGAAACTAACCTCACATATTCTGGTTTTCCAACCTCAAACTAGTGCTCCTACCAGCCGGATCTCAATTTTTATGAAAGTAGTGGAATAATATAAAAAAAAGGAATGTAGAACATCGAGCATGGATATTTCTACCTTTTTCACTTAACCGTTTCACTGTTGACTGTCTTTTATCAAGAAAATAAAACATTATCCCCCACAGAGGCATGTGATGAATGCGTGAAAAATCAAATCTCTCATCCTCTGACTAGTTGCGCTATCAAAGTGTAGATGGCTAACATTATGTTGCGTTTCGCGATTGGAAGCGTATAAACGCGTTGAATTATCGAAGACATTTTCATCTGAATACGAGCAACCGCTTATGCAACATAGACGACGACATATGGCGAATCGATCTATGGCGCTGATCAAGAAGGGATTTATGGAACGGACACAGAGAAACAGGCGTAACACTTAGAACATATCGCGATCAAAATCATAGTCGCGAAAACATGTACGTCCAATGCTAAAAACACTGTAGGTGGCCGATGGACCAACAGGTGGCGGTAGTGTGTAAACGTCAAACACGAACAAAAACGACGCGAGCGCTGCGGGTGGTCGATTGATCACCTACCATTTATTCGAATCGAATGTTAAAAAGTTGGGCGATGGACAGCAGTGAGAGTGTGACGTCTGTTTGTCTGTGGAACGGACCTATGATCTCGCTAATATGCTTCATACGCTGTACATCATGCAAAGATTGAACCCACAAGGCATGTGCTGACATACCAAGCACCCCTGTGGGTTTGGCGTAAACTTTGATGGTGAAAATCATAGTGTCCGAGCATAGAGGACATAGTGTCCGGCCATAGAGGACACATTTCAGTGCACACCATTTTTGCTACATAATGTAATCCATCATAAAAATGAATTGTAAAGGTTTATTTTTGTTCTCATTTGAGTTTTTACTTAAAATAATGTGATTTTTTGATACTGTACAAAACTTAACGGTAAAACCGCGTAGAACTAATTTAGATTTTGAAATATTACCAAAAACCAAAGTGTCCGGGCATAGAGGACTTCCCCCTATATTTTTGAAATCTATCGATAACATCATTTAGAACAAGAGGTGAGCTTGCCCCTACACTGGAATAATCTTCAAAAATTGTGCTAATCAACCATGATTTGAACCTATATATCTTAAGGTGCCCTTCTTGCCCCCAGCCCCCCCCCCCCCCCCCCCCCCCAATTTGAATCAATGAGATTATTATTTCGTTGAACCTGCTATCACAGACAAACAGACGTAACACTTAAAACAAATCTCGATCAAAATCATAGTCACGAGAACATGTACGCCCAATACTAAAATCGGTGTGTTTGGTCGACAGGCCAACAGATGGCGGTAGTGTGTAAACGTCAAACACGAAGAAAAACTATGCGAGCGCTGCGAGTGGCGGATTGGCCACCTACCATATTGTGCATCCCGATAAAATTCAGAAAGAGGATTTCGCTCAATTTCCTCTACTTTATCAACGAACTTAATGTTGTGGTGGAATTACGGCCAACAGGGCGCGGAAAAGATAAGCGAAAAGTCCGAAAAAAAGGAACACCAGCAGAAGTAAAAACGCGACGGTTAACTACACGGGAATGAAATAGTTTTATTGTCTGTTCTCTACAAAGGATGGAATACTTATGAATAGGTAGCGACGAAGTGCATCGTCAGTTCGCCGCTGTCTTGTTGGTATTGGTGTCAACAACGGTGGTGAGTACACGCTGAACGGAGAGTAGGTAAAAAGGTGGTCATTGTATACTCCCACACGCCTCCTCAATGAGCACCGATCATTACTCACGAAGGCCCATTCGCTCCAGAAGTTCTCGGAAACGGACAGCACCCAAGGGCTTAGTGAGTGCATCCGCTATCATTTCTCCTGATGGGCAGTAGATAAGCTCCAAATCACCTTGATCGCAGAGGTCCTTCACGAAATGCATCTTTGTATCAATGTGTTTTGATCGTTTGGTAGTCCGCTCCGCCTTGACAAAACTGAGGCAACTTTGATTGTCCTCAAATATCGTAGTCGCTTTCGCAGTTCCCTCGCCGATTTCGTTGAACAGTCTCCGCAGCCAGATCAATTCTTGAGACGCCTCGCTCAACGCTACATATTCGGCCTCCATGGAGGACAAACTCACACATGACTGGCGTCGGCTAACCCAGGCAATAGGCCCGGATCCGTAGAAGTCCCGTCGTTGATCGCCTGCTGCTTTGATCGCCGGCCCAGTCGGCGTCGGAATAACCGACCAAATTCCATCCGTTTCCAGGTCCGAACTCGAGCTTGTGCTGTTTGGTCCCCTTCAGATATCTTAGGACGCGCTTAGCTGCTTTCCAATCTCGTTCTGTTGGTCGACTCACACACCTTCCAAGAATAGAGACACTCGCTGCAATGTCCGGACGGGCGTTGACCGCGACATTCAGGAGGCCCCCTACCAAACTGCGATATCTGGTAACATCCACGTACTGCTCATTGTCTTCGTCTGCGCGCAAATAGCCAGCTTCGGCGTCTTAGACACGTTACAGTCAGACATCTCGAACTTGCTCAACAACGTCTCAATGTAGTTGGTTAGGCGGATGCTGTAGAATCCCTCATTACGTAGCACTTCCAAGCCGAGAAATTGTCGAACCGGTCCAAGGTTGGTTGCTTCGAATGCATCACGCAGAGCGGTGAAAAAGGCACGTATTTCGCTTTCATCCTTACATCCTACCAGCAGGTCGTCGACGTAAACTAGTAGGATAACCGTCTGCTCACCGTCGTTTCGCAGGTACAAACACGGGTCGGATTTGCACTGCCTGAATTTTAGCCGTATCAGTACTTCGTGTAAGGCTCGGTTCCAGCATCGGGCGCTCTGCTTAAGCCCATATAGGCTTTTCTTGACCAAGCAAACCAAACTCTCCTTGCCAGCAGCTAGATACCCGGGAGGTTGGCGCATATAAACCTCCTCCTCCAAAATTCCGTTCAGGTAAGCGGTTTTTATGTCGAAGTGGTGCAGAAACATCTGCCGTTTTCCAGCGACTGCCAGAACCATCCGAAGCGTTGCGAGGCGAGTAACCGGAGCAAACACGTCCACGTAGTTAATGCCGTACCGTTGATTAAACCCTTGAGCCACCAAACGTGCCTTGTGTGTAACCACTTCACCGACCTCGCTTCGTTTCAACTTAAAAATCCACTTCGAACCTATCAGCTTTTTCCCTTTCGGCAACTGCACTAGCTCCCACGTTTGATTTGCAGCATGGGACGCCATCTCCGCGTTCATCGCCTGCTTCCATTTGGGAATCTTCATCGCATCTTGGTAACTCGTCGGCTCTTCTTGGTAACAGTCCGCAACGCCGACGACGAAATCTCCATAACGATGTGGCAGCACACCCCGCGTTCTTCGGTCTTCACGACGTAATTCACGAACTTCACCGTTGTCCACGCCTCCTGGCGCTGCAGCTTCCGCTTGATCGTCGAGGTCACGTTCCTGTTCCTGATCCTCTTCGTCACTTGCGAATTCTTCATCTTCCGCATCGAAGCCACGAAAGAGTTCTTCACCTAACGCACTACCCCAACCTTCGAAACTGCTGTCGCTTCCTGGTTCTCCTGCCGGTTCCAGCTCCGTCACCGTTGGCTTGCACGGGATCTCAATCTCTGCCTCGGACTCTCCACAAGGAACCTCCAGTTCTTGCTGCTCCGAACCATCGCTGTGTTCGAGAAACTTAGCGTCTCGACTTATAGTTATTCGGTTTGTGGTTGGATCGAGAAACCGATAACCTTTGTGGTCTTCACTGTACCCGACGAATCGAAGTTTCACCGCCTTCGGGTCCAGCTTTGACCGCTTCACGTCCGGGATGTGGACGTAGGCTTCGCATCCGAAAACTCGGAGGTGCTTAATGTCCGACTTTCGCCCGGTCCACAGTTCGAACGGCGTTCCTTTGACTACTCGGGATGGCAGCCGGTTCTGTAGATACGCTGCCGTCATCACTGCCTCTCCCCAGTACAACTTCGTCATGTTCGCATCGGCCAGCAAACAAATCGCCATCTCCTGCAGGGATCTGCTTTTCCGCTCCGCGACCTCGTTTTGTTGCGACGAGTACGGAGTCGTAAACTGCGCTTTTATCCCTTCGCTTTGGTAAAATTCTTGCAGCACCCGGTTCTGAAATTCACCGCCCCCGTCAGATCGAATCACCAAAGGCTTTCTACCAAAAACGTTTTCCACCAAGCGAACATACTCCTTAATCTTTGATGCAGCTTCACTCTTCTTGCGGAGAAGGCAAACTACCGCATAACGACTATAGTCATCGATTAAAGTCATTATGTAGCGGTTTCCGGAAGGCGTCACCGTTTCCATGGGACAGCATATGTCGGTATGGATTATCTCCAGGGGACGTGAAGTGCTTCTCTCGAGCTTGGCCGGAACCGGCTGTCTAGCTAGCTTGCCCTTCAGGCAACACTCACAAGTAATCCTCATTCCACAATCATGAAACTTAAATCCACTTACCGACTTTTCCTTCTCCATGATACGCAAGACATCGGGGTCGCGATGGCCGATTCGCCTGTGCCACAAGTGCTGGCAGTTTTCGTGGCTGCTGCAGGCCTTCATAGCACCTTGCTGCTGACGAAGCCGGTATAGACAACCGACTTTATCTCCAACGACTACAGTTACTCCAGCTTGGTTCTTGATTTCGCACTGCTGCTCGTTGAATTCCACTTTGAACTTCTTCGCCACCAGTTGGACCACCGAAATGAGCCCTCCATCGAGCTCCGGGACGTATAAAACGTCATTCAACGTAATCTCGACACTTCCGCCTTGTCCATCAACACCGAACACGACACCGTGACCCACACCGCCGACGCTGGTCTTTTTCCCGTCCGCTAGTGTCACGCTCGGAACCGCACTCGAAATCAACGCAGCGAAAAACGACCGGTCGCTGGTCATATGGCACGTCGCGCCGCTATCGATAATCCAGCCTGATAGACCGCCGCCCGCCATAAAGCAAACCGCACTTCCAGCTCCGTGAGCCGGTTTGTTCTTCGCACTTTTGTCTTTCGAGCTTTCGTCCTTGTCCCGATTTTTGTTCGATTCACTTTTTATAGACAACCACTTTTTACAGTTCTTTTTGAAGTGTCCCGGTTGTTTACAAAAGAAACACACTTTTTCTTTCCGTGCCCCACTCGCGTCCGTTTTCATCGCCTTGAGATCTCGCGACAAACGATCACCACGCACTACACGCTGACTGTACTCGTCCAGCAAACTTGCTTTCACCGACGCGACAGTCCAATCGTCATCCGCTCGTGTTTGGAGACTCTGCACGAGCGAACGGTACGAAGGCGGCACACTTCGGAAAATCATCGCGATTTGCAGCGGCACATCCAAAACATGACCGGCGGCTGCCAGCTTGTCGAACAAATCCTCCATCGAACTGAGATGATCTTCCATGTTATCACTTTCACTCATATTCGCACCACAAAGCAAGCTCAAATAATGCACAATCGTGGACATCGTTGCTTTTTCATGCTTTTCCTTGAGAGCATTCCACATTCCCTTGGCACTGGCTGCATCTTTCACGAACTTGAACTGGCTCTCATCCAAGAACAGTCCAATATTCGCCCGAGCCTTCCGATCCTTATTCCGCCACTCATCCGTCACATCAATCGGTTCCGGCAATGTACCGCTAACCACTTCCCACAAGTCTTCTTTTTCCAACAACCACTCCATTCGTTATTTCCATGAAGCCCAATTTTGTTGGTTCAGCTTCGGGAAGGAAACTTTTGCAGCGTCCGCCATTTTGTACCGATCGCGACCGCGTGGAAGAATTCACGGAAAATGTCCAACCGAATTTTCACCGTCTCAAGCGATTTTTTCTTTGCTTGTTCACTTTTCCACTGTCACTTGCTGGGCCGCATAACCTGTGGTGGAATTACGGCCAACAGGGCGCGGAAACGATAAGCGAAAAGTCCGAAAAAAAGGAACACCAGCAGAAGTAAAAACGCGACGGTTAACTACACGGGAATGAAACTCGTTTTATTGTCTGTTCTCTACAAAGGATGGAATACTTATGAATAGGTAGCGACGAAGTGCATCGTCAGTTCGCCGCTGTCTTGTTGGTATTGGTGTCAATATCGGTGGTGAGTACACGCTGAACGGAGAGTAGGCAAAAAGGTGGTCATTGTATACTCCCACAAATGTAACACACGATAAACTCACAACAATCTATGTTCAAACTATCGATGAAAGAAAATATTTCTGTTTTATATTATATCGGTCATTCGGTGATCTATCGGATCATATTGTCGCACCGCCACCAAACCGGATCGCGCCAGTGAGACTCGTGACGAGCCTCAACTCGCCGCATTTTGAAATCAGTTTTTTAGTGTAGCGCTGCATTCTTACGATTTTAAGAACACAGCGCACTGTTCACATATTATCTGTGACGCTCGGGGCCCGAGAAAATAATAATTTCAAATAAGTGTTGATCTTGATATCTACCGGATACATAATATGCTTGCTAACAACAGGCATGTTGATACACTTTCAGTTCATATCCCCAAAACTACAAAGTTGGTCATCATTTATGGATAACAAACAGTTGCACCTTAAGCACAGCCAACACATTTTCAATCGGAAGGATTTTGGCGCGCTCGAACTGACAAATCCTCCGTTGTGGTGAAACTTCTTCCGCCGACGTGATGTCGGACTGTTTTCAAAAACAGTCGAGATAAAAGCCGAGCCGGCAGAGCAATGACAGTTAGTTCGTTCAAAACTTCGCTTCGGAAGTCCAACCGGTGAACTTCGGATTGGTGTTGCGAAGTCAATATTTTTGTATTGACAGTTAAAAAGGTGGTCGATGGACAATGATGAGAGTGTGACGTCTGTTTGTCTGTGCTGCTATGTTAGTCACACTCTCATCATTTTCCATCGACCACCTTTATAACGGTCGATTCAAAAATATGTTGGGTGGCCAATACTACCGGATGGCTTTTGGAGAAAGAAAACTACTAGTGAGAAATCAGCAGGAATCCACATTAGAGCGAGATCTGGATCGAAATAATAGCCGACTCAGTTTTATTGAACGTTTGGCTCTGGATCATTCTGCTATTCTTCGTGTGGTGACAACTGAAAATCACAGACAAACAGACGTCACACTCTCATCATTGTCCATCGACACCCTTTTAAACGGTCGATTCAAAAATATTGTAGGTGGCCAATCCGCCACCCGCAGCGCTCGAATCGTTTTTGTTCGCGTTTGACATTTAAACACTACCGCCATCTGTTGGCGCGTCAGCCAAACACGCCGATTTTAGCATTGGGCGTACATGTCCTCATGACTATGATTTTGATCGAGATTTGTTCTAAGTGTTACGTCTGTTTGTCTGTGTGAAAATCTTAGTAAGAACAAGTGGAATCAAGTTCGCATTGAAACTAAACTACCGGATGGCTTTTGGGGAAAGAAAACTACCAGTGAAAAAGTTTTAAAGCAACTAACTCTTTCACTAATTCATGGCAGGTACAGTGGAAAGCGTATCATTTATACGGATGCCTCCAAGAACTGGGAGTCTTGTGGGATTGGTGTGTATGACTCGTCTTCTAACTTTCGGCTTAGTCTGAAGCTGGAACATCGGGTTTGCATCATGTCAGCTGAGCTTGAAGCTATCTGGGTCGCACTTCGCGTTCCGGAATCACAAATGCAGTATTTATGAGTGATTCGAAGGCAGGATTGGAGTTTATAAAATCAACCTCAAATGACCGTTATCGTGATGGACTTGTAGAGAGATTATTAGCCATGGCTTCAAGGACTCGCACAGTTTTGCAGTGGATCCCCGGTCGTACTGGCTGTGCTGGTAATGAAATGGCTGATCTTCTGGCAAAAGCTGCTCTGGACCAAAACAAAATCTGCAATAATAAAGTCTTTCTTCACGATGTGAACTACTACTTCAGAAGAGAATGCTCAGCACTGGTACCTTGAATATGCTGCTATAGACGGAAAAGGTTGCAAGTATTTCCAACTTCAAAATACCATCCCAAAGAAACCCTGGTATTCTGGACTTCAGCTCACCAACTCCGAAACTCGAACTCTAAATCGGCTCCTTGCAGGCCATGACTTCTCAGCGTACTGGCTTTCTAGAATGAAAGTTCAAACAAATTGTATTTGTGAAAGTTGCAATTGTGTAGAAAATGCGGAGCATATACTTTTAAGTTGCATCAAGTACGCTAACACCAGGAGCAAATACGGCTTGAATAGCTTTAGTAACATTTATCAAGTTTTCGACGCAAACAATATAGCACTCTTTCGATATGTAGTCGCCTTCCTTAGAGATGTAAATAAACAAATCTTTTCTTTTTTTTTCTAAGGCACTCTGTGCTCGTGGCCACTACTGTGCCGGAATCAGCTGATCTGTAGCTTCTTTACCGATACAGATCTATTTTCAACTTATCTATATTTACATCTACTTTCACTCTCTCCTACCCTTTTATTCTCACACCGAGCAGGTAGGAGAGAGCTCTGCTGTTAGTGAGGCTAGCTGCCTGCGAAGAGGGTCAGTTTGTCTCAGTCACCATCTGATACTAACGGAGGATGGATGTGCTCCCCACGGTCCTCCGTGAGGCGTCTTCTGGTGGCTGGACGAATTTTTTGTGGAGGGGCTGGGAATCGAACCCATGACCTTCCGCTTATGAAGCGAAAGCGTAACCTCAAGGCTACAGACCCTCCTTATAAACAAATCTGACAAGTCTGACGTTTCTTTTGAGACGGTTTGAAATTATCGTTCCCTCTCTGTCACATTACTCGCTGTCAAAGTCGAAGAGACTATAAACAAAAAATCACTGGCTATATAGCGACTCGCTGATGTGCCATCCATTAGCTCACGTCAAAGTGAGCTTCTAGAAAAGAAGAAGAAGAAGTCCACAGTCCGGGAAGTCTACCTTCTGCGCTTACGGCAACCAGTATTGTTGATATAAAACGAAGGTTTACACTGATGTTTGAGAGCTGTTTATTTATTGCTTCAAAGCTGAAATTATTGGTGAGCAGTTCATAACGGGATCATATTAAATATTTCAGGTGCCATCTTACAATTCAGTGGACTCTTCAGTTGTTCTGTCCCAATATCAACGTTTCAGAATTTAGGCTATTCTGGCCTCTGTAACTAGAAAAATGATTATGAATCTAATCTGTATCAAAGGGATTCAGATCCCGCTTACTGAATAATGTGGTACACTCTAGTTGTCAAATTCACCTCGCGATTATTGGCTATTTAGGCTACCTATGAAAACATAGTTAAATGATACGTTGTATCGTTTTACACACTATTACCTACTTCTTAATCGAGAATCTATGGTCGTTCCCAAATAGTCTTCCAAATTCTAGTAGATTGTAATTAGTTTTTCTTTAAGCTTCCTACTTGTTGGTTGTGTCACAAGATGCTTAGTCACCACTAATGGGATTTAGGGAGGCAGTGATACCGGAAATGAAACGCGGAACAAGCGAATTTTATAACTAGAAATCGGTATTTATTCAGGCGAACTTCTCGCAACAACGATTGAATGGAAACTGTACTTTTTGAGAAAAGGCGCGCACACTTTTGCGCTCGTGTTTGGATGACAGCTCATCGCTTAGTGGGTTCGGCCCGTTTGGTCGAACGAACAGGGTTCGGATATTGCCTATCCTAACACCCCCGCTCAATGTCCGAAACTAGCCAACCCGAGGCTGGCTCGATGCTTCTGTAACACACTTACCGGCAACCCTTTGGTCATGATATCGGCTATCTGCTCACCGGTAGGGATGTAACGAACTACTATACGCCCCCGTTGAATCTCTTCACGGACGAATCGATGCTTTACATTAACGTGCTTCAAGCGACCGGTGTCACGCTCTTCTTCCACCACCCTAATCGTCGATTGATTATCTTCGTGATAGACAACCCGACGTTCCGGTTCGATCGCCAAATCCTTGAGTAGACGCTCCAGCCAAATTCCGTGACATACAGCCGTACTCAGAGCCACCAGCTCCGCTTCCGTCGAGGACAGTGAGATGGTCGATTGTTTTCTGGTAAGCCAACTAACAGTTGAACCACATACCCGAAAGACGAATCCCGTAAGCGAACGCCTATCCACAGGGTCGTTCGCCCAATACGCATCGGCGAATGCTTCGATCACCGGTGCCGACTCCTTTGCCACGAACACCAGTCCTAAATCCAGCGTCCCTTTAATGTACCGCAGTACTCTCTTCGCATGCACCCAGTGCACTTCCGTAGGGCAGCTCTGGAACTCAGGTAGCTAACTGCCGCGCACAAGTCCGGCCTTGACGTCAAAGTAACGTACGTGAGACAGCCGATCAACTCTTGGTACGGTTTGTCAGTACGTTCGGCTTCTTCTCCTTTCTTCAGACGCAGGCGGCACTCGATAGGTGTTGATGCAGCCTTGCACTCTTGCATGTTGAAACGACGAAGCAAATTCTCTGCTCGGTGTCCCGGTCAATCCTCATGCCGAGAAACGTCCGTACCTCTCCTATGTCCGTCATCTCGAACTCTCCGGCCAGGCAACGCTTCACCACTTCAACCGCCTTCAGCTGACGACCAACCACAAGCAAATTATCCACGTACAATACCATGATAACTTGATTGCATGCGGAACCCTTCACGTAAAGACACGGGTCGCTTAAACTTCGGCGGAATCCCAATCGTTCGACGAAGCTGTGGAATCTCGCATTCCAGGCCCTTGATGCCTGTTTCAGGCCATACAGTGACCGGTTTAGTCGACACACCAGATGTTTACCACGCTCGAAGCCTTCAGGTTGGGTCATATAGATGTCCTCTTCCAAATGCCCGTTGAGGAATGTAGTCTTCACATCCATCTGATGCACTGCCATCCTGTGCTCGTTCGCAACGGCCAACACAACTCGAACGGTATCCAACCGAGCAACAGGAGAATAGGTTTCTGCATAGTCAAAACCATGTGACTAAAACCATGAGCCACGAGTCTGGCTTTATACCGCTCTTCTCCGTCACCTTGGTTATGCTTCACTTTAAACAGCCACTTGCACGTAATAGGCACTCTCCCCTCGGATTACTTGACAAGTGTCCACGTTTGGTTCCGCTCGAGGGAATCCATCTCTTCGTGAACCGCTGCTTGCCACTTATCCCAATCTGGTCTCTTCTTCATTTCTGCCAGCGAGCTTGGCAAGTTGTCGACGAAGCTTGTAGCATTCAGTGCAAATTCCGTGTAGTTCATCTCGTCGTTCTAATGCCACTCCGGCGGCTTCCGGCTTCGGCCGGATCGGCGCCCCGGCGATTCTGCTTCCGCTTGCTCTTCAGATTCGGCTCCTCGGATCGTTCTGTCGGCACAACTATCGTACTGGTCATCTCTGCCGCTTTCGTACGCATCGCTTTCGTCCGACTCTTCATCCGAATTACCCGCATCGTCACTTGATTCATCGGAATCTACTTCACCTTCGGCATCACTATCCACATCGGAATCTTCCCGAATCGCCCGGATCGGAAACACGTCAGCACTACGTTCGGGTTTCGAGTCCACTTCCGAACTCAACTTCGTTGCATTCTCCACAAACACAACGTCTCGGGGAAAAACGATCATCTTCTGTTTGGGATCTCACACTCTGTATCCGCAGGGAGTATACCTCACGAAAATCCCCTTCCAGGACTTCGCATCCATCTTCTTCCTACGTTTCTTAGGGATGTGAACGTGGACCACCGCACCGAACGCACGCATACCACGAACATTAGGTCGATTACCTTCCCAAACTTCGTACGGTGTTTTCCGTTGACCGATCGCACTAGCAGGGCTGCGATTCACCAGGAATGCCGAAGTCTGGATCGCAGGACCCCAGAACTCCTTCCCAATACCGCAGTCTTCGAGCATAGAACGAACCTTTTCCACGAGCGTACAGTTCATTCGCTCGCTTACACCGTTCTGCTCTGGAGAGTAGGGGACGGTGTACCCCTTCTTCTTGCAGAACTTTCAAAACTCGCGACCGACGTACTCGCCACCGTTATCGCAGCGCAACCGCAAAATACGTTTCCCGAACTTCGCACTCACTAACGCTTCGTACTCTTCGAATTTGTCCATCACTTCGTCCTTCGAGTTCATTAGGAACACGACTGTAAACCGGCTCCAGTCGTCGACGAAAGTAACAAAATACCTTTCGCGTTCGATCCCAACCGGCGTCACGGGACCACAAACGTCCGAATACACAAGTTCCAAAACACGCTTCGTCTGTCTGTCTGTCGCGCACTGCGAACGGTTTACGCGTTTGTCTACCGGCGAGACATGGTTCACAAACGAATTCATCGCCGGTTTTTCTTCGGTTTAGCACATATCCCGTCGACCATCCCATTATCCATCAGCACTTTTAAGTTTTTCGCGCTTAAGTGCCCATAACGACGATGCCACAACTCAAGTTCACGCGACCGCACGAATAGAGCACTGATTCAGACGGTTTTTCCCGATGGAAGTCTAGTTCATACAGTTTACCGCGACGCTCGCCAACTGCGATAACTTTTGATTCACGCTCGATAGTGACGATGCCATTCGCGAAAACAACTTTTAGTCCAGCCATTTCCATCTTCCGGACGGATAACAAGTTCACTCGCGCTTCCGGAATGAAAAGAACCTTCTTAAGCGTAATTGGAATGGACTTACCCCTCGCTGCGGCAAACACATCCACGTCACCATACTCTTTGGAAACGATGGACTCACCTTCCTTTGCCACCGAGATATGCATTGGCTCCTTCATCGGAAACAGCTTCTTGAATAGCTTCCGATCGTTCGTCAGGTGCTCCGACGACCCTGAGTCGATTATCCAAATCGATTTCCTCAAACCTGCACTCTCACCACTTAGGAAGCAAACACTCTTCTCGCTTTTTCCCAGATGCGCACTTGTTTTCTTCGATTCCTTCTTCTTCTCATTGCTTCTCTTCTCCGGACAATGGGCAATTTTATGTCCTTCGCGATTGCATCCGAAGCACTTCCACTTAACACTCTTCTTCTTCTTTTGCTGCTTCGCGCCCGCACCACTGAATGCGGCAGCATCGACACCCGAATCACGCGATCGTCCACTTTCACCACTGCTGCGCTTGATTTCCTCATCAAGCAATCTGCACTTCACAAAATCCAAGGACATCTTGTCCTCTGGCATTGTTTCCAGGGCGGTAACGACGGTCGCAAACTCCGAACCCAACGTTAGCAGCAAATAACACACTATGTCGATGTCCTCCAGTTTCGCAACGGTCGATTTATACTCCCGGACAATCCGCTCGAACGTGAGAAAGTGGTCTTGCAAACAACCACCACCGTGTCGAAGTGTCAGCAGCTTCTTTTGCAAGTGGAGGCGACTTGCAATACTTTTGCGTTGAAAAACCCGTTCCAGCGCACACCACACGTCTTTCGGCGACTCTTTGTCTTGGATGTACTCCAACATGTTGTCGCTGTTTCGCGAAATCAGCAGCGGCTTGCAGCGGCGATCCTTTTTCGCCCGCTTCTCGACTGCTTTCGATTTCGCATCCCGGACGGCAGCAGAATCCTCTTCTTTCACCTTCAACTCGTCAACTTCCACCAGATCCACTTCGATACACTCCTCGATCCTCACAGCTCCATCCTCTGCGACGATGACGAGTTCAACATGAATCACACGAACTGTTAGACATGTGTGTAGCGCGACCCAGCGCTTAGCATGACTTCTGCCGACTTTCACGAGTATGGGACCGAAATAGTCGACACCGGTATACGAGAATGGACGCGCATATGGCGATAACCGAGCTTCTGGAAGTGGGGCCATTTGTGGATGTATTGGTCGCGCCCGTTTGATTCTACACAGCTGACAGTGATTAACCACGCTTCTTACCTCTCTTCGCAATTGGGGTATGTAGAACCTTTGACGCACCTCGTTTACAACGGTTTCGTTATTACCGTGCTGAAATTTCCTATGCACATATTCAATTATTAGCTTGGTGATGTAGTGCTTCCTAGGAAGGATTATCGAATGTTGTCCGTATGGTACACGTTTAGCTGCTCCAATTCGTCCATCGACTCGTAGTACGCCTTATTGATCAATTGTAGGGTTTAACTGATAGAGTGAGCTGGTTCTAGGAATAGAGTTACGGACAGACTGGTTGGAATTCTGATCGGTCGTCATGATGATTACTTCTTCTGCATAGTTTTCTTGTTGGACCAGCTTCAGAAATGTTGTTTCGGCTTGTTGCAGTTCATTTTGGGTTAGATATCCTTTTTCACGGCATTTGGGTAGATTCCGTAGGTTTGCCAAAAACCTAAAGACGAAAGCGGTTGCACGCAGTAGTTTATTCCATGATGAGAAACGCTTAACATCAATAACTGCATCTGGTTGACTCAGTTCTTGATGCATGTGGATTGCTCGTAGTTCTTCGTCTTCGCTATTTACGGTAGGTGTCGATATGGTCCATTGAGTTTCTGGAAGTTGCAGAAATTTTGGTCCGCTGAACCACCTACTATTACTGTTGAAGTGAGGTCCGACACCCCATTTGGTAGCTTCGTCAGCTGAGTTCATTTTTGAACTGATCCATTGCCATTCTTCTCGCTTTGTGGTTCTAAGATCTCTCCTACCCGATGAGCGACAAATGGACGATATCGATGTGGAGCTTTGTGGATCCATGTGTAGGCCGTGGTGGAGTCCGTCCAAAGGTACCGTCGGGCAACATGAAGTGTATGTCCATCTACTACTAGCTTCAGCATTCGTGTTCCCAATACACAGGCCTGTAGCTCTAATCTTGGAATGCTCATGGGTTTGAGCGGAGACACCTTTGCTTTAGCGGCTACTAGAGCCACTTCGATGTTCCCCATAGCGTTGATGATTCGAAAGTAGCAGGCGCAGGAATAAGCTAGCGGGCTAGCGTCTACGAATATGTGCAGCTGAATATTCGCAAGACTGCGGCTATCTGGATAAGTAACATCGTGGAATTTGAACATGGTCTATATCATCGATCATGTTGATCCATTTTTGCCAAGCCTTGAATATATTGTCATCCACTAGTTCATCCCATCCGATTCCGGCGCGCCGTATGTCCTGGATAAGGATTCTCCCAAATATAGGGTAAAGAGCTAGAAGACCTAAGGGGTCGATTAGTGTCATGACACACTGCAGTATTTGGCGCTTGTTTGGCGCATAGCCGTCTCAAAGCAAATTACGTCTTCTTTACTTCTCCAAAGCATGCCCAGGAATGATACCACATTATTTTCTAGGTTCAGGCTTTTTATCGCTTCTTCGCCCAAGTGTTCCAGAACAATTTAGCTGTTGGAGCCCCAGTTGCGGATTTCAAATCCACCTGTTCTATGGATTTCTCTTCATCTGGGAAGCTGTCGAGATAATTGTCCACGTAGTGGCTATGAATGATCCCGTCGACAGCTCTCGGTAAGGTTCCGGCGAATCTCATGGCATTCGTATTTTTTACAAACTGCGCCGTCGCCGGAGAACTAGTGGCTCCAAATGTGGCCACATCCATCATCATTATATCCGGCTCTTTCATTATATTCGGTTTCCATAAGAAGCACTGTGCATAACGATCGGACTTACTTATGCATATCTGGTGAAACATTTCTTTAATGTCACCAACCACGGCCACCTTATGCTGCCGAAAGCGGAATACGACGGAAGGGAGAGACGATAGTTGGTCGGGTCCTCTCAACAACATGCTGTTGAGTGATATGCCATCGACCTTAGCTGAAGCGTCCCAGATCAATCGAACCTTGGTAGGTTTTTTTGGAATGACTACCGCTCCCAAGGGCAAAAACCACATGCGTCGCGGATCTACTACAGATAGTTCTTCTGTAGTTGCTCTATGAGCGTATCCTTTCTGGATATATGCTTGAATTTGTCTGTCGAGTTCTTCCTTTAGTTTCGGATCTTGGTCCATCCTACGCTGCAGACATTGCATCCTTTTGACAGCCATTGGATAGCTGTCTGGAAGCTCAAAGTGGTCATACTTCCACAGGAGTCCCGATTCATACCTTTCACCGGTATGGATTGTGGTTTGTTCTAATATCTGCAGAGCTCGTTGCTCCTCGTTTGACAATCCTTCAACGATGGGGCGAACACTCACCTCTTCCGTTGTGAAATATGCATTAATTGTTTCCTCCATTACGTTCCCATTCTCGCATTCGCAAATATGGAAGTTAATCGGCTCGTGACGGCTATCTCGTTTCCTACCATACACTCACCACCCTAAACGGGTCTTCACTGCGACTGGATGTCCCTCTTCTCCTTATCGCACTTTCAAAGCTTAAGGTTATCGATTTCAATTAACAGACGAGGCACAGCGTCATGATATCCGTCAATTGGTATTCCGCGAAGGTGGGTGTAGTACTCTCTCATTTGTTGTATCGGCAGAGTTTGTTCAGGTAAGCTCAATGATGGAACAGTTCCAACGTTTCGCATCCAGTATCGGTTTTCGCTCCTTATCCCTGATATCTCTACAGCGATTCTGCAGGACTGCTTCTCATCACGCGTAACGTTGCCCGTCCATTTTAAGCAAAGTGGATGTTCATATCCGTCGATCCCTAATTGGTTCGCCAAGCTGGTTTCTATGAATGTGAGCGACGACCCTTCATCTAAGAAGGCAAACGTATTGATACTTCCTGTCGGCCCATGGAGCGTTACCGGAATGATGCGAAAGAACAGTTTGACTAAATCGACCTGCTGTAGATGGATATTATGCTCAACTGTCTGGGTGTTCCTGAGAATGGACGAAGGAGAGTGTAAGAGTGGGTGATGACGAAAGTAGCAGCCGTCTACTCCACATCGGTTAGCGCTACGACATGTTCTACGCCCCTGTCCAAATAAACATGTCCGACATAGACCTTGGTTGTGCACCTGATTCCAGCGTTCGTCGACAGTTAAAGCCAGGAAGGATTGACACTCTCTCGTACGATGCCCAGTTTGGTGGCAGAGGAACATATGATGCCAGAAATATTTCGCGAATTAGTTCTTTCCTCTTGGTGTTGATCCACATCGTTCCTACTGGCTTCGTTGTGTATGAAGCTTCTGTCGGTGTGTTGCTTCTCACGTCTACCTAACCGCTCACTTGGTGCAAAAGTGGATACGCTATATGCGTCTTCTACAATTCCGGCCATGAACACGCTGAATGTTTCTAAATCGACAAGACCAGCATGTCTTCGATAGCTTTCCCACTTCATTTTGTAGTCGACTGGGAGTTTATTCACTAGGTCCTTGAGAAGCGTTGGATTTTCGAGGTGTTCCAGCAGTTCAGCTGCAATGATGTGATCGCAGAGTCCTTGAACCAATGTTCCATATTCTATCAGCGTATCAAGTTTATCTGCTCTAAACATCGAAGACGTTCTGACCTTTTCAATGAGGGATTCGATCAGCAGATCAGCACGATCAAAGCGCATTCGTAGTGACTCGACCACCTGCGGAACGGATGCTGGGAGGATCAGCCTACTTCTCACCGATTCCAATGCGACACCTTTTAGGCAGCGCTGTAATCGAATCATATTTTCTCCTTCGCTGTACCCACACGCTTCCGTGGTGTAGTTATAATTACTGATAAATATTGGCCAGTCAGCGGGGTCCCCGGAGAATACTGGCAGATCGCGTGGAAGGACCTGTCTAGCGGCTAGTTGTTCCGGTGATGGTATATTTCTGGTCATGGTTCCGAGGCCCGGTGTTATTTGTGGGGGAAAATCGAACGAGCTTGCCTGATTGACGATAGGCATGCGATTCATATTACTGTCTTGATCGCCTAGCTGAGGGTGAGTGAGTGGTCGAGTAGTCGTGGTTGATTTTCGTGTATCTGTTTGGTTATCACTTCAGTAGGAAGAGGTTGCTTTTGCTCGAAGTCCGCAACGGTCGGTTTTTGGCTCGGAATGTGAGACCACAGACAAACAGACGTCACACTCTCACTGCTGTCCATCGCCCAACTTTTTAACGTTCGATTCGAATAAATGGTAGGTGGTCAATCGACCACCCGCAGCGCTCGCGTCGTTTTTGTTCGTGTTTGACGTTTACACACTACCGCCACCTGTTGGTCCATCGGCCACCTACAGTGTTTTTAGTATTGGACGTACATGTTTTCGCGACTATGATTTTGATCGCGATATGTTCTAAGTGTTACGTCTGTTTCTCTGTGGTGAGACGTTATCGCGGTTCCCATCTTCACTTGACTGCTGAATATACGGTAATGCTGTTGTTCTTGGCCTACTGCTCTGATTGTTCCGGTTTCCACGGGAGATATTTCCCAATTGATCGGATTGGACAGAGGTGTCGGTACCGGTGGCATATTCGGCAAACCCGAGCGGCTTTTTGGAATTGTACCCTTTTGAGACACTAATGGGGCCGATTTGTCCGCTGATCTCTCTAGTAGCTCAGTTTGGAGCTTTTCGAGTTGATTTTTGAGAATCTCGATTTGCTGACGAGATTCGGCTTCGTTAAGTTCAAGCTTATTCTGAAGATCTAGGACGATCTGCGACTCCGAAGGGTTCTGACCTTCTAATTGCTGCTTGCCGTTCACCGGTGACGATTTGGCGTCCTGCTGGGCCAGAATTCCTCCCACTGCGCCTTCTTCTACTGCGTGCTGTCTACTCGGCTACGAATACTGCGGTTCTCATATATATCTTGGACCGATAATAGTTGGCGTTTTTGTTCCAAATGTTTCCGTTGCAGTTCGTGCTCCTGTTGCAATTGTTGCCTCTCTAATCGTTGTTGTTCCGCCAAGAGAACTAGATGATCTTAATGACGTCGCAGTTGGCTAGAAGTAACTGATCCAGCAGATGAGATAATCGATGCTACGACGTCTGGATCCGGAAGGCATCGCGGGCAAACCCAATCGCGATTCTCTACTGAAGCTGTCACTTCAGCACAAGAGAAATGCCACCAGCGGTTACATTTATCGCAGCACACGAAATCGTCCACCGTATGAGATCTACTACAAGCAACGTATCAAAGGGATTCAGATCCCGCTTACTGAATAATGTGGTATACACTCTAGTTGTCAAATTCACTTCGCGATTATTGGCTATTTAGGCTACCTATGGAAACATAGTATAAATGATATGTTGTATCGTTTTACACACTATTACCTACTTCTTAATCCTACCTACCTATTAGAAAAGCCCTATTAGAACCTATTAGAAAAGCCGCATCAGCTAAGCCTATACATATACAAATGTTGGTCATAGGGTCATGACGAACATTCGGTGTGTATGTCTATGACTGATTCTTACCTAACAGGAGCACTAGAAGACCACGCGGACAATTTCGAAACAAATTATTTTTATACATCGGTCTTACGATCCGAAAGGCTCAGCTATGCTGTGAAATCATTCTTTTGAAGCTACTCATTAGTACTGTTACATTGTTTGATTCTCTAACAAAATTACATAATCAACTCATTACTAATCACTGTCCCTATATTCTCTCTTTCTCATCTTCTTATCTGTTGCATAATTATCGTTACTAATATAATGCATGCGCATGCACAATAAAAATAATTTCAGGACTGTAAGCAGTAAATGCCCAAGTAACCATGGAGCATTATATCATTGCATATGTAATGCAGCTGCATTACCGTAAGCCTACCATTAAAGTCAGGGGACTGACACGGCTGTCATCCTGCATACATTTCGGCTCTTCCTCACATCGTTTTGGTACTTCACGTTTTGGTACCCACTTTCTGGTCGGTTTGCCCTAACTTTGCTCCTGATTTTCGAGTATACGGCTCATACGCTGCTAGTGCTAGATTCTGGAAATTAAACATATCGCATTGAATCGTCGTATTTGATGATGCTTTTTATTAGCTCATCTTTTTGTTTAATGTTTTACGCATCAGCGAGGTATCATTGATGTCTCCTACCGATAAAAACATATGTTTTGTCCCTCCCAAAATAATCAAAACAAAAAAATACTGGATGCCATGTTGAATTGATGTTGGGTTGGTAAATATTGGCTCATGCCACCCCCCTGATTAAAGTAGTCTTAAAGTGAAATGGGCACTTTTACAGTTGAACTAATGCAAGAATGTCGATAAAGCAAACAAGCTTGAAATTTGCTGAATAAAAGCAATGTTGTTTATATTGTGGAACAGTGCAACGGTTACCACTTCATCCACACCTCGTTTGTTACCATACATGTGTTATTGCATCTACTTTGATCCAGGCGAGGTGCAAGTGAGAAGAAAACGAACATTACTAAAGTGACTGCTAACGCGATCGGTTGAATTTATTGTTGTCTCACGAATAAATAAGCTGAAAATGATTTCTCGCGTGTGTCTTTCTTTTCCACAACTGGTCCGAATCCGTACGCTGATATTCCGCTTCGTTGCCCTGACTCTACCGTCGTTTCCGTCAGGTTATGGCCCCAGCGGGATCGGATCGAAATCTGGTGAAAAGTGATTGATCCAGAGCGACGCCATTGCTGAGTGTCGATTGCCGCCGAGTGCGAAGTGTGGAGACGAACATTCGCGAAAGATGTGAGACTGCCATTTTGTTTTTGCTACCGCGTGTGAGAGAAAATTGTTTGCGATCATGGCCGATGCGAAGTTCTCAATTCCAAAGCTCAATGGAACAAATTGGGCGACATGGAAGATACGAGTCGAAAGTTTGTTATGTCGGGAAGATTTGTGGAGTGTTGTAGTGGATGATACCCCGGCGGAAGCGGCTCGTACCGCGGAGTGGAAAACGAGTGATCGAAAAGCAAAAGCGACGATTATTCTTCTGCTGGAGGATAGCCAACTCCCCTTAGTGAAGAATTCTGTGCTTGCTCGCGACGTGTACCTGGCGCTGAAAAGTTATCATCAAAAGTCGTCCCGTTCAGTGCGCGTTTCGCTTTTGAAAAAGCTTTGCTCGACAAATTTGTCGGAAGGATGCGACGCCGAAATGCATCTAGTGGAAATCGATGATCTTTTTGATCGTCTCGACGCCGCCGGTACAGTGCTCGACGCCGATACGAAAATTTGTTTGCTCTTGCGTAGTCTGCCGCCGTCGTACGATGGACTAGTTACCGCTCTCGATAGTCGCGCCGGGGATGATGTTACGATCGATGTTGTGAAATCAAAAATTGTCGATGAATACCATCGGCGGCTTGAGCGCGAAGGTGTTTCAGTGAAATCGGAAAAGGCGATGCGCTCCGCCGAATACAAACCGGGTAGTGGTTCGAGTGCTGCGAAGGAGACCCGGATTTGCCATCATTGCAAAAAGCCGGGGCATCTCCGAAGAAATTGCCGGTTGCTGAAGAAAGAAGAAGGAAGTGTCTTTAAGAAGGAGAAGAACGAAAAAGTGAAAACGGCGCAAAATGACGCAATGACAGGAATTGCGTTCGTAGTGTCCGGGGAAAAGTGTCAATCTTGGATCATAGACAGTGGTGCCAGCGCGCACATGACGAACAATTTTTTTTTCACCTCCCTGAATGAATTTGCCGGTGGTTGGATAACCATGGCTGATGGGAACAAAACTCAGATCCTTGGGGAAGGTAGTGGTGTTGTTTATGGCATTGACGGTAACAGTGAAGTGATCAAGATTGACATGGACAATGTGAAATATGTGCCGGGATTATCGACCAGCCTAATCTCTGTGGAGAGGCTGACAGCGAAGAACTTGAAAGTGCATTTTGATAAAGAGGGTTGCCAAATTGTGAAAGCTGGTATTATCGTGGCGACGGGTTTCCGCCATGGTGGTCTGTACCATCTTAGACTGTCCGAGTCATCGTTGCAAGCATCATCTTGGCAGCATAAAGAAAACTGCCAACACCAGTGGCACCGGCGCCTAGGCCACCGCGATTGGGCGGCTGCAGAGCGGATCGGTAAGGAACAGCTTGCGACCGGAATGCAGGTGAGTGACTGTGGGTTAAAATTGATCTGTGAATGTTGCTTGGAAGGGAAAGCCTCGAGAGCCCCGTTTCCAGAAGTAACTGAACGGAAGTCGGTCCGTGTACTCGATATCGTACATACGGACCTTTGCGGCCCCATGAAAACGGTCACTCCGAGTGGAAATAGATACGTGATGCACATTATCGACGATTACAGTAGGTTTACTGTCACGTACCTACTACGGCACAAATCAGAAGCTACCGATAACATTATTGACTATGTGCGATGGGTTGAGACGAATTTCGGACGTAAGCCTAAGATAGTGCGGTCCGACGGTGGGGGTGAATTCAATAATAAGCGTCTCCGTAACCTTACAAAGAAGAAGGTATAACTCCCCAATACACCACAGCGTATTCCCCTCAATCTAACGGCGTTGCCGAATAAAAGAACAGGTCTATTACGGAAATGGCAACGTGCATGCTCCTTGATTCCGGTCTGCCGAAGCAATACTGGGGTGAAGCTGTTTTCACCGCAACGTATCTCCAGAACCGGTTGCCGTCCAGGTCTTTGCCGAAAACTCCATTCGAACTTTGGTGGGGACGAAAGCCGGATCTGGGACACCTGAGGGTTTTTGGAAGCGTCGCTTATGTCCATATCCCCGACGTGAAGCGGAGTAAACTTGAACGGAAGGCAAAGAAGCTCACATTTAACATAAGGGAATACAGGAACATAAGGGGTACAGGTTTGTTGATCCCGAGACTGCAGCGATCACCATCAGCCGAGATGCCCGGTTTGTTGAACTCGGTAATGGAACATCGTCGGTGGATTTCCCGCTATTCGTTGAGCAGAAAGAAGTTGAGAATAAGGGTGAACTGCAGCCGCTCGAGGAGGAGTTAAGTCAACACGATATCGATGAGGAGTATTTCGACGCACCCGACGAAGAAGGAGCTACATCGAATGAATACCGTCGATCAAAGAGGGAGAACAAAGGAGTCAATCCACGTCATCTCGACGATTACATAGTCGGAATAGCGGCCTGCGCTGTACACGAGCCGTTGAACTATAAGGAGGCCATGAAGAGTAAGGAGTGGTGTGACGCGATGGAGGAAGAATTGAACTCTCACCATCGAAAAGGGACCTGGGACCTGGTACCGCTGCCTAAGGATCGGAAGGTGGTGGGATCCAAATGGGTTTTTAAGGTGAAGCGCAACGAGGAGAACAAGGTAACAAAGTTCAAAGCCAGGGTTGTAGCGCAGGGTTTTACCCAACAGTTCGGGGTAGACTTCGATGAAGTTTATGCTCCGGTTACACGACAAGCTAGTCTGCGGATTTTTCTCACGGTTGTTGCAAGTCAGAATCTGGTGGTTCGACATCTCGATGTGAAGACCGCCTATCTCAACGGAGTGTTGGAAGAGGAGATCTTTATGCGGCAGCCGCCTGGTACCGTAGCTAGAGGACAGGAGGAGCTGGTGTGCCGCCTGAAAAGAAGCATTTATGGCCTTCGCCAATCGGCCAGATGCTGGAATGCGAAGTTAAAAAGTGTTCTAGTGATGCTTGGGTTCAAATCGTCCGCTGCCGAACAGTGCCTATATGTAAAAACAGTAAACGGAAAGAAAGTGTTTTTGCTCGTATACGTGGACGATATATTGTTGGCTGGACATTCTGAAGCCGAAGTGAAGAACATTATAACAGATTTGAGCAAAGAGTTCGAACTCACAGATCTTGGTGAGGTTCGTCATTTTTTGGGACTAGAAGTGATACACGAAGAAGACTGTTATCTGATCCGTTTGAAAATCTATATCGAACAGTTGATTGTGAAGAACGGAATGGAAGATGCCAAAATCTCAAAGTCGCCGATGGATTCGGGATTTCTTAAAGTCGAAGAAAAGGGTGAAAAGTTTGAAGATACGACCAAGTACAGAAGTCTAGTCGGCGGGTTATTGTATTTGGCAGTGATTGCTCGACCGGACATTGCCGTGTCTACGGCGATTCTCGGAAGAAGTTTTTCGGTACCTTGCGAAGCGGATTGGAGTGCCGCCAAACGTGTGTTAAGGTATTTGAAGGCTACAAAGGATCTCTACTTGCGTTTGGGTGGCAAAGGAGACGAAGGATTAGTCGGATACTCCGACGCCGATTGGGCGGGCGACCCTGCTAGCCGAAGGTCAACGTCAGGAAGCGTGTTCTATTATCGTGGTGGTTTAATCTCGTGGAGTAGCCGCCGCCAGCAGTGCGTTACGCTTTCGTCGATGGAAGCAGAATATGTTGCTTTGTCGGAAGCCTGCCAAGAAACTGTTTGGTTAAGACAACTTTTGGCAGATTTTGGAGAAACACAAAGTGCTCCGACTGTGTTAAAGGAAGACAATCAAGGTTGTCTGTCTTTTGTCAAAACGGAGCGAACAAGTCGGCGTTCGAAACACATCAGCACTAAGGAAAAATTTATCCAGGAGCTGTGCGACAAAGGGGACATCGTGCTAGAATATTGTCCAACGGATATCATGATCGCCGACGCTATGACAAAGCCGCACGGCCGTTTCACCAAGATGCTAGGACTCCAGAAGATACAGTGAAGTGGCAAGGCGTTGAGGAGGAGTGTGGAACAGTGCAACGGTTACCACTTCATCCACACCTCGTTTGTTACCATACCTGTGTTATTGCATCTACTTTGATCCAGGCGAGGTGCAAGTGAGAAGAAAACGAACATTACTAAAGTGACTGCTAACGCGATCGGTTGAATTTATTGTTGTCTCGCAAATAAATAAGCTGAAAGTGATTTCTCGCGTGTGTCTTTCTTTTCCACAACTGGTCCGAATCCGTACGCTGATATTCCGCTTCGTTGCCCTGACTCTACCGTCGTTTCCGTCATATATGCAGTAGAATAAGTGCAATTTTATAATGCTTGTGGTTACTTGGGTGGATACCTGGATAGAATAGCTTCGAAAAAGGTGCTCAAAATATAATAATTCTGGTCAGGGAAGTATTATCATCAAGAGTAAGTAAATCTTTTTCATTATTAACCCATAGATCACACAAAAACAAATGAACTAATATTATCAAATATTTTTTATATAAATCAGCATCGTTAATAGACCATTTCCGTCAAATCTAACCCCCAGTTTTTGTATTTTTCTTCGAAAGGCAATCATTTTTAATGAATATTAACGCTATCCGATTTTTATATGCACTCCCAATTTTCTTATGAATTTTTGAAAACATGGATACACACCATATTTTGAAAAATAAATCGAGATGCGGCACAGGTGGTTCAACCCTATGGGTATCAGCGTGGTGATTTTTCAACAGATTTTCGATTCCACCCCTGCATTGGGATGCTTGTTTACATTTGAAAACGTCAATTCAGGAGTGCGCTCAAACTGACCCTGATCCCGGTCAGGGCGCCCCAAACAGGAGCGCCAACGATACTAACCTCAAATTACTCAAACAAACGTTTTTGAACCAGGTTGGAACTGGCGCAACCCGTTTTGAATCACAGTTTCAACCCCAACCCGATTCAGTAAAAAATACTTTCCTCCATTGAAAATTCAAAACCACCCCCTAACAACAAATCTTGCATCCACCCAACAGTTACGGTACCGCTAGTTCTATTAGAAACTATTTTTTTACTATTCATGCCGACAAATGCCTGAATCTATCTGTTGGCTGTTGATCCAGAAGATTCCCGCCTTGAGGCAGCAACAGCCGCGCAAGGAAATTTTGAGCAGTTGCTGCCTCATGTCGGGAATCTTCCGGCTTATTCAAATTTCGTTAGCACAGAACAGAGAGATCAGGCATCTGTTGACTACAATCCTTGCGTTACAGAACCGTGTAGTGTTCGCCGGATGCGGTCATAACCAGCCGAAGCGATGAAGGTGGGTTCCGCGGTGTTAACGGAGGTGTCAGGAACCGTGAAGGAAGGAGGTAGCGAAACCGCAACGGAGCCCATTATGATGAATGAAAACATAAACTAAGATCATCTGGTCATGCCAGCTGATCATAAATTCACCACAACGTGGTGGCAAAAACATAGGGGAAAAAGGGGTCTGCATTTTTTCCAGGTGGAACAAATTGTAGGGGACCGAGGGGTGAACTAACGTGCCGCAAGTTTTTCATTGTTTTCTAATAGTTAAAGGCTCCAAAACATATCGGTTCCTTAGGAAAGTTTGTTCAGTAAATTGATAGAGAGCATATTGCGATTTTTTTTACCACTTAGACTTTGATGATCTGAATTTCGTCTTTCTCAGATTTCGCCTTCGATTTCGCTGCCCCTTTTCGATCACCGCCGCCCATGCAATTATCTTGATGTTCATGACAGTTCACTCCGGCCGGCTCAGTGTTTACCATTTTCTCTTTGTTCTCGACTCACCAGCTGGTCTGATTTACATAACAAAACCAGCTGGTCTTCCGATGTTTACAGTCATCGTCATTGTTCTAACATCCAGCTGGTGTGTCGAAACCAGCTGGTAGTGACAGAAGTCAAGGATGAAAGGTAAATGGTGTTTGAAAATGTACCATCAGTACATCATTGGCAGCTTCTCAATTTCGTCATGAAAGTCTAATCATTCGTGAAAATTACAATATAAGCCAATAAAAAAAATCACGGAAATGGTCTATTAGTAAACTGAATTCTAATTTTATATCTGTACATGATAAAACAGATACAGTTTGTAAAGTTATCACCATCGATTGAATTGCGTTCTTCATAGTAATGTTCAATTAGTATCAAAAGATCCTAAAGCGTTGTATCGTGCCATCAGCAGCCCTTAGCATCACTATCATATAGTTATTATTTTGTTGTTAATAAAATTTCTAGAAAGCGATCAGCTCATTCTTTTTTACTTTTACAATGGCCGGTCTATTTGGAATTTTAGTAAGTCAAATCAAACTTCATAACTCAAATTGAATTGCTTTCAGCACATTTGCATTTTGTAGCATAAATCGCATTACTGTGTCAAGTCTTCTCCAATTCCCTATACCCTACCCCAACTTTTTCTATCCTTTCCGATGGTGTTCAAGCGGTCCGCATAGACTATTACGGCCATTACCTATCTCTGCCCCCGGCTTTGGACTGACTTGCGCTCTCATTGCCCCACCAAACGCTGCAAAATGAAAATTAAATATCGATTGTATACAAGAAATAGTTAAATTCCTTTAGTTCGTTTAACTTTCTTCTTTAAATTAAAATTTTATTTAATTGCGGTAGCTTATACAAACCAGAATTGGGTTCTATGTAATTATTCCGATAAAAATCGATAAAAATATCATCTAAGATCCACTGAAACACTGAAAATTCATGTAGAAGCTTCGACGGAACTGATGAGGTCTATTTGTTCATGCGTTAATTCAGTGGTATCCAAATATCGTGAAGTCAATGACGAAATCCATATGGCTACCACACTCGAGTCATGTGGGTTTGCTTATTGCACAAATCTGTAAGTAAAACCTAAACCTTGACGTGTAGATATTTTCCAGTGTATAATAGAGATGATAGACACAGACAAACAGACGTCACACTCTCACTGCTGTCCATCGCCCAACTTTTTAACGTTCGATTCGAATAAATGGTAGGTGATCAATCGACCACCCGCAGCGCTCGCGTCGTTTTTGTTCGTGTTTGACGTTTACACACTACCGCCACCTGTTGGTCCATCGGCCACCTACAGTGTTTTTAGCATTGGGCGTACATGTTTTCGCGACTGTTTTCGCGATGATTTTGATCGCGATATGTTCTAAGTGTTACGTCTGTTTCTCTGTGTGATAGATAAGGAATTAGTGCGTTTGCTCAAAACGACACGCGGCGTACCCGCGGCTTTTAGGGCGAGATCATAAGTTATGCGAGATTTGCAACCTGTTAAGCGCTCTCGTCGAACATGAACATGAGAAACAGCATGTGATTTGGTTGAACGCGCAGTGCCAAAAATTGCACTCAAGCTCAGCGTCGTATTTGTTTTTATACTGTTCCATTTAAAAGAGCTTTTTCCCTGCGTGTGATGTTTTCTTTTTTCAGCCTCTTGCCGGAAGTCTAGAGTCCAATATACCGTATCAGTTGCTTCCTTCCAGGGTCACATTTTCTGTATTACTAACAGTAATGCTTATTTATATATTATTACAGATTAACAAAGAGCCAATGTACACCTTTATTCATGCTAGCGTATCGTGAAAAGAATGCTGGAGCTGTCATTCACACTCATAGTCAATCTGCAGTGATAGCTACCCTAGTGTAAGTATAGTTATTATATGTTTCTATTGATTTTTTTGCCATAATCCAAAGTGCGATCGCAGTTCAGTTTGAAAGCTGCGAATTTATTTGCAAGTTGAAAAAAAGGTCAAGAAAAATATGCAATCTCAAAGAACTAAATAAACGCCCAAGCAATCAAAAGTTCAGATTATACCTCATCAGTGAACTCGTAAGTTCAAACTCAAATACCAAATAGCTTTGGTATCAATGTGGTATCACGTTTAATCAAAGAACTAAGCACTCCTATAATGAACTTTAGTTTGATTAGGAAGTACACTGTGAGTTCAAGTAGATTTGAAGCAACTTGGTAAGGATAAAATCAGGGTGGGTATAGAGCTTAGTGACATTTGAACACACGAACACTCGCATACGCTCATCATACACAGTTTGTTTTTGTTTTCCTTAGTGATCCTTTATAGAGAGATAAGCGGAAGTAAAATGGAATGATTTGGCAACAGACCAGCAGTGCTGATTTTGTTCGGCGTCGAGAATAATATTGTAACACGGACATGACTTCCTCATTGCTAAGAAGCGTATTTTGTTTCGTTATAGATCTTTGAGCTACATATCAAAACTAATAAACAGCCGAAAACATCAAAAACTAAAAATCGCATTGACAAAAATTCAAAAAAGTAAAACATTCATTTTTTTGCTTCGTGCAAAATTACTTTTACCGAAATCATTTCAAGCGGATTACATTACTCCACAAGAAAAGTTCAAAACAAACATAACGCATGTTCGACAGACAGCTCTCGCTGCTCGATTGGTTCACAATTTGACAGAAATGTCAGCTTCCACGAATCTCTCTTATGAGCCATTTTACGAGACGTTTCGGAACAGCTGATCGCCGCAACGGCGTCAATTGACAGGAGACCTGGGATTAAATCCAGCGTGATTTTCAATAACGCCTCATCTTACCAAACGAGGACATGGAGAAAATGACAAAAATGAGATCCAAAAATGTTCGTTACTGCAACATTACACCTAGTTATTGTATCAGCTACCTCTTTGTTACCCATATTGCACATAAAAAAGCACTTTTGTGATCAGAAATATTTTAATAATTTTTCTCCATTTAAGTTTTCGCCTGGATGAAAAGCTACGCTAGAGATGCGCACAGTCATCAACCATCATCATCGCGAAAACTGACGACGATGATTGAAAAATCCCAGGTCTCCTGTCATTTGACCAGACTTCGTAAAATGGCTTATAAAGGATTCCCCACACGCTAGAACTGAAGTACCCATTAATGGGTATTATCGTACCCATTTCCAACTTAAGTGGTTTAACTCATTAAATGGGTAAAGCCGACTTACCCATTAAAGAGTATTCGACTGGAACTTCAAAACATGGGTATTTTTTACTCTTGATTAAATTTGTAAAAATGGGTAAAAAAGCCTCATCTATTTGCTGATTTCGCTTTGGATTTTTGGAAGAAGCTTTCAAGTTAGTTGTAAAAAGCTCAGTATAATATAAATGAAACATTTATTGTGTCTTATACAATTATAATTATATCTGACAATTTATAAGGTCCGATCGTAGGTCAGATTATCTGATGGCTACTGAAAGTCAACCACTGCCAATCCTTTATGAAGAATACAATCTGAATACTCTTTCTCGGAATTCCAATATAGGACTTGGGGCACCGCCTCCGGAAGTTTGCCACATCCATAGCCAGGTTCTGTAGAATAAATACCAATGAAAATGAACCTAGCAAAACCACATCAGAAATTACTTACCTTGAAACCACAGAGAAACAGACGTAACACTTAGAACATATCGCGATCAAAATCATAGTCGCGAAAACATGTACGTCCAATGCTAAAAACACTGTAGGTGGCCGATGGACCAACAGGTGGCGGTAGTGTGTAAACGTCAAACACGAACAAAAACGACGCGAGCGCTGCGGGTGGTCGATTGATCACCTACCATTTATTCGAATCGAACGTTAAAAAGTTGGGCGATGGACAGCAGTGAGAGTGTGACGTCTGTTTGTCTGTGTTGAAACATTACTCACGAATTTACACTCCATTGCCAATAGATCCGGCATCCAAAATAGATAGCACCATAAAAACCAACTGCAAAATGGCGGTGATTATTTTCGAACAATCAAGCGTGTTGAATACCCATTATTGTTTAACGAATAGAAACTGCATGCAGGGTTGCCACATATACAGAAATCTGATAAATATCAGATAAATATCTGTATTTTACAGATTTTCGCGAATATTTTATGACCAAGAATCTGTATATACAGATTACAGATATTTTGCTAAAATACAGATATACAGATTCTGTATACAGAATTTTGCCAAAATTATACAGATTTATACAGATTTTTGAGCAAATATGAAAATAAATATTTTCGAAAACCTTAAATTTAAAGGTAAGCTGTGACCTGTTGTGACTATTCTGCATTTCAGTTACAAATTATTAGTATTTTCTTGAATTTCTTGTTTAATCTCATGATTATACCAATTTTTAGGTATACAGATTTAAAATACAGATTTTTTTCTCCAGGATACAGAAATACAGATATTCCAAGGAAAAAATACAGATTTTAATGTGGCAACCCTGACTGCATGAAGGGGATTAATTACCCTTTATATGACATTAAAAAATACCCTTCTTCTGACAACTTGGTACTGATCATAAAAATGGGTATTTGGAACTCATTTAATGGGTACTTGAAAGTTAGCGTGCATTAAACATTTGACAGTTCAACAGCTGATTAAATCGATTCAGCAATACTCCACTGCACTGTGACGTCACGCATCAATTTTGACAGGTACTGGTCCTGTTGTTTACAGTTTGGACTTAGTACTTTTTTCGAATCATTC
This sequence comes from Aedes aegypti, assembly GCF_002204515.2. Classification (NCBI taxonomy): domain Eukaryota; kingdom Metazoa; phylum Arthropoda; class Insecta; order Diptera; family Culicidae; genus Aedes; species Aedes aegypti. The sequence goes on along the minus strand of NC_035107.1, from coordinate 153,522,729 downwards.
TTAATTTCGTGAAAGTTTGCTGCGAGGAGAGGTCAAATCCACTGCAGATACCCACGGATCGTATTATTCTATCTTCCTACCGTGGAAAATCGTCACCATCAGCATGCTAGTAATAGAAATGCGAAGATGAAAAAAATGTGGAGAAAACGACTAAGTCCGAAACGTAAACAACAGGACCAGCAGCTGTCAAATAAGTGAGGTTAGGCTCGTCATATGCAGCGCTCTATCGGTCGATTGTTGCACCGACGCTTATGGAAGTTTAACTCAGGGATCAACCGAATATCATCCAATTGAATAGGGTGTACCGACGTAATCCTACTAAATAGGTGAATAAGTCGATTGTTTCTGTAAAATCCAACAAAGTTGACCTACTACTTAATATCAGGTTTCATCGGTCACCCGATTTAATCTGGCGACAAATCAGTTGATCGCTGTGTTAATATTCCATAAGCGTCGGTGCAACAATCGACCGATTTTTCAACCTATTTGAACTGTCCTCAACGAAACTTGCACACGCTTTCCAAACTCATCAAAATTCATATGTAAATATCACCCAATTAGAATATGTTTTACCCGGATTCTTGGTGTTTTTCAAGACAGAGTGCATATTATTTTCCTCTGAGTTTCACAACTACCAATGTGATTGATTTTACTCAGGTGGCGCAGATGATTGATGCGTGCCACTAGTTCTCTCTTTTATTCTCCCGCTGTTCTTATGCAGCGCAAATAGTGACGTCACTATTTGCGCTGCATAAGAATTGCGTGATGGGTAGTGTGGTAGATCTGCATATCAATAAGCAGGCCCTGCTTTTAATGCCATTATTACTGAAGCTGTCAAGGAGTACAGATGGTAAAACATCACAATTATACCAAACGGTTTTATGTCAAACGGCTTTCTGCTAACTGCCAACTTCTGTCAAACAAGTTTTTGCCATTCGGGGTAGCCCCCGGATCTAGCATTAAAAAGTTGGCTATTCTGCACGAAATGTTGAAAAATCCACACTGAGGATATTGCAACTTCATCATCATGCGAATCTACTATAAAATTTTACCAAATGAAAAAAAAACATTTGATTTTCATACGATATTCAGTCACACGACCATTGGATATTCAAAACTGAAAAGGCAATATATGGCTCTTTTTCAGTGGTAGTAAAACGAATTCCAGAAGCAAAGAAAGCACCACGGAAGATGAACTAAACACAAAAAACTATGAAGGACCCTCGTGATCCCGGAGAAGAGGAAGACGTGAAGAATAAGAGAGTCCGTTGTTGTTGAAGATGCTTCAAGAGTTTTGTCTCCGACATCAATATTTCCCTTTCAAAATAATGAAAGTTTAAAAATATAAAACTCGTTGCATGAAACGAGTTGCCAAAGCGATAGATTCGATCTGTCGGGTCTGGCGCAGAATGCTCGCCTTAGAAGGGAGCAGCCGTAGCGATAGTTTCGAACTATCGGGTCCGGCGGAAACTGAAATGCTCGCCTATAAGGGAGCTGCTGTAGCGACGGATACGATCCGTTGGGTCCGGCGGTGAAAAATGCTCGCCTTAGAAGGGAGCTGCCGAAGCGACAGTTACGAACTGTCGGGTCCGGCTGAAAAGAGAACAAGATGCTCGCCTTAGAAGGGAGCAACCGGAGCGGATACGATCCGTTAGGTTCGGCGGTGAAAAATGCTCGCCTTAGAAGGGAGCTGCCGAAGCAACAGATTCGATCTATTTGGGTCCGGCTGAAATAAATAAGAAAAGCTCGCAGAATGCACGCCAGGAGCAGTTGAAGCTACTGTTTCGAACTGTCGGGTCCGGCTAAAACTGCAATGCCTTCCTGTATAAGGGAGCTGCCATAAAGATGGATACGATCCGTTGGGTCTGGTCAAAACAAAAAGCTAGTTTAAGGATCGCACACAGTGCAATAAACTTGTAAATAGGTGAAACGTCGTTGTCAAAAAAATAAATTGTCTGATGAATAAATGTCAAGGAGTACAGATGGTAAAACATCACAGGTAGTATCCACTTCGTAAGTACTGTGCAAAAGGATAGGACAATTAATGGCCAAGAAATACTTCAGCTGTCCAAATTACTTATGAGCTGTATCCAGTTGACAAGTAGAGCTGATTTCGTAACATTGGTAACGCCTGTCGTACAAATCAAATGGAGCTGTCACTATTCCATATATACACAAAAATGTGCCGCTCAATTATTCCGCAAGTAACAGTGCCACTTCGCTCATTCTGGATCAGCTGTCAAAATTACTTTCACGCACGTTCAGATCTACTCAAAAGTGAGTAGAATTTGACTTACTTCGGAACAAAGTGGAACTGCTCAAAAGTGAGTAACCTCCCTGTTACTCACTTTAGAGTAATGTACAGTTCTGTCAAACTTAGAGTAGCACTCACTCACTTTGTTGAATTTGAAATTTGCAAAAGTGAGTGGATGCCACTCACTTTCAAAACAATGTTCCGGGGAAAAAACATTATTATTTTCTTTTTCAAAATATAAATAAATATGGAATAATGGGCGTATCATTTATATATTTGATGAAATCCAAAAGGACAATACATAATGATATCATAGTAACCCGCATAAAAACGTATCATTCAGTGAATGGAATAAACCATTAATGTACAATATAACGTATTGGATACAATACAGCGTATTGTAATTGAATGTCGAAAAAACATTATTCTTGTTTGGATATACAATTAAAAAACAATATAACATATTGTAACTGTTGTTGAGCGATAAACGAATCTTGATTTTTGTCAATTTATTTCGTCGGGAGATGTTAAATTACAAAATTCCTGTGGAGATTTCAAATAATTTATTAGTTAAAGTAATTAGAAAATAGTCATAACGATTCTTATCAGGTATCAGGTATCAGAAGGCCGGCTCCAGAGGCACGTTCCCCACCAGTTGGGAGATTTGTGCCATCGCCATATTTGAGCCTATTTCATCATCTACCCGATGGGAGAGGAAAGGGAAGGGAAAGATGGGAGGAAATAGGAGTGGGGTCCCTTGAAGAGGGAAGCTCGCATAAGCGAAATGAGAGCATGTAGCTCCATACCACAATGGGTTCGAACAGCGCCCTAAAAAGGACACTGCAAAACGCATGAGCGTAAAGAGAGCCTACCCAAGTAACCACAAGCATTATATTATTGCATTAATTTGGTCGAAAGTCAACATTTTTTGCATTAATAATGTTATCATGCATTTATTCAATAACTGTCAAGCAATAATGCATTTGATTAACAATGTAAATGCTTTGTAGCATTATTTTAATATAGCATTATGCTAAGCGTTTAGAGTGAATATACAGTTATGCTGTCATACAAGATTGCATAACCTCATTGAACGCACTTGAATCTGTAATAAATAAGTAAGACGATCGAGCACGTTCGCACTCGCTCATTACGTTTTGTGGGATATGGAAGAATAATGAAATGACTTTCTTTCATCTCGAACCCCCATTTCATGATCCAAGGATATATGTATTCAATCAGAATTGTTGTATTTTATCTATCTTTTACTCATAAGGAGCGAGAAGAAATGTCGATCAATTTCTCTCCCCTAAAATCTTTTTGTTGGGCTATGTTTTGTGGGTTATGTTCTGTTATTTCCTCTACGAGAAAGAATGGTGATCAAATTCTTTCTATTGATGTTTCATTTGGTGAGGAAAGGAAATCAATCGCCGACGAGAATTCTTTCTATTCGCAATAATTGGGCCAATAGTAATGTTAATACACACAGTGGCTTCGTTTATAATGAACTTTTATCCTACCTTATTACATCAGCAGCTTTAGCACAGGACACCAACGCGCCAGGCATCCAGCACACCATCATCCTAGTTGTGGGTTCGAATCCTGATTCCAACAAAAAAAATCATTGAGCTGGTAAAGAAAACCATTGAAAGGTAGTCAATGGATTCATTGTTTTGTTTATTTTTAACGCAAGCCCTAAACATACATTATTTTAAGCTAATATACATCATGAACCCTAAATATACAAACATAAATGCTTTAGTAGGGCTTGTGCATTAAAACTGCTTTACCAAGTATTGCATTAATTTGGTTGTTGTGGGGCCCTTTCCCACTTTAATTATGCTTTATAAAGCTCTTAAAGGTTATGTCACTTTAAAACAAAATCTGATAGCGCACTATAGAGCAAACATAAAGTATGCATATATAGCTTCGTGGTTACTTGGGTATAGCTCATTACCACAGCGGGTTAAGAATAACAGAATATCCCGAAGATTCAGGCTTCTGAATTCAGTTTCACTTAATAAGTGTTTACCAAGTAATTGGAATCGCATTTGCGAAAAAACTGGACAGTTACATGTGGGGCGAATGGGTTATCCCCCTACCCCGAAATAAAGAAAAACTTTTTACTGTGTTTTTGCTACTTCCGTTATGATCAGTTCTTAGTTTGACGAGATCGCTCGCGCCGTGCGTCATTTTATATCGCTGTGTTAAGTTAATCAATAAATCGATTTGAAGAGATTTCGGGCGTTATTTCACTTACTCCGACCAAGACTTTCTACATGGGGGCTCAGCCCGGATGGAGTTTCCGTGAAATCTGCGCGAAAAAATAGTAAAATCGGTCGTTGAACGTTGTGAAAAAGTCGATCCGAAAAAGCAAGATGGCTGATCCGGTGGTGAACTTGTGTTCCACATTTACGAGAGTCGGACTTGAGCGCGAGTGTAAAAAGTTGGGCCTTACGACGAGAGGCAGCAAAGCAGTGATGGCGAAGAGAATTGTTGCTCATAACACCAATACACCTGCAAACGATGATCGTCAGAGCACCAACGACGAGGTGCACGACGGCAGCCTTGGTGACGGTGAGAACGATCCCAGAGACGACGCTTCCAGCAACGACGACGCTGCTGACGACGACGGCAGCATGAGTGGTGCATCCGACGACGCGGGTAATCACCACAACGACGACGAAAACGATGAAGTGAACAGTAGCAGCGACGCCGGAAGAGTTTTCCACACAGCTTTGCACTCGACACCGAAAAGCAAGAAGATTTCGAGCAAAGCTTCCCGGCCGTATTCTTTCCGCGATGTCGAGGACAGTATTGAATCTTTCGGTGCTGAAGACGGCCAAGACGTAAAAGTGTGGATCCGCCAGTTTGAGGAAATATCAGCTGCTGCATATTGGACCGACGAGCAAAGGTTGATTATGCTCCGGAAAAAGTTGTCCGGAACCGCGAGACGATTTGTGTTCACCCAGCGCGATGTGGGCACATTTGCGAAGTTGAAAAGAGCTCTAATTGCCGAGTTTGCACCTCTCGTGAGAGCGTGCGACGTGCATCGGCAGCTAGCAGCGCGTAAGAAGAAGCCGACCGAGCCGACCAGAGATTACATCTATGAGATGCAGCGGATTGCTCTTGCTATCGAGCTGGACGAAGCGAGCATCTGTGAATACATCGTCGACGGCGTGACAGATGACGAGTACCATCGCTCAATGTTGTACGAGGCACACACCATCAAACAGCTGAAGGAAAAGTTGCTCACATACGAGAAAGCACAGGCGAAATCGGTCAAGAAACACCGATCCGACGATCGATTCAGCGCCAGCCAGAAACGAGAGCGTCATGAGAAAGGAGAGGAGAAAAACACGAAGGCGAAATCCGAAGCAAAACGGCACTGCTTCAACTGTGGCGATCCAACGCATGTTGCCAGCGATTGTCCGCAGAAAGGCGACGGCCCAAAATGTTTTTCGTGTAACGGTTTCGGGCATCTATCGAAAGAGTGTGCCAAGAAAGGCGAAGAGCAGAGCACGAAAAAGAAGAGTGCGAAAGTAAACACGATCGAAAAACTGAACAAATCTCAACCGGCCGTCAGTGTGAAAATAAACGGCTACGAAGTACCGGCCATTGTTGATACGGGAAGTGAAATCACATTGATGCGGAAGGATTTGTGGTTGGATATTGAGAAGAGTGGCACCAAGCTGGGACGATCCGATATGAAAGTGCGCGGATACGGTGGGAAGGTGGAAATCGTTTGCGGAGAGGTAGTGTTGGACGCGAAAATCGAAGATAAAGATTTTGAAATTCGTTTTTACGTTGTGCCTCAAAATGCAATCGACATGCAAGTGCTGATCGGTATGGACTTTCTCGATGGTGTTAATTACTCGATCACCCCGGATGGTGTGCGTGTCCGAAAATATCCGCCCAGAGCCACGGAAGAAGAAGATGTGAAGTGGATCCGACGGATCGAAGAGTACGATGAGAATGAACTAACGGTACCCTATCAGTATCGATCGAACGTGATGAAGATTATCGAACAGTACAAACCGGATACCACTGTGACCGCGAAAAATCCTTTGTCGATCAAGCTGGCAGATAACGACGTAGTGCGTGAATGTCCCCGACGTCTTGCTCCGTTGGAAAAGGAGATTGTGCGAAAGCAAATAAGCGAGTGGCTCGATAATGGTATCATTCAACCGTCGGAAAGCGAATATGCCAGTGCAGTGGTAGTAGTTCCGAAGAAGGACGGTTCGCGCCGCGTTTGTGTTGACTTTCGCGAAGTGAACAAAAAGGTGATCCGTGACAATTTCCCGATGCCGAATGTTGAAGAGCAAATTGATCAGTTGGCAAACGCTCGAGTTTACACTACGCTGGATTTGAAAAACTCCTACTTTCACGTGCCAGTGGAAGAGAGTAGCAGGAAGTACACTGCCTTCGTCACTAGTGAAGGGCAGTACGAATTTCTGCGTGCACCGTTCGGTTTGTGCACAAGCGGCAATGCGTTTGGACGGTTCATCAGTGATGTGTTTAAAGACTTGATAATCGATGGCACAATAGTAGTGTTCGTGGACGATGTGATTATTCCCTCCAAGACGGAAGAAGATGGACTCGAACTGTTGAAGAAAGTGATGAGTGTTGCGGAAAAAGGCGGACTGGTGTTCAACTGGAAAAAGTGTGTGTTTCTCCAACGTCGAGTTGAATACATCGGCTATACTGTGTACGATGGGCAAGTGGAGCCCGCTCCAGGGAAAATCGAGAAGGTGAAGCATTTTCCCCAGCCGATTAACGTGAAGCAGCTGCAACGTTTCTACGGGTTGGCAAGCTATTTTAGAAAGTTCGTTCCGTGTTTTGCCGACATTGCACGTCCACTGTCCAACCTAATGAAGAAAGAGAGTGTTTTTGTCTTCGACGAGAAAGCTGTAGCGTCTTTTGACAGGATCAAGAATATCCTTGCTAGTTATCCAGTTCTACGAATCTTCCAACCGGATGTGGAGACGGAGGTCCACACAGACGCCAGCAAGATGGCCCTAGCAGGTATTTTGATGCAACGTTGCGACGATGACGGTAAGTTTCACCCATGTTACTACTACAGCCGTTTGACGACCCCGGCTGAACAAAATTATCACTCGTACGATTTGGAAGCTTTAGCAGTGATCGAATCTGTTAAAAAGTTCCGTTGCTATTTGCTGGGTCGTAAGTTTAAAATCGTAACCGATTGCATGGCGTTCAAGGATTCCATGCTGAAGAAGAGGGTGAATGCTAGAGTTGCAAGATGGGCAGGAATCTTGGCAGAATTTGATTACAATGTCGAACACCGATCTGGAGACAATATGCCCCACGTTGATGCGCTGTCGAGGGCAAACGTTTTGCCTATATCTGCTGCTGTGAGTGCGAAGATGCGTGCTGCTCTGGAACAGGAAGGAACCGTTGAGGGCTACTCCGTGTCGAATGGGGTTCTCTACAAGGAGAAGGATGGAAACCGACGTGTGTTCGTACCAGAAGCTATGGAGGTGGAGGTGATTCGATCGGCGCACGAGAAAGGACACTTCGGTGTGAAGAAGACGACAGAGAGGATTGATGCCGATTACTACATTCCAGGCATCGAGGAGAAAATCAAACGGTGCATCGCGGCGTGCGTTCCCTGCATCGTTGGCGAAAAAAAGAGAGGAAAGCCGGAAGGTGAGCTGCAACCGATTCCCAAAGGTGACGTACCGATGGATACGTTCCACGTTGATCATCTAGGTCCAATGCCGTCCACTAGAAAATCGTATAATTACATCCTGACCGTGATCGATGCTTTTTCCAAGTTTGTTTGGTTGTTCGCCACAAAGTCGACGTCTGCTGATGAGGTGATCAAGAAACTCCGTATCATTACCGACGTTTTTGGAAACCCAAGGCGTATTATTTGTGACCGCGGAGCTGCGTTCACATCGACACAGTTCAACAAGTTTTGCGATGAAGAGGGCATTGAATTACACACGATCATTACGGGTGTCCCTCGAGGAAACGGTCAAGTTGAGAGGGTGCACCGAATCATAATACCGATGTTAACCAAGCTGTCTGTGGCGAAACCTGATGAATGGTTCAAACACGTCGTTCCTGTGCAGAAATATCTCAACAACAGCTGGCAACGAGCAATACAGACGACTCCATTCCAGTTACTGCTTGGAGTGAAAATGCGAACGAAGGAGGATGAAGTCCTCTATGAGTTGCTCAACAAGGAGATCCAGGATCAGTTTGACGAGAAGCGATACGAATTGCGACAGATGGCGAATGAGAACATCCAGAAAATCCAGCAAGAAAACCGAAAGTATTACAATCTTCGTCGTAAGCCGGCAGAAGGATACAGGAAGGGCGACATCGTTGCAATCCCGAGGACCCAGTTCGGAGTCGGGCAAAAGGTGAAGCACCGGTACTTTGGCCCATACGAAATAGTTGGCGTTTTGCCAAACGACCGGTACGATGTTCGGAAGCTCGACGATGAAGCGGAAGGCCCGAAGAGAACAACAACCGCTGGAGACTGTGTGAAGCCGTGGGCACTTCCGGGCCAGAAGTGAAGTCAGGAAAGGCCGTGTGGGGCGAATGGGTTATCCCCCTACCCCGAAATAAAGAAAAACTTTTTACTGTGTTTTTGCTACTTCCGTTATGATCAGTTCTTAGTTTGACGAGATCGCTCGCGCCGTGCGTCATTTTATATCGCTGTGTTAAGTTAATCAATAAATCGATTTGAAGAGATTTCGGGCGTTATTTCACTTACTCCGACCAAGACTTTCTACATACATATCAGGTGATATGAAGTTCCATAATCGGAGTCACAACTATCACACACAAATGAGTCAGCACGCTGAATATTTGCCATGTGATAGTTGAGTCGGCAGTGGCCTGTCAACGCTCTGACCAAGAGACTGCAATTCTGCTTTGACAGATTTGTTAAATACTTCGCCACCCTTGGAGATGGCTCAGTAATGTACAATTTTGTTTGACGACATGACTCCAAATTATTCCAATATTGCTTGTGCTGAGTTGCCGCCCAAGAGTTTATCTGAAGCTTCACCCAGCACTTGGAAATTGGAATAGCCGGCTCAGGGCCAATGAAGTCATGTGATGCTCCATCGCGAGCTAGCTCATCAGCCAATTCATTTCCAGCGATGGAAGAATGGCCAGGTACCCATACAAGGTTTACAGAGTTGACTGAATTCAGTTCCTCAATTTGAGTTCGACATGCGATAACAAGCTTCGACCTTGAGTTGACCGAAGCAAGAGCTTTTATAGCAGCCTGACTATCTGAACAGAAGTATATGACTTTACCCATTACGCGCTGTTGAAGTGCTGATTGCACTCCACACAAAAGAGCAAATATTTCCGCCTGAAAAACGGTGCAGTTTCTACCAAGTGAGTAAAACTGATTCAGCCTTAGCTCACGAGAGTATACTCCTGCACCAGCTCTACCTTCAAGAAGGGAGCCATCATTGTAACATACTATATTGTTAGATATACTTCTTTCCAAATAGCCAGACGTCCACTCTTCCCGTGAAGGGAATTGTGTGGTAAATGTCCTGTAAGGAAAGTGACAAGCAATTGTGAGATCACTTGGAGCAAGGACAATTTTGTCCCAATTCACCAAAAGTGGAAACAACGAAGTGTGTGTAGATCTACGATTCACTGGATTTTTCTCCAGTAGATCCAGTACCCATAAACGGTAAGAGCAAGAAAGTGCTTCTTGTTTAAGATGTATGTGTAGTGGCGCAACGTCGAAAAGGGCCTCGAGCGCTGCTGTGGGAGTTGTAGAGAACGCACCAGACATCGCCTTGATGGCATCCTTTGGAGATGGCCCAATTTTGACTGGATTATTCTCACTTCACCCTTTTGCCACCACACAAGACATCCATATGCCAATATTGGTCGAACAACTGTTGTGTAAATCCATTTGATATATTTGGGTTTGAGGCCCCAAGTTTTACCAAAGGTTCGCCGGCATTGACCGAAGGCCATGCAAGCTTTTTTGACTCTGAAATCAATGTGAGGTGTCCATGAAAGTTTGTAATCTAGAATGACTCCGAAATACTTTACTTGATCATTCATATTAATCTCAGTGCCAAAAAGACTTAAAGGTCGAATTCCATCGCGGTTTCGTCTTTCCGTAAAAAGAACAATAGATGTTTTATTCGGGTTAACCGAAAGGCCATATTGGCGACACCAACTCTCGACTACCTGAAGAGCACTTTGCATCAGGTCGAATAGGGTGCTTATGCACATACCAACTATCAAAGATAGATAGTCGTCGGCAAATCCATAAGTTGGAAAACCGCAATTATTGAGTTGCCTCAATAGCGTACCTGCTACGAGATTCCACAAAAGTGGTGACAAGACTCCCCCTTGGGGGCATCCGCAAACACTCAATTTTCGAATCGCTGCTTGACGCAATGTCGAGAAGAGATGTCGGTATTTGAGCATTTGATGAATGCAATTGGTAATCATTGTAGGTAGCCCATGGTTTCGTGCGGCTTCCAATATGGCATCGAAAGACACGTTATCAAAGGCACCCTCAATATCCAAGAAAACACCCAAGCAGGATTGCTTCTGAGCGAATGCTTTCTCGATATCGTATACAACTTTGTGTAAGAGAGTCACAGTGGACTTTCCAGATTGGTAAGCATGTTGATTCACATGAAGAGGCTTGTTTGCCAAATAAACATCACGGATATGATGATCGATAATGCGTTCCAGACATTTCAGAAGAAAAGAGGTCAGACTGATTGGTCTAAAACTCTTCGCTTCTTCATACGACGCACGTCCTCCTTTCGGGATAAACTTTACAGTAATATCACGCCAGGATCTGGGAATGTACCCGGTAGCAAAACTGCTTACAAGTAGCTGTTTCAAAACATGTTTGATAAACTCAAATCCCTTTTGGAGCAGAACAGGATAAATCCCATCCGCTCCTGGAGATTTGAAAGGAGCAAAACTCTTAAGTGCCCACTGAATCGATTTAGTAGTTACGATACTGCGAGCCGAGGCCAGAGCCTCGTAACTACATGAAAAGACATTTGGTTCATCAGTTCAGTTCTGTCAAACTTACACGGAGAAAACGAAAAACCCATATTTGAGTTCTTTTTAACTTACTTTTGAGTTATTTTTCTCTCCCTATTTCATTCGCTCCTTCTATTGTTGTCAGAGAGCGAAGAGCAAAACAACCCAAAAACCGAACCTTTGTGCGTTACCTCAAATTTGAGTAAGTGGCACAGTACTGGAAGTTGAGTTATTTGATCTGCCGATTGAGTGAAAAGAACTTAGCCAGTAGGTATTTTTTCGCATGGCTGCAAATGAAAACAACTTCTACCCCATCAACTCAAAATTAGGTTAACGCACGAACCCCCGGAATTGAGTGGAATGAACTCACTTTTGAGTACTTCGTTTTCTCCGTGTAGAGTAGCACTCACTCACTTTGTTGAATTTGAAATTTGCAAAAGTGAGTGGATGCCACTCACTTTCAAAACTTTCCGGGGAAAAAACATTATTATTTTCTTTTTCAAAATATAAATAAATATGGAATAATGGGCGTATCATTTATATATTTGATGAAATCCAAAAGGACAATACATAATGATATCATAGCAACCCGCATAAAAACGTATCATTCAGTGAATGGAATAAACCATTAATGTACAATATAACGTATTGGATACAATACAGCGTATTGTAATTGAATGTCGAAAAAACATTATTCTTGTTTGGATATACAATTAAAAAACAATATAATATATTGTAACTGTTGTTGAGCGATAAACGAATCTTGATTTTTGTCAATTTATTTCGTCGGGAGATGTTAAATTACAAAATTCCTGTGGAGATTTCAAATAATTTATTAGTTAAAGTAATTAGAAAATAGTCATAACGATTCTTACTTTTGGTGATTCGTTTTCGCATCTGAAGATACAACTGAAGTGTTTGATTGAACTTCAAATTTTGCGCTTAACACCTAAATTTAGAATAAAGTTCGATTGACTTCAGTATATGTTGAAACAGATTTCATATCCTCACCTTAAGATTAACAAGATTGAAAATAATGATGATCGCATCAAAACTTAACAGCAATCTTCCAATTAAACAACTATATTAAGAAAAATAATATTGAGCTTCATTTATAAGTGAAATAAGTCGCTTAAGCTCACCTTAGCAGTAGATAAATTAGGTTAACAATCGATTGTTGTTATAATGATATAGGTGATAATTCAATGTTGGCTGTTACGCCACTTTTAGAAACTAATTGTAAATATAAATAATAATAAGTCGACCTTCCTACTACTGGTTATGCCTAACAATCCCTCTTTCGGGTATATGGGTGTGGTAATGCTTGGCCACCGGGGCTTAAAGCAGAGGGATCGTAGGGCTGGACGGGTTTGTTGATGTGACGGGAATAACACTCCCCCCGGAATACGCCGATGGTCATCTTGAGGTGTATCCTTACGAACGCCTACGTCAAGCACGGCGAGTCTTACGGCTGGGCACTCATAGATTCCGCTGCTAGTCTGCTCTTACCTGGCCATCAGCTCCAGCAGTTTGGCCAGCAGTTTCTTGGTGAACTCGGATCTACGATGATAACGATATCCTCTACTTCAATTGGTTTTGCTCGAGAGAATCACTTAGCACGGCGAACCCATTGCTTCCAGAATTGGTTTGCCAACGTTCGCGAAAGTTGCCAGCAGTTTCTAAGCACCTTGGAATTATCATCGTAGGGTACCCATGGTCTTAATCCATTAGAGCAGTGATTCCCAAAGTGGGCGAATTCGCCCACCTGGGGGCGATTTTCAGGTCTAGGGGGGCGAAAATTTGAAAAATGGAATTTGGGGGGCGAAAATACTAGAAAGGTGGCGAAAGTGGGAGAAACTGAAAACTACAATTCATTTGGGGAAACGACTCAATTTAATAGGAGATTATTCTCTAATAATATGAATATTGCACATTCCAAATCTTTCCCTCTATTTTTTTGTACCTTTTAACATTTTCTTCTAAAATCAGGATAGACAAATCATGGACACACTTTGTTAAAAACAAAATATATATGTAAAGCATCCACTTTTTTAAGCATAAGTGTGAAAACTCGCTATGAATTATGAACAGGCAACTAAAACTTACCCAAAACATAACGTATTCAATATTATTTTATTTATTTGTAGTCAGAGATAGTTTGAAAGTGTTCCTCAAGTGATGAATTTCATTTAACTATTAAACATTTTTAGATATTGGTTCAAGTATCTAAATGTAATAAATTGATGTTTTATTTATAAAAGAGCTTTAGAATTGGGCAGCTAGTGTTTTGATTATTTGCGGGTCCTCACAGGTAAAGTTTTCGACAAAACTTGTTCCTTACTTGCACAAATTATTTAAAAAAAATCAGATTTGTTTTTGCAAAAATCAGGTGTCAACGTTGAAACTAATAATTACCGAAGACGTTAATCATGCTACTAAAAATAGATTTGAAGAATTATCGGATAAAAACCTCCAGGTTTTAAGAAAAACAAAATTGTTTTTAACTAAAAACGTTCTTACATTGCAGTTAATAAGGCAATGAGATGTTTTTTTTATTTACCAATGTTCTTCTTTAAGTTTTGGAGTTTTAAAATTGTCAAACATGTATTCCACAAAATTTCTAAAATTTGTTTTTACACTTACGTTATATTTAATCAGTCATATAGATTCGAAATTTAGAAAGTCCGTCAAATTTATTTAGTGCAGTGACAACTGGGGCAGTAGCATGTAATACACTTAGGATGTTTGCTGTTATGAATTACTTTGGATTACTTACCAGTACATCATTTAAAAAAAACGGTCGTTTATTGAAATTTAAGAAAATATATCATGATGCTGCAGATAGATTTAATAATATATGTACAAGAATACCAATTAATATGATATGTTTAATTTAAGCTTCAAAACCACATATGTTTACCATTTTTACATCAATAAACTTGATAACTTAATCAATCAGACCAATATATTATCATAAGTAATTAATTATGATAATATATTGGTCTGATTTTTTTTTGCAAAGTAGAGCGTCTAATACAAATATTTCAAAAACATATCAGGGGGGCAATTCCAAAAATGTATTGGCCTTAGGGGGCGAAGGTCAAAAAAGTTTGGGAAGCACTGCATTAGAGGATCCCAACAAAAAATGATTTGGCGTCAGAACTGGAGATTCATCGTCGTCTAATGGAATACTTGTCAGTGGACGCGAGTTGATTACGTTATCTACTTCGATCAGTACATTTTCCAAAACTTCGTAGGACGGTGTAACGCTCCCACGCACCCCCCATATGCGGAGAGGCGGGGGGATTGAAGCTCCACCTGGTATGGGGAGTGGTGAATTCAGTCATTAAGCGTTCCTTCTTTAGACTCTCCACCGCTATCTTCAGTTCCCGGTTAGCACCTCGGAAATTTGTGCCTTGGTATCTGTATATCATTGCTGGTGTACCTCTTCTAGCCATGACGTTGCGAAGCGCTATGATATAAGAATCGGTGCTGAGATTGTGAGCAATTTGCAAATGTACTGCACGGATTGTCAGGCAAGTAGCTATCAATACCCAGCGTTTCTCGGTTCGACGTCCGATCGATATCGTGATAGGTCCAAAGTAGTCCACTCCCATGTGCGTGAATGGACGTGTGTAGGCAGCCAAACGAGCTGGAGGCAGATCACTCATGGCCGGTGGTTGCGGAGTTGCTCCATAATTCTTACATTCTTGACAAAGTTTACGAACTATGTAGTAAACTGATTTGAGGCGTGGAATTCTGTAACGCTGACGAATTTCATTTAGGACAGTGTTGTGATTTTGGTGATGATAGAGACGGTGATAATGAAGCACTATCGGGCTAGTAATGTGGTGATTTCTGGGAAGAATTATAGGGTTAGTCGCTTCAAAGTCGATTAGCGTACAAGCACCAGTCCTGCCACGTACTCTTAGCACGTCGTTTTTATTAATAAAAGAACAGAGGTAGGCGATTGGGCTACTTTTCGGAATTCGCCTTTTCTCCGTCTGACCGGAGCGATTGCTGACAAGCACTGCCAGCTCTTCGACGTATTCAGAAATCTGAGCGGAGCGATAGAGGTAGTTCTCGGCTCTTGCCAACTCTTGCTGTGGAAGCGGACCACTTATCCGTTGCTTCATTTTAATCATCTGTTTTGAGTTGCTAATGTAACGAAAAACGTATGCTGTACTCAGTGTTGCCACAAGTACAGATTTATCTGGAAAGGTACAGATTTTCTGATAAATTTTGGTACAGATTCTGTACGGTACAGATTACAGATTTTCACGAAAAAGTACAGATTGGTACAGATTTTTGGAAATGGCGATTTTTGTAACACAAAATCTAAATCATGCGGAAAATTCCCACAAAATTATTATTGAAAAATACTGTTTCCATAGAATTTAACCATATATTTTATGTAATAAGTGAAATTATTATAATAAAAACCATGGTAAATATCCATGATAATTAGGATTCGAAGGGTTTTTTCACCAATTTATGTTGGATGTGGTACAGATTTTGGTTACAGATTTTCGGAATCTCTGGTACAGATAAAAAAGATTTTTGAGCCTTCGGTACAGATATAAATGTGGCAACACTGGCTGTACTACGTAACATTGTTTTCCATTTGGAGAAGTTTTCGGGTGTCACGATTGGTTCGGTTGTGCAAGTGTGAGTCAAAAGATGCGCACGAAGCTCAGTATCCGTCGATCCACACAGTTGTATAGAAGGCCATTGGTCCTTTGGATGTAGAAGGAAATCTGGTCCTTTGAACCAACGACTCGAAGCGCTGAAATCTGGTAAACGTGTCCATTTGGTTCCTTCGTCGGCCACATTCAATTTTGTTGGGACCCATCGCTTCTCTCCTTTCAGTAGTCTCTAATATCTCACTAACGCGGAACGCTACAAACTGACTATATAGTCGTCAGCGTTCAGCCAGCAGAGAACATCTCCGGAATCAGTCCAGAAGAAACGGTGCACCACGTTTACGGAAAGTGACTGGGCTACACTGCTAAACGAACGCCAAGTATACCAGCTTGTAGCTCCGAGCGAGGAATGGAGAGAAATTTCAGTGAAGCGACCCTCGTTTTTGCACTAACGAACGATGTTTCTACAACGTCATCTTGTTCGAACCTTAGATAAACCACCGCTGCAAATCCGTTCTCGCTGGCGTCGCCGAGAGTATGCATTTGAACGTTGTAGCCGTATTCTAGCGAAACAAGACTTCGGTAACAACGTGGAATTTGGATGTTTGCTACTAAGGGCAGGACCTTCAGCCATAATAACCACTTGTCAAACTCTGACTCTTCAATGGGACTATCCCAGTCGATCGAGGACCTCCAAATTTCTTGGAGCAGGACCTTGACGTACATTAAAAAATGGGCGATAAAACCCAACGGATCGAACATCATCATAAGTGTTCTTAGCACTTCGCGTTTGGTAGGTCGACGGATTCCGTCCAATAAGTCCTGGTCGTATCGTGAGGATACTTTGAATATGAAACAATCTGTCGATGTATTCCACCAAAGACCTAACACTTTTTCCGTAATATCTTCTCCAATGCCAAGATACTTCCTTTAAGGACGCCGACACTTCTGGAGAGTTGGATAACCAGTTTCGCATTTCGAAACCCCCAGCGGCGTGGATTCGCTTCACTGCATGCTCTAGTTTCACTGCCTCTTCCTCCGTTTCCACACTGACAAGCATATCGTCAACGTAATGTTTTTTCTCAATGGCGTTGACTGCTTGTGGACATTCTTGCTCGAATCGTTTCGCGTTTATGTTTTTGACATATTGAGCTGTTGTGGGTGAGCAACATGCCCCAAAGGTCATAACCTTCATGACATACACATTTGGTTCATGGTTCTCCATATGTTCCTTCCAATAGAATCGAAGGCAATGTTGATCATCTTCTTTCATAAGGACCTGATGGAACATCTCCCGTATGTCCCCACATATTGCAATTTGATACTCACGAAATTGACTCAGGGTGGAGAGTAATGACGTGATCAGATCGGGCCCTTTAAGTAATACTGAGTTCAAAGAGATTCCTTGGGATGTCGCTGCTGCATCCCAAACTAATCTTAATTTTCCAGGTTTGTTGGGATTAAACCGGAAATACTGGCAGGTACCATTCTCGCCCATGACGGACCTTGAGCTCATCCTCAGTCAGTTTTCGCACGTATCCTTTATCAATGTGCTCGTTCATTTTCGCCTGCAGAGTTTCTGATAGTTTTCCGTCCTTCCTCATCCGTCTTTCCAAACATTCCCACCTTCTACGAGCCATCGCTTTACTGTCGAGGAGCCTTACATTATCGTACTTCCACAAAAGTCCAGACTAGAAGCGACCATCCTTAATACGAGTCACTGTTTCAAGAATATCCATGGCACGTTGGTCCTCCACTGAGAGTGACAGTTTGGATGGCTGACTTATACCAAGGCTGTCGATGGCAAAGTAACTTTTCATTGCTGCATGCAGATTGTAATCAGTAACTCCATTGCACTCACAGGCTTGCAGACCATGAAAGTTAACATGATACTTAGAGTGGCGAATTGGCGAACAGCTCCCGTAGATGATCCATCCTAAGCGGGTTTTGACGGTTATTGGCTCAAATGGTTTCCCTTCTCTGCTCTTGAACGCATAGCCCAGCTGCGCATTGTCCAGCCCGATTAGAATTTGTGGATTTGCGTTGATATACGATTCAACTGGAATCCCAGCTAGGTGACGGTACCGAATCTGCAATTCAGAAGCTAGCAACGTTTGTGGTCGGAGCTTAAGATTCTGTACGGTGCGAACGTTAGTCAGCTTATATCGTTGAGAAATGTTTCCCGTCGAAGAAATATCCATTTCTACTTGTTGAGACTCGTTCTCCATCCTTCTAAAATCACCAGTCCGCATAGGGCTTTTTGGGATCCTCGCAATCCGAGATCAGTCGCAAGGGAGTTTTCCATAAGGGTGAGTTCGGATCCTTCATCGATAAGACAATTAACACCGTCTTCAGCACATAGGCTGCACAGACTGAACGATCACTAACATTAGGCAACGGACAACACGAAACACCCAGTAGCCCAGAGATGAATTTTTCGTTTGACGAGAATCGAACCCACACCTCGTGGCACAATACGCCTAGACGACTGACGCCGCTAACCGCAAGGCCACGAAGGCTACGCGTATGTTTGAATTGTCTTCGATGGACCATGCAGCAATACTGATACGATCCGAAATAGTACACCGTTAGTTTGCGCTTGGTGAATATTACAGCTTGTGTTTGTGGTAGCTTCTCTTTGGCGGGAAATATTTGTAGTCATCTCTTGTTTCTCAGCGTGAAGCAGAGGATGGTGCAAGTATGTGCAGCCATTGCACTATGGTCGGGCTCCATATAAAGGAGCGGCCAAAACTACCAAAACATTTTTTTTTGAGATTTTTATGCTTTTAATCATTTTAAAATATACCTCATGTATTATATTATTATGATTCTTAATTGAAATTGAAATAAAATTTAAATTTCTTTGACTTTTATGACGTCAAACTGACTGAAGTAAAAAAATTGAAAAATGTAACGATAAAATAAAGAACAAAATGTATATTTAAGGAATGCAATATTTTCCCAAAGTTACGCTAATTTTAATGATTTTGAACATGAAAAACAACTCTTGTCGCGTCATGTCGCCGCAATTTCGAATATTGCACTTTAAAATGCATCCTTAGATCTTACAAAAAACGTTTAAATTTTTTGCAGAAATTTGCTGATTTGCAAGTTAGAGGTATTTGAATAATTTAATATTTTCATACATTATGGCGATATTTTTCATACAAAGTTGATATAAAATATATTTAACCACTCTTTATACATATTTTGATCAAATTCGTTAAAATACAAACAAAATTTGTGCTTTCAGCCAAATTTGATTGCATTTGCCAATAAAAAAACCTTTTAAAAAAAGTTACGTAATACAGGAATGTTCCGTTTTCATCAACACAATCGGCAATTTTCAGTTGATAAAAACGGAACCGTGACAAAAACGGAATAATTTTCTTAGACAAAATATTTTACAAATTTTTAAACAAAATTGCAGTTTTGCCAGGATAATACACAATTTCATCATATAAATACACAGTATTGATGTTTCGGAGCTGTGATTGGTATTAAGATTGTTCATTCGTATAATATCGTGAATAAAGTTGATTGCAAACTCCAATCAATCAATATGATAATTCAATGCGATAAATCTTTCATATTTTAAGTTTTGTTGGTTAGATATTCATTGTATATATAAAGGAATATTAAAACGATAATCACATAAATGTGCTTTACATAATGAGATGCGTCATATTTGTAAAAATAACAACAAGGAAGTGGGTCAAGCTGATAATTGTCTTTTTTTTCAAGAAAGATTTGACACGAAACAATTTATTTTTCTTCTGTCCATGCTCATCCTTTTGCTTTTTATAAGAACAGTAATCTGAGAAAAAGGCTTTTCCTCAGTTGGGATGTAATGCCATACAGACATTACATCCCAACTGAGCCTTTTTCTCAGCTTACTGTTCTTATAAAAAGCAAAAGGATGAGCAGGGATTGGAGTGACACAAAAACAATGGGTCGTATGAATAAAATTTAGTAAAGTTGAGTTTACTACATTCTCGGTAGTAAACGCTATATGTGGAACACGAGTGGATCATGTTTGTGTAATTTTCCTTTCACTGAACGAAAACTCCCGCCATGAATTGAATGATTATTGCTTCATCCGAGCCCCATACCTATTTTCAGACACAATCAAGATGATTTTCATCTTCGTGGAAATCATCTGTTTACAAATCATACCGAATGAAAATCATCCAGTCTTGGAAGGATTTTTATCCTCGAAATAGATGCGTCTAATTGAATGAATCATACACACATGTAAGCAACCCCAATTTCGTAATATTTCTTAATTCAAAAGAATTCAAATAAAAAATAACTACGGAACGTTGTTGGTTTATGTACATTAATGTTTAACAATCTCCAGCCTTCAGGAACAGGTGGCTATCTGTAGCGAACATGATGTGTGATGTGGCTCCTTGCAAATAAATGTTGGTTCACAGCTTTGCTCCATCGAACCAAAACACTTGTATGCCAGCTATTGTAGTTACCTTAAGGAATTTTAAATTAAAAGCATCAAATGAGGATAATATTAGATTCAAAGTGTAATTTCCTGTAAAATCCAAGCAGAAATGTTTGGCGTTCCACGTTGCCGCCGCCATATTTACGTATGGATTTGTCAGAATGATTTGATATTTACGATCATTCTCTTTTCGTTCGATATTTCAGACAATATTTGAATGATTTTCGGTATGGGACATAGTAGATATTAGAATCTGTTATATTCTGCAAGTTATTCATTCATGTTATCATAATTCGATTATCTGCCATTTGTCATTAGAATATGATCTGAGATTCATAACTGAATTGGATGATTTTTGTTCAATATACTGTGGATGTATCATATTCTTTCAATGTCATTCAAAATGAGGAATATGAAGTTTTGTAAGCGTTTGAATTACAACCCATTCAATCTAGGACCGGAGTTTTCGTTCAGTGTTCTACACCTTTCGAACATACTACAAACAACGCATTGCTATGAATAAAGGTAGCATTTACTACAAAGCTACTGGTAGTTAGCTTCAGAGTTTGCTACACATGCTTTGAGATTGCGGAATTGAATGGAATAATTTACTTTTGAGTAAAAATCATGGGAAAACGATATGAGTTATGATATTTCGGAAGGTATTTTGAGTTTTGCTTAGGAATTCTGAGGTTATGAAAACATTCGCCCTGCCAATTCTGAGATTCCGGTGAGATTACCGGCAGTAGCAATTTGTAATATCCGTGTGAATTCTGCCATTACGATAATTATGTTATTTTCTAGGAATTTTAGTATGTCGGTAGGAATTCAGATATTTACAATGTAATTTTGAATTTTACGTGTAAATTCTGACATCTCAGATTTTCTTTGGAATTCCGGAATTCCTATAGGAACTTTGGGATTTCGATAGGGATGTCGGATTTTTTATGATAATTCTGGAAGTTTAAATACCATTCTAGGAATATTGCGAAAATATTCGGAATCTAGTAAAAACTCTAGAATTGGGGTGGGAATAGAATTCCGGATAGAATTCTGTGGGTATCTTTGAGACGGTATTTCTGTGAGATCTATGAGATTGCGGTGGGATTCCTGCGAATTATTATATGAATATTTGTAATTCTGAAAATCAATCTTTGTAATTATTGTAAAAACCTTTAAGATTCCGTTGATCTCCAGTTCCGTTGAAATTTCAAAGCAAAGCTTTAAGCTTTTGAATGTCGATAAATATTTTATAGATTTCAATGGGATTTTTTGTGAAATCTATAAGAATTTTTATAATTTCAAAGGGAACCCTGGTGTTTTAGGAGAGATCCTCATTGAATTCTAACGACTACCAATGGAATCACTACAATTCCCATAAAAAGCTCTACATATAA
Source organism: Aedes aegypti (assembly GCF_002204515.2). Classification (NCBI taxonomy): domain Eukaryota; kingdom Metazoa; phylum Arthropoda; class Insecta; order Diptera; family Culicidae; genus Aedes; species Aedes aegypti. The sequence continues at coordinate 153,500,958 of NC_035107.1, read as the reverse complement.
GTTCTAGAAATTCCAAGGATACTATCAGAAACCCCACCAAAATAACGAGAATATCACAGAAACACTTCCGGAATTCAACATGCTGTTAAGAAAACACACGGGGAGAATCAAAATTCTACCCCAATTTTACAAGAATCTCAGTACTGGTGCTAGAAAATATGTAGTTCCTAATTTGATAGCTGTAGTCTCAAGATCTCTTTATAGATGTTAAGCTAATATAAAAAAATCATCAATCACTGGCGTTGGCGAAGACCGAAAACCACTCAGAAAATTCTTTGATGTACCATCATCATAAAATCATGGACATAAAGAGAATACCAGACTAATCGCAAAATTACACTACAAATCTTGTTAAATTACAGCACCTTCATGATTTTGTGCAAATTGTCGAGTAATCGATTAAATTCAATGCATTTCCTTCATATGCATGATTGTATTAATTTTAAGCGTCACTCTGAATAGATTGTTCTTTACGTGCAGAATGCAACTTCAGTCACTGCTCATGTTCGAAAGTAGTAAGCACTACATGTTCGAAAAGTTTTTTATTCATACCAAAAGTGTAGTAAACTTTGTGGATTTTGTTTTTGAGTAGATGCTACATGTAGTAAAGTTCAACGTTTTTTATTCATACCACTAAACTAAATAATATATAACGACTATACAGCTTGTCAACACGTGGTGTTTTGGTTTGTTTTGATGAGTGCACAAACTTGCTAGTATCTATACCACACTCCCAAAATATATGTCAACATCATGGCCTACTTGATTCGGTCGTATATATAAGTTGATTTTTTTACTTTTGTCCAAGGGACGAAGCACTGTGCGACGCGGCGAAGTTGGTCAAAAATCGAACATCCATTTTTAGTCGCGAAGCAGTATAGTGGTTATCACGCCCAATGGTATGGGTGCCCTAGTGTAGAAGTAGTTGTGAACCTTAGAGGAAAACAATATGCACTCTGTCTCGAAAAACACCCAGAATCCGGGTGTAAATCTTTCAAATTGGGTAATATTTCCATATGCATTTTGATGAGTCTGGAAAGCGTGTGCAAGTTTCTTTGAGGAAAACAAAAACAAACTGTGTATGACGAGCGTATGCTAGTCTACGTGTGTTCAAATGTCACTAAGCTCTATATTGACAAAGAAAAATAAAGCTTTGTATCGAGGCACCATTATCATTCTTTTCCGTATCGATTCGTAAAGCAACGTAAAGGTATTCTGGTATATCGTATTACGTATGACAGGTTTCAATTGTTTTGATTTTCCAAGGGAATATTTGAAACCGAATATGATTCTTTTTGTCGATCGCTATCGATTTGTCATATGAGCGTCTTTAAAGCTCGATATAAATAAATGTGAAGAAATTTAAAGATATGGTTGACCGGGATATGTCATTGTTCGAGACAGATGATTTAAAATTTCATAACAACAGTAGATTGTTGCTGCGAAGTCAATAAGCTATGGATATTGCGATCCATCTGTTGTCTCAATGCAGGGGAAGAGTTGGCCTCGAGAATGGCCAGTACTCTAGCAGCAGGCATACATATTTACTTTAATACCTACCAATTTAAGAGCATCCTTCTGGTTATGTAAGGTGATAATCCAAAATGCTGATTAGCAATGTTTCGGATCTGAAGGAAAAAATCCGAAAAAGAATCATATTCGGTCTTAAATATTCCGATCCATGGAAAATCAAAACAATCGAGACCTGTCATACGATGTACCAGAATACCTTTACGTTGCTTTACGAATCGATACGGAAAAAAATGATAAAGGTGCCTCGATATAAAGCTTCATTTTTCTTTGTCAATATATAACGTTACTTAGACATCATACGTTACTCATTTTTCTATGAATATTCATGAAGGTAACTAAAGCTCAATCGATAAAACATGATCGAACGAAATTTCGTAACATTTCTTTGATTATTTATAATGCATGCTTGATAAAGAAAGTTACTCATAAGGTTTTATAGATTGATGAAGATACTTGAATAAACGTAACGAAATTAACAGTAAAGAACAACCGACAGAAATATTTATTATTGGAAAAAGATATTTAAAGTAGTTCATAGGATGGTTGACCGGGTAATTGAATTCAAATTAAGCATACTAAAAAGTGCAACAAAAATTTTGGAACTGTCGAAATAAAACGAAAAATTAAATCGTAATGCAAACACATATTTATTTAATTGAATTTGGAGATTTCCAAACCATTTACCTAGCAAAAGCAAACCAACTTTTTGTTTGGCAAAATTCAAAGTAAAGTCGATAAAACAAACTAAAATTTATTTGTAAACCATTTTCTTCCGTGATACTATTTAACTTTATTTTATAATTCTTACAGATGGCCCGGTCGTGAATTTAGATGCACTCATTTGGAAATGATTAAGGTAATTGATGCTAGTTCAAATATTTTGTCCATCATTTAAGATTGGTTGAAACAGTATCCTCTAGTGATCCTTCAAAAAGAGATACGCAGAAGCTTACATTTCTGTCAAATTGTGAACCAATCGAGCAGCTGTCAAAGCGTGAGCCAAACGAACATGCGTTAAATATGTTTGTTTGGAATTTATTTTTGAGTAATTCGCTTGAAATTATTTCGTTAATTGTTTTGCATGAAGCAAAATATATGAAATATTTTTCTTTTTTGAATGTTTTTCAAAGCAAGATTTAGTTGTTGATTTTTTCTGCTGTTTATTAGTTTGGAAATGTAGCTCAAAGATTCATAACGAAACAAAATACACTTTTTACCAATGAGGAGTTCATGTCCGTGTTACAATATTATTCTCGACGCCGAGCAAACTCAGCATTGCTGGTCTGTTGCCAAATCATTCCATTTTACTTCCGCTTATCTCTCATATATAGGGCTTTTCATGTGACAGGCCCTTCTATGCATTTGTTTACATCGGTAGAGGACCGGTGCATACACGTGGCTGTCATTTTCATATAGAAGAACTGTCAAAGAGCTTCCCGATCAGCTGTTTTGGGACGTCATGTAAATAGGCCTATAGTTCCCACCTTATTGGACTTATTATTTATTCGCATTTTCGCACTTATGAAGCCGTACTTCGCAGTCCAGTAGTGAAAGAAATATAAATACTGCTTCGCTTTAGAGAATGGGTTAACCAACGTGCGTAGTTTGACTTTTGACCAACTTTTCCGCGTCACAACTCGATTCTCAATAGTGCACATAATGCACACGGCGGAGGGCATAGATGCGCACTATAGCGAAGTGACCCAGATAGCCGTAGCGGTAAACACGCAGCTTTTCAGCAAGACCAAGCTGAGGGTCGTGGGTTCGAATCCCACCAGTCGAGGATCTTTTCGGGTTGGAAATTTTCTCGACATCCTAGGGCATAGAGTATCTTCGTACCTGCCACACGATTTACACTTGCAAAAATGGTCATTGCCATAGTAAGCTCTCAGTTAATAACTGTGGAAGTGCTCATAAGAACACTAAGCTGAGAAGCAGGCTCTGTCCCAGTGGGGATGTAACGCCAGAAAGAAGAAGAAGCGAAGTGACTCGCGACGCAGCAAAGTTGACTATTGAGAATCGAGCTGTGACGCGGCGAAGTTGGTCAAAAATCATACTTTGCGCATTGGTTAACCCATTTTTCAACGCGAACCATTATACACAATACTGTTGCGCAGTTCCGACAGTTCCGACAGTTTTTTCGGCTGCTTGGGCACGTCAGGAGTTAATCATCAATATTAACCTCCTTTTCCCAAGCAGCCTTGATAGCCGCGTAGTGTCGGTAGCGGTTGTTTCAACTGGCTAAGAATTAACACTACGGACTGCCTGTTCCGGTGGTAAAAGTCCACCTCACAGGTGACCCCTAATTTATGGTGTGATGCGTACCGTGCCTAGGAATGAATGGTTAGGGGGGTCTAAATAAAACCTAACCGCTAACGGAGCCTGTGGGGTACCAGGGCGCCCTCCACAGTATTGAGTCCTTCCTGTGCTACCCGGAGCAATGGTGCAGGTGACCTTGTGTTTCTCCGAGATAATCGGCTGCCCTTCTTCAGTCTCTATCCTGAGGCTCAATAAGGGTGGGATTATGAATATGTTGACATTTAATTTAAATTATCACCTATATGGATTCGCATTATGCGTTTTACACAGTGTATTCTGTGCTCTTTCGCCTTTGGCGACTTGAAATAGATACCGATCTGGTTTTTTCGTTGGTGGTCTTTTTCGTGTTGAGATTACAAAAAGCTTAATCCTGCCTAGTTTGGGTAGTGGCTACGGTTAGGTTAGCTCAGATCAATCTTCAGCATAAAAGAACGGCAACGATCAATCTTTGCAGACTCATGCAAAATGGTGCAGCCCAAGTGGCGCTAGTTCAAGAACCCTACTTTCGTAGAGGGAACTTCTATCTAGGTAACCTTGTGGACCCAGTTTTTGCTACTTTCAGCAAACTTGAAATGGCAAACTCGCGCTCCATGCCCCGCGCATGCGTACTCGTTAATAAAGCAATCGTTGCTACACTCATTTCTGAGTTAACTACCAGAGATGTATGTGCTGTCACAATTGATGTTTCTGTTGGTGACCTATCTATTTATTTTGTTATAAAGTTGTTGAAAATAAACAAAAAAATATCTTAAAGGGAAATAAAACACATTATGTTATATTTCTGTTTTATTATGTTCTATGGATGACGGAGCCTAACAAAATTATATCATAATATGATATGCAAATCATATTCTGATAAAATTTTATTATATTTCTGTTACAAGCCTCTAGTCGGGTAACTATCTATTTATTTTGTTATAAAGTTGTTAAAAATGAACAAAAAAATATCTTAAAGGGAAATAAAACACATTATGTTATATTTCTGTTTTATTATGTTCTATGGATAACGGAGCCTAACAAAATTATATCAAAATATGATATGCATATCATATTCTGATAAAATTTTATTATATTTTTGTTACAAGCCTCTAGTCGGGTATCTATTTATTTTGCTACAAAGTTGTTAAAAATGAACAAAATAATAACTAAAAGGGAAATAAAACACATTATGTTATATTTCTGTTTTATTATGTTGTATGGATAACGGAGCCTAACAAAATTATATCATAATATGATATGCATATCATATTCTGATAAAATTTTATTATATTTTTGTTACAAGTTCGTCTGTAATTTTGTCTCGGATTACGCTCACCCATAGTGGCATGACATCGTCAATTTCCACAGTAGAGGAGCAGAGACTCTTTGCGTGCTCAAGCTTCTTCTCTACAGAAGTTATCCACGCTGATAGAGATTTCTTATCTCCTTTATACGGAACAATCAGCTTGATTGAGTCCGGAACACGAGACGGGTTAAAGGAAGCCACTCTGTTTGGTGTTGTTACCATCCTAGAGGGTCCTATTTCCAGTTCGTCTAATCTGCTTTGCGTCAGCGAGGCTATTTGCAACCTCTGCTGTTCGAGTTGGGCAGCTAGTTGCTCAATCGAACGGTTTGGTGCAGCCTCTTCGCTGTCTTCGCGTTCTTGTGAGAGTGAGGCGATCTGCAACCTCTGTTCTGTAAGTTGAGCGGTGAGCTGTTCGATTTGTCTCGATAGCTCTTCCGTCATTCTTCTTGTTTGCATGAACTTCACGAATTAAAAATTTGGAAACGGTTTCCGAAAGGAATTCTCTTAATTCTCAAAATCCCGATCGATTGATGCGAGGATTTTGGTTCGCTAATTAAAAATTATTGTTAACCGGAGAAATTTTGTGCGCTAATCGCCGTTACTTCACTAATCTCACTACCTAAAGGATAACTATTCGTTCACTAAAAATGTAATTCACTTGTTTTCTTCACGGATTATTTAAAAGATTTTATCATTCGCTAGTAGTATTCACGGTAACACTCACTCAGGGTTAGTTAAATATTTGTTAGTATTCACTTTTCTTTCGACTGCGCCTTATGTTTTATTAGTTTGTTAAAAATGATAATAAAAACTTACTTACAATTTTTTTTTTGCGATAAGCCGTCGCGGATGATGTGCTAAACCGGCACAATTGGGATGATGGGGTGTGGTAGCGTGGTTCCAGTCTACCGTCCGATGATCCGGTGTGCAGGGATTCAACGCAAGTCTCCGATGTTCCCTCGAAGATGCCTCCTTGAATCGAAGATATTCCTTCTTGACCTTTGTCGGCGGTCGAATTCACTACACACTTTTTTCACTCACGGCACTACTTCATCCTACCGACTGCGCCAATTACCAGTTGGACTTTCAAATATGTCTTTTTAAAAAACTAAAAACGATCTACACGGTTTGAGACACTGAACTAGACTGATTTATTGTTCGTATTCGCCCTAGCTACCTGGTCCCTAACGCTGACTCTACACTTTTCAACTTTGACTCGGACTCTGTACCACGGACTCGGACCACGTTGAATTCCACCGGATGGTGTCGTGTTACGCCGTCGTCGACTGTTGTTCTTCCAATTGTTGAATTATGCGCTGCAGTTCAGACTGCTGGTGTTGCAGTTTCGCTACCTGTTGTTGGAGAATGCGTTCCTCTTCATTGTGGTTGCCAGGTGTGACCTCGTGCTACTCCGTTACTTCCGTAACTTATATATATATATATATATATATATATATATATATATATATATATATATATATATATATATATATATATATATCTATATATATATATATATATATATATATATATATATATATATATATATATATATATGTATATATATATATATATATATATATATATATATATATATATATATATATATATATATATATATATATATATATATATATTTACAAAAAAAATATAGGTATTAAGAAAAAAAAACAAAAAAAAAAATTGCGCAATAAAACACTTCGAGACCACTGTGTCACTCGGTGTGTGAATATTACTTCAACAAAATGTTTTGGAAAAATAATCAAAAATATGTCAATTAATTGAGCGGAAGTACACTTCGAGACCACTGTGGGAATATCACTCAAACAACGGGGACTAACAGCAACCAAGTAGTGCGGATGGTATACGACTGGAGAGGAACAATACCTACAATCTCCTTTCTGCTGTTCTAGCTGCGAGGACAGATGTAGCGGCGTGGTGCGATCGTCTATTTCTGCAGCTTGGTTTGAAGCGATGGAATGATGACGCCGATCGAGATCCACTTGCAGCCGATCACTTTTCGGCCCGGAGGTAGCTCGACCAGCTCCCACGTGTTGTTCTCGATCTGAGCTCGATATTCGTCGTCCATTGCTTGCTTCCACAGTTTCGCTTCAGGTCCCCTCAATGCTTCGGACGGAGTACGTGGATCACCATCGGTTGATGGTTGACACCTGGCTGCTAGTCCTTGTTGCCGGTCACTAGCTACGGGTCCAGGAAGGTCGATGGCGCTTCCTGCGTCCACGTAGATATCAGACTCGGGTTGGTTGTCTGAAAATCGATCGGAAGAGAGTCCTCTACTCGGAATGAAAAAAATCTTTTAACTTGCCTGGCAGGTAGCGCTCCCGTCCACTGCGCCTCAACGCCTGTGACTCGGGCAGATTTGAAGATGATCGCGGAGGGAGCGCAGAGTTTGTCACGTCACGAATTGGATCTAGAAATTCTTCATCTTCAGAGTTTGATTGATGTTCTTCCCCAGGCACTATTCCATCTTCGACGTCGATTGCTACTGTTCGTACCGGTTCGGGATCCTCATGTATCGGAAACGGATCGCCCAGGTCTAGTCGTACGACTTTTCGCTCCGGGCTGCAACCTGCATGCTGTTGGAAGACGATGGTTTCTCTCCTGCTTCACTCACGAAGGTAACATCTCGACTCTTGATGATTTTCTTCGATTTCGGATCCCACAGACGATATGCTTTTGTATCCTCGTCAAATCCAGTGAGAATACATTCGAATGCCTTTGCATCCCACTTTTTGCGCTTCGGCTTCGGAACGTGTGCCATTACCTTCGAACCGAAAACACGAACGTGCGCCAGATTTGGTTTCCTACCGCTCCAAACTTCATCTGGGGTCGCCGAGTGTCCTTTGGTAGGAGACCTATTGATGAAGTAGACTGCTGTCGCTGTAGCTTCTGCCCAAAACACTTTCTGGAGATTCGCTTCGAAAAGCATACATCGCGCTCGTTCGACGATGGTTCTGTTGACTCGCTCCGCCAGACCATTCTGCTCAGGAGTGTAGTCCGCCGTTGTTTGATGACGGATTCCCAAACGCATCAAATGGTCCTCCAGTTTCCGATTCGTGAATTCTTTACCGTTATCGGTGCGTATCGTCTTCCGTTTCTTCCCAGAGTGTCGCTCAGCCATGCAACGGAAATTTTCAAAAGCTTCATATACATTCTGCGCTGATTTCTCTTCCAGGAAATATACGAAGATTCCACGGGACTTGTCATCTGTGAAGGTCAAGTAGTAGCGGCTGCCACCCAACGATGGGACCTCCATCGGCCCGCAGATATCCGAATGGACCACCTCCAGTACATCCGACGCTCGTGAACCGTATTTGATAAATGGTAAACGTGTCTGCTTACCCATAGAACAAACCTTGCACTTGTCGTTGCTCCTGGGCGGCTCTGCATATTCAATTCCAGAAACCAAGCCACGCTTCATCCGATGTAAGCTGTCGTAGTTGATGTGACCAAGTCCCTTGTGCCACAGAGCTGCAGTTTCATTCGATGCACATGCCAGTGCTCTTGAAGACTGCACCAGGTCCAACTTGAACAGGTCACGCTTCCTACTACCATCCTACGCCATCCTTGTTGAATGTTACCGTGTGTCCTCGTTGCACTATTTGGCTCACCGAAAGCAAATTCGATGACAAATCGGGAATCACTTGCACCTCATCCACCGTAATCGCAGGGTCGTTCGGCCAGCATGCGGGTTTCAATTTCATGCTTCCTTTGGCAATAATCTTCATCGCACCGCGGTATGCGGCAATAACACTTGCGAAACTCCTCCAGATGCTGCGCTGACTTCGTAAAATGATTGGATGCTCCCGAGTCGAAATACCAATCGTTATCGTCCTCTTCAACCGCTGACATCACCGTGCACCAGGCATTTCCGTCGCTTTTTTTCGGCTCTCTTGTCGAGCACTCTCTTGCAATGTGGCCGAATTTGTGACAGCGCCTGCATTACGGACCTTTGCTTGATAATGGATTCGTTTTTTCACTTTGCTTGATTGATTTCCGGCCATGCTGTTGCTAGCCAATGCGGCCCCCGACGTTGGCACTCTGATCTCCTGCAGCAGTTTTGTCTTGATGACGTCACCTGCAGCTGCATTACCGTAAGCCTACCATTAAAGTAGTCTTAAAGTGGAAATGGGCACTTTTACAGTTGAACTAATGCAAGAATGTCGATAAAGCAATCACGCAATTTATAAAGTGATATAAGGGTAGCAGTGCAATTCATAAAGTGATATAAGTGCATTGATACATTCGCAATGCAGGGTTAATGCTTTATTGCTTGACAGCTCTTGAAATTTGCTGAATAAAAGCAATGTTGTTGATATGTAGTAGAATAAGTGCAATTTTATAATGCTCGTGGTTAATTGGGTATTCATGCTTATTCAAAAGTAATGTCACAATAGCACCTTTTATCCTGATTGAATATAAAGTGTTCAAATACGCATTATTTTACTTTTTCCAATAAAAACGAAAATTAAATGCACAGAAAACTTTGGCCCTTTTCCCATGTTTGTCCAGAACGATGGAAGGAACACAACATAAGAAAACTAGCGATTTTCATCAAGTCTGCCTTGATTGTCGTTGGCAAGCTGGAGTTCTCTTGCAATTCAAAATAACTTTGTGTCATATTTCGTGTGTAATATCGGTGCCTCCCTCCCAGTTTGGAACTACTGCTTGGTGGCCTTCGAAGTGCGATACACTCTGAAATAATAGAAATCATAAAAGGTTTAAATATCAAACATTAATCCCATAAATAACACGACACCGCTAAACCCTCTGCGTTTACTACCAAAACGTCAGAGGTCTACGTACTAAGACACACGATTTAAAATTGCGGTTGTCAAGTTGTGACTACGACATTGTTGTTCTCACAGAAACGTGGCTTCGGCCTGATATAAGTAACTCGGAACTGTCATCTGATTACACAATCTTTCGTTGTGACCGCAATAAGACTACAAGCAATTTATCAAGAGGTGGTGGGGTGCTTGTCGCAGTCAAAGGCGATTTGCAGTGTACAGAAGTGTCATTGTCCGATTGTGCTGACCTTGAGCAAGTGGCAGTATGTGTGGAGCTTCCTAACCAAACGTTGAATATCTTCGGAATTTACCTCCGTCCAAATTCCGAACCAAGTTTGTATTCTACTCATTCTGCTGCCGTTCAGCGCGTATCCGACTCAACGTCAAACAACGATGTGATCTTGGTATTTGGTGACTACAATCTTCCTCATTTACAGTGAAGCTTTGATGAAGATGTAAATGGTTACCTGCCTACAAATGCGTCCAGCGAACAAGAAGTTTCTTTGACAGAATCAATCATGGCCTGTGGGCTGGTGCAGATTAACTCCTTCACAAACCGGAGTCATCGAATTCTTGATTTAGTTTTTACAAACTTCTCGGACATATCCGAATTATCGCAGCCAGTTTTACCGCTGCTGCCAATTGATGACCATCATCCGCCGCTTGTTTTACAAATTGATGTTTGCTTTTCCGCACCCAGTCAGCTTGACCCAGACCCGAATATCTTGGGCCTCGATTTCCGACGATGTAACTTTTCCTCGCTTAATAACTTACTGGATTCGGTTGATTGGGATAATCAACTACTTGGTCACTCCGTTGATGAAAGTGTCGGCTTGTTTTACGACAAAATGTACGAAATACTCCGCTCAGTCATCCCTCGTCGCCGATGCGTTAATCTTGGTGTTGATAGAAAACCGTGGTGGAATCCAGAATTGAGAAACATGCGCAACAGACTGAGAAAAGTTCGTAAACGATATTTTGCTAGCAAAACGGTTGAAAACAGGAATCTGCTTTGCCTAGTGGAATCCTCTTATAATGAGCTTATCGATATGAGCTATCGCAGGTATCTTGAGAATTTGCAGCTTACCGCCAAAAACAACCCCTCGAAGTTCTGGAAGCATATGAAGGCACAAAAAGCAAGCCATGGTATCCCGAACAACGTTACTTACGGGGACATTAATGCCACCACACATGTTGAAGCCGCTGAACTATTTGCGAATTTTTTCCAAAGCGTGTACTGTGCCACATCGCCTCGTGTCTACCGGGGATGCTTCCAAAACGTACGAACTCACAACATTCATATCCCGCCTTTCCAGTTTTCTCATCAAGAAGTATTGAATGCCCTACTTAGCTTAGATACAACAAAAGGTGCTGGGGTAGATGGCTTGACTCCCCATCTGTTGAAAAGCTGTGCTTCGTCTTTGGTTGCACCGTTGACCTTACTCTTCAATCGATCACTCAATGAGAACACGTTTCCTCAATTATGGAAAATTGCTACAATGGTTCCGGTTTACAAATCTGACAGCATTCGTCTTGTGGAAAACTACCGAGGAATCTCAATTCTCTGCTGCCTCGGAAAAATGCTGGAATCTATGGTACATAAAGTTGTAATGTCTGCATCAATATCGATTATTTCTCAGTACCAACATGGATTCATTCCTCACCGCTCGACAACTTCCAACCTCTTATGTTACACTAATGTACTGTTTCGTGAGATCGAACGGCGGAAGCAAGTAGACTCAATATACGTGGACTTCTCCAAGGCGTTTGACACTGTTCCGCATTTGTACGCTGTTGAAAAGCTGAGACATATGGGTTTTCCCGATTGGATATCTGACTGGATTTTGTCCTATCTCACTGATAGAAAAGCTTTCGTTAAAGTAAACTCTTCGCGATCCAGTACCTTCAGCATTCCTTCCGGTGTGCCACAAGGCAGTGTATTGGGACCACTGATTTTTGTACTCTACATTAACGACCTGTGTCATCGATTTTCATCTGGGAGACTATGCTTTGCTGACGACCTCAAAATTTTCCGAGTGATCAACTCTACTCTCGACTGCGTTGCTTTACAAGACGACATTGACTCGCTTCTTCAATGGTGTATCGAAAACGGAATGACGCTCAATATTGGAAAGTGTAAAGTCATAACATTTTGCCGCAGCTTGTCTTCGATCAACTACACATACGCTATAAATGGAACAACTCTGGAGCGTGTTGGGTCAATTCGCGATCTAGGAGTGGTAATAGACTCAAAATTGCGCTTTAACGAGCATATTACAGTTATCACCGCCAAAGCCTTTTCAGTCCTTGGGTTTATCCGAAGAAATGCATCGCAGTTCACCGATGTGTACGCTTTAAAAGCTTTGTTCTGTGCCCTTGTGCACAGTGTTTTAGAGTATGCTGCTCCTGTATGGGCTCCATACCACACATCCCTAATTATTCGGATAGAACGAGTACAAAAATCATTTATCCGTTTTGCTCTTCGCCGCCTACCTTGGAACGATCCAATCAACCTACCGGACTATCCCGCACGTTGTCAGCTAGTGGATCTGGAGCTACTTTCAAACAGAAGGCTAAAGCTTCAAAGACTACTTGTACACGATATCCTGACGAATAACATCGACTGCCCTGATCTTCTTTGCGAAGTGCAACTAAGCGTTCCCAATCGTAGACTGCGGCATACAACCCTCATCGCCATCCCTTTACATAGAACGAGTTACGGATATCATGACCCTTTTACCACTTGTTTGAGGAATTTTAACTCTGTTTGTGAAATGTTTGATTTTAATGTGTCAAAAGATTGTTTTAGAGCTAGGATTAAGAATATAGTTTAATTAATTAGTCTGTACGGTAGTATTACCGAAGACGTTTACACAATAAATAAATAATTTGCAGGGTGTAGAATAGTGTGATAAAAAAAAAAAAAAAAAAAAAAATTTGACTATTTAATTGTGAACCCGTGCATAGGCCTATGGTTCATCGAGCAAACTTCAAACAGCTGTATCTCAATGAAATCTTAACCGACTTGAGCTCAATAGGTTTCATTTGAAAGCGTAGTCTAAAGTATTTGATTTGACTATAATCACATACTTTTCAACACATTAAGATGTTATTTGTAGCTAAAAATGTTTTTACAAACTTTCTTCAAAATTTTGGCAAATTTTCAATACATAGTCCGTTTTAGGTGAAGTGTTTCGGGAAAATTAGTCACTCACTATGAACCAGCCAAGTACTCATACTTTCAGACGTGCTATAGTTTTTCTTGCCCATCTTGCCCCCTAGAAGTGAAAATTCCATTTTCATTTTTCATTATAATTTATTTATTTCATCATTTAAATCTGTATGATGCGTCATAACTCGTTTAAAACTTTACTATTATGGATCCGACAGAAAAAAGGACAAACATTTTTTTAAATATATTTTTTCTGAATCTCCAAGCGTCGCGACTAATATTTGAATAGTGCGCTGTGTTCTATAATAGTTATGTCGGGAACAAGTCACAGGTCGCGTGTCCCACACGCGCGTTCCGATTTGGTGGGCGCGCGACAATAAAATTTCTGATTTATGCACAGATTACTGCATAACAACCAATATTTTTGTAATACTAGCCTTTTTATTCGATTGGATGAAAGATCCAAATTTGGACAAATTTCACTTGAAAATCGAATTTATAATTTCACATTTTTTTTCCAAGGGGTGATATCAGGTATCCAATATAGTTATTAGATTACCACTATCATGCGATTTGGGACGTATTTGAGGTTTTGTCCGACCTTTGTATGAAGGACCGCCACTGTGCGCTGCTGATTACTAAGAAAGAAATCGAAAATGAGCTACTCGGTTTTTGTACGTGTATTAAGTACGATTTATTGATTTGTTCAATAAAATAAATGGGTGTTTTATTTTTACCTTTATTATTTTTTCCATGTTTGTGACAGTATCAGGGCATTAATTCGCATGCTATAAAAAATATCGACACGAAAGATTTATACTAGCGCCAATTTATGTTAAAAGCGTTCATGAAATGCTAAACCATTCAGTGATCCAGACGAACGAACGAGAAGCGTTTAAAAATGAGAATAGAACCAGTAACGTTCATGGATTGACTTGAACCAGAAGCGTTCATAAGGGAGGATATAATCAGTAGCGTTCATGGATTGACTTGAACCAGAAGCGATCATGGACTGATGAAACTGTTCATTGATCTAGACACAACAGTAGCTTTCATGGAGTGAATTCAATTAGCAGTGTTCAGAAATTAAGTTCAACCAGTAGCGTTTATGATGTAAGATAAACCAATTGCAACTATGGAACTAAATTGAACCAGGAGCATTCACGGTGGGAATTGAGTTGAGTTGGTAGAGTTAAATGTGTTGCGTTTATGGACTTCATTGAATCAGTAGGACTGAAACAGTAGCGTTCATTAAGTGGATTAACGTTTGAGCAGATTGGATATGTATTATTCATGAATTGAGTTAAACCAGCAACGTATGGAGTGACTTGAGATGAACGTTAAAGGATTGGATCGAACCAATAGCGCTATAAAACTAATTGAATAAGTAGCGTTCATGGAATGATGTAAAACCGTTATGTTTTTGAATTTAGATTAGTCGGTTGCATTTATGGAATATAAAAAAAAATGGAAAATGCAGCATGGAATACATAAGAATAAAAAAAATGCATAGAACTAGTACTCTAATTGTTATTAGATTTGAAAAATCCGATAACATTCATGAAAGAAAATGAAAATAATGAGTAAAGATCGTATACATGGACTGAAAGATAAAACAGTGTTGGGAGATTGGATACGTATTTCTTAACGATATTGAATTCGTATTATACGGTATCGTTCACCATGTGCAGAATTTATTGAATGTAAAATGTACAGAAGTTGTAAGTTGTACAGAATGTTGAACCAGTAACGTTTAGAGTGCTATGTAACAGAACTTGTATAATTCAATGTATTGGTGGATTGTTGGTTTTGGCCAATGGCGTTGAATGTATTTACCAAGATGATGAGGTTGATATTGAACTAGTACCTAGCGTTCAAAATATTGTTTGAACTATTTTCAGATCCAGCCGAGTTTGAAAAAATAAAGATATTTGTCCAGTGCTAGTCTTCTCAAAACTCCAGAAGACGATTTGTTTCATTTGATGGTTATTGTACAATATAGCGAAAAAAAATTAGACTCTTAAATTAGAATCAATATATAAATTATAATATAAACAATATTTTTGTGTGCTTACTGTAGTAAAACTCCACATACTTATATTAATCAACAATTACGTTGATTTTCAACATTTTTCTGGAGATCTCATTTATTGTTCATTTCCATCAAGTCGAGTTTGTCGTTATTTTTTTTTTTTTTTTTTTTGAAATATACGTGTCTTTATTCTGTGTTCAAAGTGTTCTACGGATATTTCAATTAAATAAAAGTTGAAAGGTCAGAATTCATAAGAAATTTTACATACAACTACAGTAAAATATTCATATATGTTTAATTTGTTTTTTGAGATTTTATATTTACGAGGGTCAAATTTTGGTTCTATTTGTTTTTGTGGAAAACAAAAGAGAAAACACGAAGATGTATATAGTGTAGACCGCATTCATGACAAGCATGATATCGCTAATAGATTCACGAAATTTCAGTTTATTTTCACAGGTATTTAGCACGATTAGGGTCTTCTTTAGTCGAGTGGTTAGAGTTAGCGGCTACAAAGCAAAGCCATGCTGAAGGTGTCTGGCTTCGATTACCGGTCGGTGCAGGATCTTTCCTTAACCCGTTAACGCCCAAGGTATCTCACAATTGGAATTCAGCTCCGTTTTTGTTATTCATAGTCGTATTCTCATAAATTAAACCTTATTTCACCAAAAAAAGTCTATGGTGGGGATCCAAAAAAATTCTTGAAATTGTGTCGTCCATATCTAGCTGTTCAATAAGTTTATTTTCAAGATTAATCAAAGATATTTTCATGCTCTCCGACCCATTACAATATAAACAAGTTGGAAAAAACTGCTGGTGAGGGGTAATTCATAAATTACGTCACGTACAGAAGAGGAAGGAGGGGGTTACAATGAAACGTGACTACCCATATAAAAATTGGGATCCATACAAAAAATGTGATACAGAGGAAAATTGAGGAGGATGAATATGGCAAAACTTTGCGTGACGTAATTTATGGACGTATCCTGATAAAGAAATTGCAACATAAAGAATACAAATTTCAGAGGCGAAAGGTGCATGCCAGAACTAAATCATTTAGTGACTTCAATTCAATTTTCTGCTCTACCACGGAAGTAAGATACAGACATACATACATTTCCATACATGTACATGTACAATTATGCACACTTAAACCATTTATACCAAAAACAAAATAAAATCTTACATCAAATATTCTGATTTAGAAAAAAACCTACAGATATTTCAGAATAGTCTTCATAAAGATTATATAAAACATGCCAGCTGGTAATGGAAACATAACTATCAAAATATTTTTTTCTGGGTCAAGTTATTAGTATAGAATGTGACTCGGATCTGACAGTGATCGAAATATATCTGGAGCTCGATTTGAAATGGTCCTAAGTAACAAAAGTAGAATACTCGTGTTTATTTAACCATTAGGTAGATTCTACTCAGCTTAATATGAGGGTAAAGTACCATTTTGATATTATATTTCTTCAAAAATACAAAAATAATTGACACTTTGACGTAATTAACAGAAACTAGGAACAATAAAAATTTGTTCATTCGTCCTATTGCGCTTTCAGTCGAATGTAGCTAAATCTGAAAAAAACGCGTATTCGACCTATTGTCTTATATCTTCAAGTTTACAAAATCCCCCCAGAATCAGACTCTGGTTGAGCTACTAAGCAAATCATTTATTGAGATGAAGGCAAACAGCAGTGCTGGTGCTGTCATTTCCAAGGAATTCATTTTTTAGTGTTCCCGATTGTGAAAGATCTTAAGGAAAAGTTTAAGAAAACCGACAGCGACAATTTGCTCTCTTCGTTCAACTTTGGTTTAATCTTCGGCCTGTTGCTTTCCGAGCATCACCACAGAAGTACCGATGATGCCTTATGAAGATTTTTTCAAAGATACGAGCAAGTAAATCTATCCGACAGCCGCATCCGTTGCATCTTCTGTAAAGTAGACATTTTGCGGAGATGTGAATTTGCACTGAGTAACATCGCTGATCGCATTAATCGCATCGTCAACGTTATGCAATACATACCTTTATGTAGAAAACTCCAGAAATTCTCTGAAAATCTCTATTTCTGTTTACAACGGTGGGTCGTATGTGCTTCACTGACCATCAATCAGTCCGATCGTACTTTGACGTATGGACATTTTCAGACGTCAAACGTCTGAACGTGCCCGTTCGATGTGCAGCGGTGACTGGCATTAGGTCGTATCGATTAGGTCGAATGAACCACAAACAATCTCAGATAGACGGAAAACTTATGTATGTTCGTAAATTAAAAAAAATGAGTGTATTCTTATGCGTTTGTTTAAAGGTTTACTGGGAGGGATTTCGTTTTGTGTCTTAATACGTATATTGTGTGCTTTTTAGCTGTTTGCTTGAAATAGGAATTGAATATCGTTTGAGAAACTTCATAGAGAGTTATCTCAGACAGTCAAAAATGTCACATTCGACCTTTTCAAATCGAGCTCCAGATATATTTGGCAATATCAGAATTTCGTTAGTGCTGATCAAAAATTAGTCCTTCAGTCCAATGACAGTCATATATTGGACTCCAACTATTACATGCTTTACAGATGTGAATATTTGAAACCAACATTATTCGGCTATAACGTTGAAGTTACTGCATCACTGATGCATATAGTCTTATTCACCGATAGAACCGAATCCACGCGGTCCAAGATTTTTGACACTAGAGCTGGCCAGAATACCTGGGGAGCATACTGAAGCGTGTCAGCTCAAATGTCACAATTCTTGGACCGAGTGAGTTCAGCAAGGAAGGCTCTCCACTGCTACCTCAACGTGTCGCTGGTTCTAAAAAGTAAAGAACCATACAAAAATACGACCAAACAATGATGAAGGCGTAATCAATTTTCTCGAAAACATTCATTTTGGGAATTAAGTAGAATTTTCTGATTAAATTGGCAACAACGCACTGCAGTAGCGCGTATTAAAAAACTGCTTGCAAACAATATCTTTCAAGCGCATTTATTACCTGTAATTTTGCGAATAATAATTTTTACTTTTCCACGCTTAAGTCTTAAAACTGGTTCTGGACTTAGGTTGGCGGCTATTCAATTTTACTCTCATTTGACAGCCGCTCTTCACCCTTGGAGTTAAGTTCATGGATGGAAAAGTAAATTTGTCGTTTTATTTTGTTCTTCGCTCCCTTCAAAAGATCAAAAGAACTAAATGGTGTCAAGGTTCATCTAAAAATGTAAGGAGCATCCGAAATAAGCGATTGTTGCTCAAATCGATAGTAAGTATTCATTGTTTTGATCTAGGCAGACCAATTTCTTATTGGTTGTTTCCTTGATGTTTCGCACATAAAAGCAATTCCCAGCTAATATGTTTTTTTTTTTGCGAAAATATCTCCTTGAGTTGATCATCGTTTTCGAAGATACCAAATTTTTCATCACTGGACTTCAATCATGAGAATGACTTCCGAACTAAGAAGGTTTTAGGCGAATAGCTTTCTTTGGATTTAATCAGTGGACTGATATATAAGCGACTAAAATGTGTGCCCAGTAGTGCCATTTAGGTGATTTCCGAAGTAATAAGTTTCCAGGTGAATAGGTTTCATTCAGTTCTCCAACTTTGTCAAAAACACTAATTTTGTATCCAATCTCTAGATTGAGATGAAAGCAAATAATATGTTTGTCTACTAGCGCCACCTTGGGATAATTTTCCAAACTACTATGTTTCTGGGCGAATAGATCCCATTTACAGTCGACTTTCCACATCTCGATGTTCTATATCTCGATATCTCTCCCTATGTTGATGATTTCTTCGGTCCCTTCACTCTGCATACATTTTCACTCTCCGTATCTCGATATCCGCTATATCTCGATATCTTCCTATCTCGATGTGTTCCTAGTTAATGTTTGCTCCCGATTACCTCTCCGTATGTCGATATGCCCATTATCAAAGGTTACTGGACCCGATTTTATTGATTCAAAACAGTTCGGGAACACGAAGGCACCCCAGGTAACCAATAAGCCGTATATTGGGCCAAAATGTTGATTTAAGGCTGATATAATGCTAATAAGCCGTTAAATAGCACTATATAAGCCGTATATGGGGGATTGGGCCCGGTATACGGCCTATGGTTACCTGGGACGTTTGTTTGTTTTTAATTTCCCTGTAACGGAGTGGTTTTCAATCTAGTATTCGTTAAAAATGTGTTCTTTGTCTCGATCTCTCCCTATCTCGATGGTCTCTTCGATATCGAGATGTGGAGAGGCGACTGTAGTTGAACACTTTTGTCGAAGATACCAATTTCGAGAGTTCGATTTTTTTCAGTGTTATCGCTGGACTGATATATAAAAAAAAATATTTGACCACTATCGCCACCTTGTGAGTGTTTTCCGAACAAATATGGTTTTAGGCGAATAGGATTCATTTAGTTGTTCAACATTGTCCATGACACAAACTTTGTATCTAATCACTTGACTGAGATATTAGCAAATAAAATCTTTACCCACTAGCGCCATTTTGTGAGTGTTATAAGGTTTTATGTGACTAAGTATCATTTAGTTGTTCAACATTGTTGAAGACAACAATTTTATATCTCATAACAGAACTAAGATGCAAGCAAATACAATATTTGCCCACTAGCGCAATCTAGTGAATGTTTTCCGAACTAATAAGTTTTCGGGCGAATAGATCTCATTCAGTTGAACACATTTGTCGAAGACACCAATGTTGTATCTCATCACTGAACTGAGATATAAACAATCGAAATGTTCGACCATTAGCGCCATCTTCTGAGTGTTTTCCGAACAAATAAGGTTTTAGGCGAATAGTTCTCATTTAGTTGATCAACTTTATAGAAGACACCAATTTTGTATCTCATAACTGGACTAAGATATAAGCAAATAAAGTTTTGGCTCACTAGCGCCATCTTGGGAGTGTTTTACGAATTTATAAGGTTCTATGCGAATAGGTATTATTTAATGTTCAACTTTGTCGAAGACACCATTTTTGTATCTCATAACTGGACTAAGATATAAGCAAATAAAGTTTTGGCTCACTAGCGCCATCTTGGGAGTGTTTTCCGAATTTATAAGGTTCTATGCGAATAGGTATTATTTAGTTGTTTAACTTTGTCGAAGACACCATTTTTGTATCTCATAACTGGACAAAGATATAAGCAAATAAAGTTTTGGCTCACTACCGCCATCTTGGTAGTGTTTTCCGAAATTATAAGGTTCTATGCGAATAGGTATTATTTAGTTGTTCAACTTTGTCGAAGACACCATTTTTGTATCTCATAACTGGACTAAGATATAAGCATATAAAATTTTGGCTCACTAGCGCCATCTTGGGAGTGTTTCCGAATTTATAAGGTTCTGTGCGAATAGGTATTATTTAGTTGCGCAACTTTGTCGAAGACACCAATTTTGTATCTCATCGCTGGACTGAGATATAAACGAAGCAAATATTTATACGCTGAAAAGTTGTGGATATGACAACTTTGGCAAAGAAAGCTCTCAGATAATAACTGCGGAATTGGTCAACGAACAAAGCTGAGAAGCAGGCTTTGTCCCAGTGAGCACGTAATACCAAGAAGAAGAAAAATTAGAAGAAGAACGATAAAGTTAAGGTCAATCAAGATAGACGACAAGGAAACAAATATATGAAATAAGTTTGCTATTGGACAAAGGGTTGTAAATACTCAATAAAAGAACATCATTTAATAAGGATTCTATTTTTAGCTAAAACTTTGAAACCTTTCATTAGAAGGAAGAAGATACAACATACATTTCGGAATAATTGGATATTCTTGGCCAACAGCAGCATATGATTATGACGATGATAATAAAACAACACAAAGAACAAAGAAAGAAAACGTGATATCGAGCGTGAGTTTTGATATTGTCGCACCGCCACCAAACCGGATCGCGCCAGCGAGACTCGCGACGCGCCTCAACTCGCCGCATTTTGAAATCAGTTTTTTAGTGTGGCGCTGCATTCTTACGATTTTTATGAACACAGCGCACTATTCACATATTAGCTGCGACGCACGGGGCCCGAGAAAACAATAATTATAAATAAATGTTGGTCTTGATTTCTAGCGGATACATAATAATGTGAGTTGCTTCAAGTAAATAGGAATAACTCAACAATAAACTAGATATATTGGAAACGATAATTCAGTACTTAAGGAGGGTTGTAGTAGATATAACATTTGAAATATGGCAGTGAGATTTTTAGGAAAAAAATGAATTATAACAGTGACGAATTGTATAGTTGAACGAAAATCTTTTGAACGTTTCTAAATTATAAAATGTATACCACATTAACATAATAAAAGCTAAAGGGGATTGTAGGGTCCTACACCTTGCATAGAGATTGGATCGATCAGAGTAGTCATTGAGTTTAGGAGGCAGTTATGTTCGGTTGGTGACTGAAGAAAGATTATAAATAAATATAGCAGCTGGATATTGTAAATAATAGAAAACAGTGTTTGTTTGGAATTATTATACCATTCCGAATATCGAGTATTTTACAGAGAGAGATGCCTGAAGGGCGAATGAAAATCCATCAGGAGAAGGCAAAAATGGACTCGAGGAACGTATAAGAAAATTTGAAAATTTGACTGGACCATCAAAGAGATAGAAAAGGGTACGGAAAAAGATTCCTAAGCGATAGGTAAAGGTCCATCTGGACCATTCATAACAAAGAGAGACATACGTGCTCAATGAATGTTGCAAATATTCATCTTAACGTGCATGAAATAGAACAGCCACAGGATTGATCTGTATGATTATACGCAGGAAAAAAAAAAATGAAAATCGCTGAAAAAATAATCAATGTCAAACAAGACCATCTTTTGTTATAGAAAAGGAGATGTGGTATCAGGTATCAGGTATCAGAAGGCCGGCTCCAGAGGCACGTTCCCCGCCATTTGGGAGATTTGTGCCATTGCCATATTTGAGCCTATTTCATCATCTACCTGATGGGAGAGGAAAGGGAAGGAAAAGATGGGAGGAAATAGGAGTGGGGTCCCTTGAAGAGGGAAGATCGCATAAGCGAATTGAGAGCATGTAGCTCCATACCACAATGGGTTCGAACAGCGCCCTAAAAAGGGCACTGCAAAACGCATGAGCGTAAAGAGAGCCTATAGCTCATTACCACAGCGGGTTAAGAATAACAGAATGTCCTGAAGATTCAGGCTGCTGAATTGAGTTTCACTTAATAAGTGTTTACCAAGTAATTGGAATCGCATTTGCGCAAAAACTGGACAGTTGCATATCAGGTGATACGAAGTTCCATAATCGGAGTCACAACTATCACACACAAATAAGTCAACACGCTGAATATTTGCCATGTGATAGTTGAGGCGGCAGTGGCCTGTCAACGCTCTGACCAAGACACTGCAATTCTGCTTTGACAGATTTGTTAAATACTTCGCCACCCTTGGAGATGGCTCAGTAATGTACAATTTTGTTTCACGACAGGACTCCAAACTATTCCAATATTGCTTGTGCTGAGTTGCCGCCCAAGAATTAATCTGAAGCTTCACCCAGCACTTCGAAATTGGAATAGCCGGCTCAGGGCCGACTGAGTTATGCGATGCTCCATCACGAGCTAGCTCATCAGCCAATTCATTTCCAGCGATGGAAGAATGGCCAGGTACCCATACAAGGTTTACAGAGTTGACTGAATTCAGTTCCTCAATTTGAGTTCGACATGCGATAACGACCTTGAGTTGGCCGAAGCAAGAGCTTTTATAGCAGCCTGACTATCTGACATACTTTACAAACAGCCAGACGTCCACTTCTCCTGTGAAGGGAGTTGTGTACAAAATTTCCTATAAGCAAAGTGACAAGCAATTGTGAGATCACTCGAAGCAAGGACAATTGTGTCCCAACTCATCGGAAGTGGAAACATCCGAATCACTAGGATTTCCAATGGACGGAGAGAATCCATGGAATTTGGTCACAACCAATTCCCAGTGTATGTAGCAATGATCAGATAATGATTCATCATCTGATACATGCCAATTCGTCAACTTGTGACTGATTCTGTTCGAGCAGAGCATTATGTCTAACACTTCTTCTCTAGCAGATACATTAAGGTTGGGCGATTCCCTAAAATAAGTAATCCAAGATTTGAACTACTTAAGCACTTTATCAAAGAGCTTCTCAAATTGATAGCTGAACTGCTCCAAATGAAGTGATGAGTATCAGCATCACTGCCCTCAATCAGCAGAAGGCCTCTTCATAGGCAGTGAACGACAACTCGTTTGAAATCATCCGTTGGGGATGGTTCATCATGTGGTAAATACACCACACAACGAAAGACGTCACCAACAGAAATATCAATTGTGACAGCACATACATCTCTGGTTGTTAACTCAGAAATGAGTGTAGCAACGATAGCGCTATTTACGAGCACGCATGCACGAAGCATGGTACGCGAGTTTGCCATTTCATGTTTCTGAAAGTAGCAAAAACTGGGTCCACAAGGTTACCTAGATAAAAGTTCACAAAAGTAAGGTTTTTGAACTAGCGCCATTTGAGCTGTAGCATTTGCATGAGTCTACAAAGATTGATCATTGCTGATTTTTTATGCTGAAGATTGGTCTAACAAAGCTATCCTAACATTAGCCACTACCCAAACTAGGCAGGATTAAGCTTTTCGCAATCTCAGAACGAAAAAGATCAGCAGCGAAAAAAACTATATCGGTATCTCTTAAAAGTCGCCAAAGGCGAAAAGCACAGATTACACTGTGTAATACGCATAAGGGGTCGTCCATAAATGACGTAGCTTTTTAGGGGGGAGGGGGGTCTTCACGAATTTGTGACGAAGTGTGACGAGGGGGAGGGAGGGGTCCTAGCTAGTGGACGTAGCATTTTGAATCAAGTCCGTATAAAAAAGGGGCTGAAAAAATTGCATACAATTATTTTTTATCAAACTTCTTTTTTTTACTTATGAACTTGGGTTATAAAATTATGATTAAGCTTCAAAACATTCATATGACAATATTGAAAAAATATCTATGAAACATTAGATTTTCTTGATAGATGCAATCAAACAGATGTTTTGAAACTTTAAATAATTAGTGAATATTATATTATATTCGTGTCTAATTTAATAAATTTATAAATAAACAAAATAAAAGTTCAATAAATTGATTAAAAATGAATGCTCTAACTACTTGGAGTACATTTTTTGCCATTTGTTAACATGACATCAAATCAGCCGTTTTAGTTTTATCCATATTTTCTGTTGGGGCTTTATTTCTCTAAGAAAATAAAATATACTCTTCTTGGCAAATATTTCACTTAAAACAAGATATTTATTCCGTGAATTATGCCTTCAATGTTGCAGGAGATCTCTACCCAATCAACTCATCATTTGTTTTGATATATCAATGCTCTTGATGGAATAGCCTGAATATTAATGAGGATAATAGATTCGAGTGTTATCAAAATTGCCCTATCATTAAATTTTCTTAATAACTCGGTAATTTGAAGGATTTTTATTATTTAACTGTTTCATTATAGGTTGTGTAAGATTATTTCAGTATGGAAACGATAATGAAATATTAATAGAGATGATTGTACAGTCGAAGCTTGTTATAACGACATCGCAAGGGACCGTCGTAATAGAGAAAAGTCGCTTTAGAGAAAAGTTATAACATTGAAATATTTTTCAAGGGACCGAAAAATGTCGCTATAGAGAGCTTTTGTCACTATAAAAGTTGTCGTTATAACGAGCTTCGACTGTATTTGTATAATAATCGCTAAAATTTTCTATACATTCCAAATATTTCAAGTGTAATCTTTTATCTATCTAGCCACTGTTTGCTAAAATGATTTGAAATTGGATAATATCAACGATGATTCATTTCAAATTAATATATTTTCTTGATCATCTTCATTGAAATCTATTTCCTAACAACGAATTATGAAAAAATAACAATCCTCCAATAGAACGAAATGTATTATAAAATATATTGGATCCTAACTCGACAGTAACAAGCTTCATCAATCCAATCAAATTTTTTTTTCACATTTTTATAGTAAACTTGTTTTTTTATGGTAAGAACAGCAAAAGTCATATAATTTAGCCTATATGAAACTGGAAACCAAAACCAAGGAAAATGCCTATTTAAAACTTTTCCAAATTACTTTTGAGCGCTACTGTATATCACACTGTTAGATTAGATTTTCCTTACATTTCAGTCAGTAATTAATATCAAACTTTGTATTGAACTTCTCAATTCCAATTTTTTGTTTCAACCAAAATAAAAAAAAAATATAGGGGGGGGGGTAGTGATTGATATGCTACGTATTTTCCAGGGGGGAGTACCAGCATTTGTGACGAAATGCTACGAGGGGGGAGGGGGGTGTAAATAATCTTTGAAAAAATGCTACGTCATTTATGGACGGCCCCTAATGCGAAACCATAGAGGTAAAAATTTAAACTAAGTTACAATGTATTAATAATCCCACCCTTATTTAGCCTCAGGCTTGAGACTGAAGAAGGGCAGCCGATTATCTCGGAGAAACACAAGGTCACCTGCACCATTGCTCCGGGTAGCACAGGAAGGGCATAATACTGTAGAGGGCGCCCTGGTACTCCACAGGCTCCGTTTGCGGTTAGGTTTTATTTAGACCCCCCTAACCATTAATTCTTAGGCACGGTAAGCTTAAAGCCGCATGAATTAGGGGTCACCTGTTAGGTGGACTTTTACCACCGGAACAGGCAGCCCGTAGTGTTAATTCTTAGCCAATTGAAACAACCGCTACCGACACTACGCGGCTATCTAGGCTGATCGGGAAAAGGAAGTTAACATTGATGATTAACTCCTGACGTGCCCAAACAGCCATACAAAGCCATAAATAGGAATAACTCAACAATAAACTAGATATATTGGAAACGATAATTCAGTACTTAAGGAGGGTTGTAGTAAATATAACATTTGAAATATGGTAGTGAGATTTTTAGGAAAAAAATGAATTATAACAGTGACGAATTGTATAGTTGAACGAAAATCTTTTGAACGTTTCTAAATTATAAAGTGTATATCACATTAACATAATAAAAGCTAAAGGGGATTGTAGGGTCCTACACCTTGCATAGAGATTGGATCGATCAGAGTAGTCATTGAGTTTAGGAGGCAGTTATGTTCGGTTGGTGACTGAAGAAAGATTATAAATAAATATAGCAGCTGGATATTGTAAATAATAGAAAACAGTGTTTGTTTGGTATTATTATACCATTCCGAATATCGAGTATTCTACAGAGGGAGATGCCTGAAGGGCGAATGAAAATCCATCAGGAGAAGGCAAAAATAGACTCGAGGAACGTATAAGAAAATTTGAAAATTTGACTGGACCATCAAAGAGATAGAAAAGGGTACGGAAAAAGATTCCTAAGCGATAGGTAAAGGTCCATCTGGACCATTCATAACAAAGAGAGACATACGTGCTCAATGAATGTTGCAAATATTCATCTTAACGTGCATGAAATAGAACAGCCACAGGATTGATCTGTATGATTATACGCAGGAAAAAAAAATGAAAATCGCTGAAAAAATAATCAATGTCAAACAAGACCATCTCTTGTTATAGAAAAAGAGATGTCGTAGTTATCAATATAGATGAGTAGCCCGACTAAGGGTACATAGCAAAATTGTATCAGCATATGTTATTATGTTATAAGTTTTTTTCGAACATAGGTTGTTACAAACTTGATGCAGGATGTTGTTAAAATAACTAAAATTATAACAAAAAGTGTATGAATAGTAACATAAACATAACAAAATGTGTTTTAATTCTATCAAAAACATATCAGACCAAGTTATAATGTTTGATACAAAGTATCAAAATTATAATACTTTTCG
This sequence comes from Aedes aegypti, assembly GCF_002204515.2. Classification (NCBI taxonomy): domain Eukaryota; kingdom Metazoa; phylum Arthropoda; class Insecta; order Diptera; family Culicidae; genus Aedes; species Aedes aegypti. The sequence continues at coordinate 153,473,945 of NC_035107.1, read as the reverse complement.
ATATACGATAATATTGTATATTATTGAAATGCATAACTATCTATTTATTTTGCTACAAAGTTGTTAAAAATGAACAAAATAATAACTAAAAGGGGAATAAAACACATTATGTTATATTTCTGTTTTATTATGTTGTATGGATAACGGAGCCTAACAAAATTATATCATAATATGATATGCATATCATATTCTGATAAAATTTTATTATATTTTTGTTACAAGCCTCTAGTCGGGAGGCCATGCCTTACAAAATGATCATTATCATTCAATCTGTCAAGTGCACAAGTACCACAACTGGGTTTTGGAACTACGGATTTTTCGGTATTTATTTTTACTACATATTACCGAAAAAAAACCCAGTAAATCAAAATATGTTTTGATTGATGGATATTACTGACTTAGTCAGTAAAATTGAAGAACGTTTTTACTGGCTTTCCAGTTTCCCATGCTTCGCGCTTTGATCCTCCGAATTCTGATTTTTTTTTCTCCAAAAACGATACATTAAGGCTAAGTAGCCCGTCATTCGTTTTGGCAACAATGATGATTTTTCACCTTGCATTTCAAAGTGATAAAACTCAGTCTTGATAGTTTATATTGACTTGGAAAAGTATCGCTGTACGCGCTAACATGCATAAAGTATGCTGATACTTTTTCAGCTGTGTCAGTGCAAATGCAACTGATTTTCTTTGATTCGAAATCTTGAGATGAATTAGCAACAATCATCAACGACGCGTACAAATTTCAATGACGGCCTACTTCGCCTTAAATAAAAACCCAATCGACATGGACATGTACCTTATTAAGCATTTTTTGTGAGAATAGAGCTTAGTGACATTTGAACACACGTAGACTAGCATACGCTCGTCATACACAGTTTGTTTTTGTTTTCCTCAAAGAAACTTGCACACGCTTTCCAGGCTCATCAAAATGCATATGGAAATATTACCCAATTTGAAAAGTTTACACCCGGTTTCTGGGTGTTTTTCGAGACTGAGTGCATATTGTTTTCCTCTAAGGTTCACAACTACATCTACACTAGGGCACCCATACCATTGGGCGTGATAACCACTATAAACATCTATGGTATGCTTGTATCTCAGTGGAAGTAATCGAAAAATGTGTGACAAAATCATTATTATTTGGTTTGTTTGCATTCAAGAGACAAACTCAATGATGCAGATGAATTTACCTCTTGGTTTGTGCTTTTCTTCGATAGATGGATTATAGGCCTTTTCATGTGACAGGTCCGTCTATGCATTTGTTTACAACGGTGGAGGACCGGTGCTAACACGGGACTGTCATCTCCATCTGTCAAAGAGCTTCCCGATCTGCTGATTTGAAACGTCTTATGAATAGGCCTATTGGGAATATTGTGTATCGCACTTTGAAGATTACCACGCAGTGATTCCAAATATGTTTCCATGCAAATGTATCCATACCCAAAGTTCTTCAAATGTACATTTACGCGATGACACTGGTTTTACTATCCAAATGCAGATTTGCACTTGACTACATCATTGCCACAATTAATAATAATCGAACAAGCCTATTTCAAGTGGCTGACATACTGTTACAAATGTTTTACAAGCAAAGTTTTCGTGAAACAAATAAAACAAACAAACTAGCAACCCTGCTGAGAGCACATGATTTTGCTAAAACTAAACAATTTTCGTTGGCGCGAAATTGATTCACTGCCTTTTCTTGCCCGCCAACGGCGAAAACAAAGGGTTTGACGCTTCCGCACTTATTAAGCCGTCCGCACTTCTGAAGTGCGAGGTCCAATAAGGTGGGAACTGCGCAATATATTCGGTCTCCAACATTCCGATCCTTGGAAAATCAAAACAATCGAGACCATACGATGTACCAGAATACCTTTACGTTGCTTTACGAATCGATACGGAAAAGAATGATAAAGGTGCCTCGATACAAAGCTTCATTTTTCTTTGTCAATATATGACGTTACATACTTAGATATAATACGTTACTCGTCTTTCGATGAATATTGAATAAAGCCCAATCGATAAAACATGATCGAACGAAATTTCTTGAATATACGTAACGAAATTAACAGATACCCGGTCAACCATATCTTTAAATTTCTTCATTTTTCTTTATATCGAGCTTTAAAGACACTCATATAGCAAATCACTAGCGATCGTCATCGGTTCGTAAAAAAATAACTGTGCGTAAAGAATATTCGATAAATGTTATCAAAATGTCGATACCAAAAAAAGCGGACTTCTTCTACTTTACCGACTTTGAAAAAAATTATCATTGACCAAAAACATTTGTGGGGTTCCATGCGAACTGAACCGTTTATGTTTATTGTTAGAGGAATAGCAAGCCAAAGGACACTTGTCAACTATGCCATACTATATCACATCTCTAAGGGTGGCAAGAAACATTCATAAACTAGGCCTCAAGAATGGCCAGCACTCTAGCAGCAGGCATGTTTCTTGCGCATACATATTTGCGAAAATACCTACCAATTTAAGAGCATCCTTCTGGTTATGATATCTGTGTTACTTCTTGACTTGACAGCTTGATTAATAATAGACTCTTTTAAAAGCACGGCCTGCTCATTGTAATGCTTAACTACCACATCTCCTTTTCTTCGACAGAAGATGTGTTTTTGCTCTAGATAGACTAGATGATATTTTGGCGTGTTAAAGACATATTAAGAACTTCATCAGTTCTGATGTTTCTAATGCTATTCTGATGCCTGGGGTACGTTTTACTGAAACCATTGAAAAACATTTGGTCCAGTCTGTCTAAACAGCGGCCATTAGGATCGCTATGTTGCTCTAAGTAGACAACTTTTATTTGACAGCTAAGTTCAAAAGTCTAGTCTGGTGTGGTGGTCTGGCTCCATTGAACGTTTCTTTCGGAAAGATGGCCTCAAATTTGTTTTTGATTATTCCCTCCTACGGACACAGTTTTTTGGACCCGATTGGTTGGTGTAATGGGCAGCTCCGGACACTGAATAAATTATTTTAAATTCTGGTTTACAAGTCACACTTCGATTTTATTTCACTTGTTCAATTTCTCCCTCTACACACCGTCTCGTCCCCGTCACTAATCCCCGTCATCTCCCCTTCTCTCACCCAGCTACCTCCCAAGGTCATCTACTTTCAGGTTCATCTCATTTCTGTTGTCATAGTAGTAGTAAATCCCTACATCCCACTTCACTTCTATTTTTTTTACAGATTTAATATGCTACATAATCTTGGAACTTTTTCGGAGCCAAACGTGTTCGCTTATCTGATACCTGAGCACCTGTATCCACAGTTGATTCTCCTCCGTTTGAAGCCTTTTGCTCATCACCTGCTGAAACTCCTGAATATCCTTCGTCACTGCAAACTTCGTCTCTCCTCAATAACTCTGCCTCATTATCTAGATCTGATCTTCTCTCCTGCTCCTGCGCTTTATCTTCTGCTTTCTTTAGATGTGATACATATCGCTTATATTCGACACCTGATACCGTAGACTTAATCGTAACTTCTGCCCCTTTTCGATTAACTACCTTGAACCTCTCTGAAGAAAAATCTGTGTTCAGTTTGTGATCTTTTCTCTGCCGTTTAGCATACACATAATCCCCCTCCTCGATTTGATTACTACGCGCCTTCCGTTTGTTGTCCGAATACTCTTTCCCTTTCTCCTTGACAATTCTGTCCCGATCTCGTACTTCTTAATCCTCTTTGTATCCTGGAATTGATGGCAACTTGTTCCTTATTCTTCGCCCGAACATTAATTCCGCAGGCGATTTCCCAGTTGTTGGGTGTACTGTAGAATGGTACGCCAGAAGAAATTTCCTCAACTCCAAACGCCAATCCTTACCAAGCTCCTGTGAAATCCGTAGGCGTTTCAGGATGGTCCTATTCTGGCGCTCTACCTCGCCGTTTGCTTGAGGCCAGTACGGGATGGTATTCACCAACTCAATGTCGTATTCCTCGCAGAACTGCTTGAGCTCTTTGCACTCTGCGCTCAATTGTGGTCCGTTGTCAGCTCTCATTGTGGTGGGAATTCCAAACCGTCCAAATATTGTCGACAGTTCTCGTATTGTTTCAGCGGCGGTGATACTTTTCATTTCGACGACTTCTACAAACCGGCTGTAATAGTCAACAACCACAAAAAGCCATTGATCCTCCGGCAGTGGCCCAAGAAAGTCAACGGCAATTTCCTGCCAAGGTCCTGCAGGCATCTGTTTTCTGGTCATGGGTTCTGGAGCATCCGGTGCGGATACCAGTATGCAACCTCGGCAGTTCTTTACGAAATTCTCCACCTCTTTGTCTAATTTGGGCCACCACACGGATAACCGCAGAGTCGACTTCATCATAGTGGTTCCCAAGTGTCCCTCGTGTGCAATTTTGAGAATCCTTGGACGCAGCTCCTTAGGAACAACTATCCTATCTCCCCGCAACAGAATGTCTCCTACTCTGCACAACTCATTACCAAACACTCGAAACTCAGTAGGCAGCTCATGTTTTCTGTCTTGATCCATTAGCTTTAGAACCATTTGTAGTTCAGAGTCCGATTTTGTAGCTTCTACCATTTTCTCCCACGGAACAGCCACCGCATGGGCAGCAAAGTCCATTATCTCTCTGATCATTATTTCTTCTCGCTGATCAAAGGGCACTGGTTTGAGTGTAGACAATCGGGATAACACATCGGCTTGATTTTGATCGCCAGGAATGTGCGTGATCGAATAATCAAAACCTTGCAGCCGGAGTACCCACCTTTCGATCCGAGCGCATGGTCGTGACCGCGGTGTAAAAAGGAATATCAAAGCTTTACAGTCGGTCAAGATCTCGAACTCAATTCAATACAAATATATGTAAAATTTCTCGACACACCAAACCAATGCTAGTGCTTCCTTTTCGGTATGGCAATAACGCTTCTCCGTGTCGGTCAAGGATTTGGAAGCATAGCTGATTACCCGATGTTTACCACTCCCGTCAACTTGGATGAGTAAGCCTCCCAATCCAATTGGGCTGGCATCGGCCATCACGAGTGTTCTGTCTCCTTTCCGGAAGAATCCTAGTGTAGAAGGATCTGACAAAATAGCTTTGATTTTGCTGAATGCAGTTTCATGCTCGACCAGCCAATCGAAAGCAGTACCCTTCCTAGTCAAGTTTCTCAACGGGGCATCTATCGTTGCCAAGTTTGGTATGAATCGATTCAGATAATTGGCTAAGCCGAGGAAACTGCGCACCTCGTTTGAGTTCTCCGGTCTCCGAAAAGCAACTAGCGCATCCACTTTAGCATCCGATGGGACTATTCCGGCCTTAGTTATCTTATGTCCAAGGAACTCAAGTTCAGCAACCCCGAATATGCACTTTTCCCAGTTGAGTTTAACGTTCCATGCCTTCAGTCTCGCTAGCACCTGAATAAATTTCGAATATATTCAAAAATACGCAATAGAAGTTCTCATCAACGACGGAAACCTTAAAACCTAGTTTATTTAATTATCAACCCCAATTCAAATGATTCATTAAAAAGATAAAAAAAAATAGCCCTTTGTCCAGAATTACCCTACCTTAGCAATCCGCTCGTCATGCTCTTCCTTGTCCTTGCCTTCGATGTACACGTCGTCAATATACCACCAGGTACCTTCGCAGCCTGCCAGAATCCTGTCCATAGTTTTTTGGAACACCTCTGGTGCCGATACTAAACCAAACGGCATGCGCTTGAATCTATACAATCCTCGGGCCGTCAGAAAAACCATCGCGTCTCTTGATTCTTCGTTCAACTCTAGCTGCAGAAAAGAATCCTTCACGTACAACTTACTACGAATCATATTCGGACCGATTCTTGCCAGAAAGTCGTCGATCACCGGCATTGGGTGTCGCTCTCGCATGACAGCTTCATTTAACCTTCGCAAATCGAGACATATCCTCGGTTCCCCATTCGCCTTCCCAACTACGACCATCTCCATTGGTTTCCTCCAGCTCACCGGGCCCTTCTTCTCTTCGATTATGTCTCTCGCCATCAACTCCTTAAGCTTGTTGTTGACTGCTTCTTCTAGCGCCACTGGGATTCTCCTCATTGGTTGAAAGATTGGTTTGACATCGGGGTCCAAATGAATATGCACGGACACGCCGTTGATTTTAGAAAGAGGTTCCATACGTTGCGCCACCTGGTCGATCTCCAGACCAACCTTCAGTATTCCCAGTCGTTTTGAGGTGGTATCTACTAGGAGAGACCGCTGACCTCCCCGAATCACGAAAAACTCAGCTTCCGCAGACCTCGCTCCAATTCGTTGCTTTGAAAGTTCCCAGTACCGTTAGGGGAATGTTGTTGGCATAGCTCCTCAGTACGCGGTCACTTCCTTTTACACAGCTGGTAACTTCAATTCCCGCCGCTTTAAGTTTCTCCCAAGCAACATCGGTAATCAGGTTTGCTTCAGCCCCAGAGTCCACCAGCATCGGATGTTCAACTCCACCAATTTCGCACGTTACCGTATTTGACTCGTTCCCGGCATAAAAAGCGTAATATGTCTTTGGTGGGGTGCTCGCTGAGGGTTTGTCAGCCTCAACCGCATTCGATTCTTGAACCGACTGATCCGCAGCACGCTCCACCAATCGGATCTTCTTGGGTTCCACCGTTTCTTCTTTCCAGGGAAGAGCACCTCTAGCTTGCATCCTGCATCGGGCTTCGAAATGTCCTGCCTTCTTACATCGTTTGCATTCTTTTCCTCTGGCCGGACACCGCGTGTCAGTCGATATGTGTCCATAGAATCCACATTTGAAGCATTGTAACTCTGGATTGTTCGACTTGTTTCGGGAATCCCCAAGCACCTTCGGTCTCGTGGATACGTATCGCCGTCTAGCCTGAATTCCGTACACACGTTCCTGTTGCTTCCATCCTTCCCGACTTGAAACAAAATCCTTCATCTGTTTTTGAACACCTTCGAGCGATTTCCCGATGTCTTCGATTTCCTCTACCGAACGGTCTTTCTGCAAGATTTGCTTGCGCAGCTCCTCCGACAGACAGCCTTCGGTGTCCGTTAACATGATATCGGTAAGGATTTTACGAACTTCCGGCTCGTACTTGTCAACGCCGCACTCCTCAATTTGCTGTCTTATTCTCATAATAAATTCAGCAAATCGTTCACCTTCAAGCTGTTTCATTCGCCTCAAGTTGTGGCGCTCCAAGACATCTTGTCTTCCCGGTTGAAAAAACTCGTCAAATGCCTGGATTGCCACATCGTAGTACGCCTTCTCCACAGCTACCACCGCGAATTTTTCACTGTTCGGTAACGACTGAAATACTGCCTGCAACTGTGGCCCCCCGAGGTGAAGAAGCTTTGCTCGCTTCCGCTTTTGGTCGGTAATGTCCTCTGCTTCAAAATAGTATTCCAATGACCGTTTCCAAATCTGCCATTCCTTATGCAACCTAGTCTTCTCAATCTCGTTGCACCTGAACGGTGGTATGGCACGGGATGAGTCCATCTGGAAACATCAGAAGTAAGATAATAAAACAATGATATTACCTCCCCCAGACCGAGCATTTATATTTTTAAACTCAATATTCTGTTGATTATATTTAGTAGTAGTGCAATAAAAAAAAATGAATCACTGAAAAATTGTTTATGACATTAACCCCAAAATAGAACGCAGATTCTACGCAATAAATAAAACGCTTATGTATCACTTTGTTTATTATCGGTTTTATTAGTTTTGACCAGTTATTATACTCCCATTTCCTATAGTGCATCGTTTCTTATCCCTCATCGTGAACAACTTTTGTTTTTGTTGTGTTTTGCATCCTCTTCGAGCATCCGATTCCCCAACCGGCTGACTCGAGCTTTCGGCCTACAATCATTTTCACAACATACCGATTCCCAAATCGGCAGCTCTACTGATTTCCCAAAATCAGAATCTACCACCAGTCAACGCTTTCCATCCAGTTGCACTGATTCATACTGATTCCCAAATCAGCTCATACCTTACACACCTGATTCCCTAATCAGGCCAATCAGACTAACTTTCAACAGCTTTCAACCAGTTCCCAAACTGGAGTTTTTCTTTTTTTCTTTTCACTGCCAAATACACATACCATCATCAGCGCACAGTTATGCTCCGCTATCATCACCAGAATTCCAATATGAATCATTCAAGCTTTTTGTTCCCTGTGTGTCTCATTTGAGAGCGAATCATCATTCTTGTTTTGCTTTTTATCTTTTCACCTTCTTCTCGTCCACTTTCCACACTAGTCCAGTTGTTAATTACACCTATCGTTTGTCTGGTGAGTTGCACGCTTACTGTCAATGATGATGTCACGCTACACGATAAGTGTTCATCTGCAACAACCAGACAGCTCACCAATCCACCGCGAGGTGGATCGTGCTGAGTTGTTGAGTTGAAGGAGAGCGAAAGAAGGAAGGCACAAAAGTCTGTTTGACAGCTCTGCAGAAAGCGCGTGCGCACGGACAGAGCGCGTGCGCACGGACAGAGCGCGTGCGCACGGAAAGAGCGCCAGTTCGGCTCGATTTGCAATGATCGGTTATTATTATTATTATTTCGCTATTGGATATTCTATGGTTTGGTTGATCGATGTTAAAGTTTGTTTTAAAAGCAGCTCCACTTATTTTAAAACATATTGCCGTGTACAATAGTAGACAACACAACTAATTTAATTAAAATAATTTGAAATTATAATTAGTACATATACAAAAGGGGAAGAACGTTTGTGGTTGTGCATTACGATAAAATCTCTTAACATAAGCAATGCTTGTTGTTGGTTCTTGTGGAAGGATCAACTTGTTCGGCTTAACGAATCTTATTTTAAATATCGAATAACACCACATGCAATTGAACAAAAAGGATGTGATTACAATAGACTTTTGATATTTTCAATTCTGAACCACCGCAAAAAAAAATATTGGGAATCAAAATTCTCCTGAGAGGGACGATGTGGGGGAGGCTCATTCTAATTAATATTGTCGTTCAATTATGGGGATAAATTAAAATTGTTATTGTTCTATACATACTTATTTATTATAATTACCTGTAAATATTGATACAGCACAATTCAAGTATTTAAATATCAAATAGCAAACATAGATATGGTCGGTGTTCAGACAGACTGAACCAAGTGTTTTTTTTCAATCGAGTAAGAAAAATGTACCCCAAACATGTGAAACATCAAAATCTTATAGATATTTACTGTAATAATGGAACTTATCTATTTGATGATACATTTGTATCAAAATAACATGGAAGATTTAAAATTGATGGAGTTCTTTACGTATCCTTAGAGCTCCAAAATTCATCTAGTCTGGTCTGTCTAAACACCGACCATATGATTCTCAAAAACTCATGAGAATGGTATTTTACTCTTTGAACTGTTATTTAATTTGGATGTGTTTAAAAGATTTATAAATTTAATTTATTATTGATGTTACGAGCTATGTCTGTAGTTAAACTTAATGCTACACAAGAAATATATTTGAATCAAAGTATTTTTATATATAAATCATATGAAAAAAAATGTTCCAGAAAGTACTCTAGAATTCTTTGGGAGCGTCTCCCGGGATTCTTCCTTAAATCATTCATGAATCCATCAAATCCTCTCTGGGATTGTTCTGCTGAAAATCTTGAGATTATTTCTGAATTTTCTTCCAGATATCGCTTTGGGATTCATCCAAAAAAAACGTTACCATTCCGGTATTACTTCTGAGATTCTTTCGGATATCCCATTGCGATTATTCTGGACATCTTTTTGGATTTTTTGCAGAACTCTGTATGTGATTTTGCGTGTATCTCCTTAAGGATTACTTTTGAAATCCAGGAAATTAAATTCTTTGAAATTCTTGAAAATTGTTTTCGAAATACTATGGAAGATTTTACCATAAATCCTGATGCAATCCATTTGGAAATTTAAAGAGGATTTTATCAAAAAATGTACGACTCTACTAGAAATTCTTCGAGAATTCCTCCGAAAATAACTCTAGATTTTTATCCGGAAATACTTCTGGTATTCTTATGAGAATGCCTCTGGTATTCTTCCAAAAATGACTTGAGATGCTTTCGGAAATCTTTCTGAAATTCTTCAAGAAATTCCACTGAGATTTTAACGCCAATATCTTTGAAATACTCCTGGGACTCTTACAAAAATCCTGTTGGAGTTTTTTTTCGGATATCTTTCTATTCTAAATTTTTCAATAAATTTTGCTGGGATTGTGCTATAAAACCTGCTAAGATTCATCCAAAAATACGACTGTCATGCTTCCGGATATCATTCAAGAATTCCACCGGAAGTTTTCGTGAGATTCAACCGTAAATTGTTCTGGTATTTTTCAGAAATTCCATTAAGATTCTTAAAAATATCCTTCTGAAAAATTTTCTGATAATTGTTTTAGGATTATAGAAGTAACTTCGCCAGAATCCCTGAAAGATTTAAAGGATATTCACAGACATCCAGAAGATTTCATGAATATTTTCCAGAAAAACTCCGATGTCCAGATGAAGTGCAGAAAGATTCATGGAATAATTTCAAACGGGATTTTCGGAATCATTTGAAAGTAACTTTTAGAAGATCCTCAGAAAAAGAAATCAGTAATCAAAGTAATCGAAAAAATCTCATTATTTCAAGCAATGCTCGTTGGTTCATGTCGAAGGATCAACATGTTCGGCTTAACGAATCTTATTTTAAATATTGAATGACACCACATACAATTAAACTAGTATGTGATAACAATTCTGAATCACCGCAAAAAAAATATTTAGAATCACAATCCTTCTGAGAGGGATGATGTGGTGGATGCACATTCTAATTAAAATTGTCGTTCAATTATGGCGATAAATTAAAATTGTTATTGTTCCATAAATACTTGTTTATTATAATTACTTGTAAATATTGATACAGCATATAAAAAGACATTGGTCCAGAAATTACTCCAGAATTCTATGGAATTTCCCTCCTGGGATTCTTCCTTAAATCACTTATGAATCCTTCAAAACCTCTCTGGGATTGTTCTGGAAATCTAAAGATTATTTCTGATTTTTCTCTAAGTTCTTCTGGAAATCACAGAATACTTACAGATATCGCTTTTGAACTCATCTAAAAAACATCGTTAGCATTCCGGTACTATATCTGAGATTCTTTCGGATATCCTTTGTGATTCTTCTGGACATCTTATTGGAATATTTGCATAAATCTGTATGTGAGTTTGCGTTTATCTCCTTAAGGATTACTTTTGAAATCCTGGAAATCAAATTAGAATCGAAATTCTCGAAGATTCTTTCGGAAATTCAATGGAAGATTCTAACAAAAATCCTGATGCAATTCTTCTGGATATTTTTAGAGGATTTTGCCAAAAAATGTACTACGACTCTACTACAAATTCGTCGAGAATTCCTCCGAAAATAACTCTGGCCTTTTTCCGGAAATACTTCTGGGATTATTATGAGAATACCTCTGGTATTCTTCCGGAAATCACCTGAGATGCTTTCGGAATCCCTTTAGAATACTTTTGAGGATGCTTTCGAAAATCTTTCTGAAATTATTCTAGAAATGCCACTGAGATTTTTACGTCCATATTCTTGAAATTTGTCTGGGACTCTTCCAAAAATCCTGTAGGAAATCTTCCAGATATCTTTCTAGCATTCTTTCGGGAAGCCTTCTGAAATACTTTCGAAAATCTTTCTGAGGATCCTTCAAATCCTTCTGTTAAGGATTCTTGCAGAAATTCTTCCCGAATTACCTCTAGACTCTGGGAGTTTCCTGAATTTTTCAAGAAAACTGTTATTATTTCGACTATCTCTCTAGGATTCTTTCGGAAATTCTTCTACAATACCCCCAGATTTCTTTCTGTTATCCTGCTGGAGGACTTCAAAACATCTTTCAAAGATTCTTCCAGAAATTTTACTGGAATTTCTGCTGGGATTCTTCTGTAAAACCTGCCGAAATTCATCCGGAAATACGACTGGAATTCTGCTTGAATGATAAGCATTCAAGAATTCCACCGGAAGTTTTTGTGGGATTCAACCGTAAATTGTCCTGGTATTTTGTTTAAATACATTGAGATTCTTAGGGAAAAATATACAGGATTCTTAAAAATATCCTTCTGAAAATTCTTCTGGAAATTGCTTTGGAATTAAAGGAGGATTTCCGGAAGAATCCCAGGTCGATTTACAGAAGAACCACAGAGAAATCACTAAAATATTATTAGGGAGATTTCTAAAGGAATTATTTTAAGGATTCTCGTAAATTCCTGAAACAATCTCAGGAGAATTTCGAATGGATTTTGAATGTTTTTTTACAGTGATATCCAAAAGAATCCCAGAAGTTATTTCGCAAGAACCCCTGAAGATTCAATGAAAAGTCACAGACATCCAGACGATTTCATGAATATCTTCCAGAATAATTACGATGTCCAGAAGAGCTCCAGAAAGATTTACAGAATAATTTCAAATGGATTTTCCAGAAACATTTAAAAGTCACTTTCAAAAGATGCTCAGAAAAAGAAATCAGTAATCAAAGAATCTCATAGGTATTTTTTTAAAGTCCCAGTGACTGTCCGGTAGTTTTCTTGGAGGATTTCCATTTGAAGTCAAGAGGGATTTTCAGAAAATTCTGCCAAGGATTTAAGAAAATTTTCAAGGAAAATCAATGATAAATCACGAAAAAAAATCAAAAACACTTCCTTATGAATTTCCATAAGAATCACAGAGTTTTTTTTCTCAAAAAATCTTAGAAAAAAATTCTAAAGAATCACGAAGGAATTTTCGGAATAATTCTGGATATACAAAATTATCTCAGGCAGAAACAATAAAATCAATGGCAATAAATCTGTAAGAATATAAGAAGGATTTCTGTAAGAATATAAGGAGGATTTACAAACAATTACAGAGGAATTTTCGGATGATTTCCATAAATAAAGATTTAAAAAATTCCCCGTCATCTGGAAGATTCTTAGCAGGATTTTCGGAAGTATTTCACAGGGATTTCTGGGAGAATTCCATTGGGATTTAGAAAAGAATTCCAGAGGAATTACCGAAAGAATCCCAAGAATTTGCACGGAAGAAAGTGAAGTGAAATAATAGATTTTTTTGATTATAGTCTCAGGCGTCTTTCCGAGAGTATTCTAGAATAATAGGTATAATCTAAGACATTTTTCGGAAAGAATCTCAAAGGGATTTTGAAGAACTTTCAAAGAGTTTCACGGAAGAAATACTGAAGAATTACGAGGAAAATATCAGAATTTAAATAATAATTTCGATTGGATTCCCAGAAGAAATCCCGAGAAATTTTGTGAGAATCCCCGAACCCAGATTTTTAAAATAGATTCCATTACACTGGAAAGCAATCATTAAATCATTTTCGGCCAAATTCCAGAATTTTACGGCAGAATTCCAGAATTTTACAGCAGAATCCTGAAAGGATTTCCATAATAACCCAAGATGGGTTTCTGGGATAGTCCAATAGGAAGTCCCAAGGAGGTTATTGGAAAAATCAGAGCGATCAAAGAAATAACTACATATAATAATTTCAGAAGGGTTTCTGAAAGAATCTCAGTGAATTTTCAAGATGTCCTCTAGCAACACAACTAATATATACTAATATTTACAACTCAATACTTAATTATAAATTGCGTTAAGGTGATTATAGAACAAAGCCACACCTCAAATTTTCAAAAGCAAAAGACTTGAGAACCAAACAGCTCTCACCGTTGAAAATTTATCCCATTAGTAAGCAGATTGATTGGTTTTCAACGCAAACTGTTGTCAGATTCTCCAATCTTGTGCCCTTGTTTGGCTTCGTTTTATAATCACCTTAAGCTGAGTGTACGCCATCCAGTTTGGGGGCGGATTGACGGTATCGAAGTGGATTAAAAACAATTATAGGAGAACGTGTGGAAAATACATATGAACTGCGTAGAATACATCAGACCGATTTACCATTGCTGCGCACTTCTAAAAGCATTTTATTTTTATTAAAATGTTTGATAATAGTAGAACGACAATGATCATCAGCTGATTTTCCGCTACTGTTTTTTTTTAATCACAATTGTTATTTCTTTCCGTGCACGCGCTCGGGAAATGAATCTGGCCATGGTGCAACAACCGCGTTACATTCGATGAATCCTATGCGACAAAAATTGTCGGCGCTATCCGTCAAATTCGCTCACCAAAGCTATTTTGGTGACTTTAACATCACAGCTACTGTTTACACCAGCATACATTCGTCATTGAAAGCTTTGCCACCTGTCACATTATTTCGGTTCACATCTCCCCCCACATTAAAGCTTTCTTTCACTTTTGAGTATGCTTTTCAACGAATTTCAGCCATTTTGATACAACCAGCCAAATGGAGGCGCAAAATAAAATCGTTGTTCTCCACTTCATTCTTTAATATTTTACATACCTTTTTACTTCTCCTCGTCGCCAAATGTAATGGGCAGCTCCGGACACTGAATAAATTATTTTAAATTCTGGTTTACAAGTCACACTTCGATTTTATTTCACTTGTTCAATTTCTCCCTCTACACACCGTCTCGTCCCCGTCACTAATCCCCGTCATCTCCCCTTTTCTCACCCAGCTACCTCCCAAGGTCATCTACTTTCAGGTTCATCTCATTTCTGTTGTCATAGTAGTAGTAAATCCCTACAGTTGGATTCACTAAGAGCGCTTCCTGATAAACCGAGCATTTGGTTTCGCTAGACCCAATGGATCGTATCCGTCCCTTCAACTGGTATCTTCAAATGACACGACAGCTGAAAACTGTCTTTAGAACTGCTTCCTCCAAAAGCGAGCGTTTACGCACATTTTTTTATATGAGTTACACCTGCCTTCCCAGCTGAATTACTCAGCCACTGATGTATCTTATTCCTTATGCCTGTCTTCTCAGTTCAGTATTCTGAATTTAATTTTTATAGGACATTTTCTGAGGTCTGCTTTTTCGATCAAATTATCATTCACTTGTCTCTTTCCCATTATGAGAAACAGTTTTGCTTTACCGGTCATTTTCCTTGCCTTCTCCGACTGATTTGTCAACCGTCGTTAAGGCGTCTCCCTCTCATGAGGCGAAACATACTTATTGCCTTCTCTGGTCGGATTTTCATCCACCATTTCGGCGTCTCCCTTATTTAAGGCGAAACATTCTTGCCTTCTCCGGTTTTTTCACCGTTAAGGCGTCTCCCTACCATTGGGCGAGACATTTATCTTGCCCTCTCCGGTCGGATTTTCATCCGCCGTTAAAGGCATCTCCCTATTTTAGGCGAGACTTTTCGTTTTCCTTCATACCTTATCCGATCAGATGTTATCCGTTGGAAATGCAGGTGTACCTTATAGTATACCCTTAATCGATGAGTTCAGATTCAACTATGGGTCCGTTCCGTTCCTATATGAATTTCAGCCGTGGGTTCTTACTCGTCGCCTATGTGATACTTCTTGACTTGGCAGCTTGATTAATAATGGACTCTTTTAAAAGCACGGCCTGCTCATTGTAATGCTTAACTACCACAATATCCAAAATGCTTCAGGTATCAGAAGGCCGGCTCGAAAGGCACGTTCCCCACCAGTTGGGAGACTTGTGCCATCGCCATATTTGAGCCTATTTCATCATCTACCCGATGGGAGAGGAAAGGGAAGGGAATGATGGGAGGAAATAGGAATGGGGTCCCTTGAAGAGGGAAGATCGCATAAGCGAAATGAGAGCATGTAGCTCCATACCACAATGGGTTCGAACAGCGCCCTAAAAAGGGCACTGCAAAACGCATGAGCGTAAAGAGAGCCTATAGCTCATTACCACAGCGGATTAAGAATAACAGAATGTCCTGAAGATTCAGGCTTCTGAATTCAGTTTCACTTAATAAGTGTTTACCAAGTAATTGGAATCGCATTTGCGAAAAAACTGGACATAATCGGAGTCACAACTATCACACACAAATGAGTCAGCACGCTGAATATTTGCCATGTGATAGTTGAGTCGGCAGTGGCCTGTCAACGCTCTGACCAAGACACTGCAATTCTGCTTCGACAGATTTGTTAAATACTTCGCCACCCTTGGAGATGGCTCAGTAATGTACAATTTTGTTTGACGACATGAATCCAAACTATTCCAATATTGCTTGTGCTGAGTTGCCGCCCAAGAGTTTATCTGAAGCTTAACCCAGCACTTCGAAATTGGAATAGCCGGCTCAGGGCCAATGAAGTCATGCGATGCTCCATCGCGAGCTAGCTCATCAGCCAATTCATTTCCAGCGATGGAAGAATGGCCAGGTACCCATACAAGGTTTACAGAGTTGACTGAATTCAGTTCCTCAATTTGAGTTCGACATGCGATAACAAGCTTCGACCTTGAGTTGGCCGAAGCAAGAGCTTTTATAGCAGCCTGACTATCTGAACAGAAGTATATGACTTTACCCATTACGCGCTGTTGAAGTGCTGATTGCACTCCACACAAAAGAGCAAATATTTCCGCCTGAAAAACGGTGCAGTTTCTACCAAGTGAGTAAAACTGATTCAGCCTTAGCTCACGAGAATATACTCCTGCACCAGCTCTACCTTCAAGAAGGGAGCCATCAGTGTAACATACTATATTGTTTGATATACTTCTTTCCAAATAGCCAGACGTCCACTCTTCCCGTGAAGGGAATTGTGTGGTAAATGTCCTGTAAGGAAAGTGACAAGCAATTGTGAGATCACTTGGAGCAAGGACAATTTTGTCCCAATTCACCAGAAGTGGAAATAACGAAGAGTGTGTAGATCTACGATTCACTGGATTTTTCTCCAGTAGATCCAGTACCCATAAACGGTAAGAGCAAGAAAGTGCTTCTTGTTTAAGATATATGTGTAGTGGCACAACGTCGAAAAAAGCCTCGAGTGCTGCCGTGGGAGTCGTAGAGAACGCACCAGACATCGCCATCAAGCACATCCTTTGGAGATGGCCCAATTTTGATTGGATTGTTCTCACTTCGCCCTTTTGCCACCACACAAGACATCTATATGCCAATATTGGACGAACAACTGTTGTGTAAATCCATTTGATATATTTGGGTTTGAGGCCCCAAGTTTTACCAAAGGTTCGCCGGCATTGACCGAAGGCCATGCAAGCTTTTTTGACTCTGAAATCAATGTGAGGTGTCCATGAAAGTTTGTAATCTAGAATGACTCCGACATACTTTACTTGATCAGTCACATTAATCTCAGTGCAAAAAAGACGTAAAGGTCGAATTCCATCGCGGTTTCGTCTTTCCGTAAAAAGAACAATAGATGTTTTATTCGGGTTAACCGAAAGGCCATATTGGCGACACCAACTCTCGACTACCTGAAGAGCACTTTGCATCAGGTCGAATAGGGTGCTTATGCACATACCAACTATCAGAGCTAGATAGTCGTCGGCAAATCCATAAGTTGGAAAACCGCAATCATTGAGGTGCCTCAATAGCGTATCTACTACGAGATTCCACAAAAGTGGTGACAAGACTCCCCCTTGGGGGCATCCGCAAACACTTAATTTTCGAATCGCTGCTTGACGCAATGTCGAGAAGAGATGTCGGTTTGTGAGCATTTGATGAATCCAATTGGTAATCATTGTAGGTAGCCCATGGTTTCGTGCGGCTTCCAATATGGCATCGAAAGACACGTTATCAAAGGCACCCTCAATATCCAAGAAAACACCCAAGCAGGATTGCTTCTGAGCGAATGCTTTCTCGATATCATATACAACTTTGTGTAACAGTGGACTTTCCAGATTGGTAAGCATGTTGATTCACATGAAGAGGCATGTTTGCCAAATAAACATCACGGATGTGATGATCGATAATTGTTTCTAGACATTTCAGAAGAAAAGAGGTCAGACTGATTGGTCTAAAACTCTTCGCTTCTTCATACGACGCACGTCCTCCTCTCGGGATAAACTTCACAGTAATATCACACCAGGATCTGGGAATGTACCCGGTAGCAAAACTGCTTACAAGTAGCTTTTTCAAAACATGTTTGATAAACTCAAATCCCTTTTGGAGCAGAACAGGATAAATCCCATCCGCTCCTGGAGATTTGAAAGGAGCAAAACTATTGAGTGCCCATTGAATCGATTCAGTAGTTACGATACTGCGAGCCGAGGCCAGCGACTCGTAACTACATGAAAAGACATTTGGTTCATCCGTAGATGCTATGTCCACACATCCGGGGAAGTGTGTATTGAATAAACATTCTAAAACTTCTTCATCGGAAGAAGTAAAGTCACCATTAGGTAAGCGAATTTCGTTCACATGGAAATCCTTAGATTTTGCAAGGATTTTGTTCAACCGACTGACTTCACTCAAACTGGAAACATTTGTACAAAGGTTTTTCCAGCTGAACGATCCAGCAGAACGAAGAGCTTTGCGAGCTGACTTGAACGACTCTGATCCAGCTGAACGGCGTCTGTTCCAACTCCTTCTACATTGTTTCCTGAGTCTAGTCAGATCGGAATTCCACCATGGGGTCCCTCTTGTAGTCTTTACAGACCGCAGAGGACATGCTTCTTCAAAAGCTTCCATAATGTAGGATGTTGTAGTATCAACGGCATCATCCAGATCACTTGGTTTTTCAATGGACGGTGAATATCCATGAAATTTGGTCGCAACCAATTCAATATAGAGTTCCCAGTTTGTTGACCGGGGATTCCTAAAACGCAAAGTCTGCGCAGCTACATTTGAATGTTCAAAGAAGATGTAGCGATGATCAGATAATGATTCCTCATCTGATACATGCCAATTCGTCAACTCGTGACTGATTCTATTCGAGCAGAGGGTTATGTCTAACACTTCTTCTCTATTAGAAACCATGAAGGTTGGGCGATTGCCTATGTTAAGTAATCCAAGGTCTGTACTACTTAAGTATTCCATCAGACTGGAGTTTCTAAAATTTATATCTGAGCTGCCCCAGATGATGTGATGAGCATTGGCATCACTGCCCACAATCAGCGGAAGGCCTTTTGTTACGCAGTGTACGACAACTCGTTTGAAGTCATCCGTTGGGGATGGTTCATCATGTGGTAAATATACCGAACAACAGACAGGAAATACGTCTTGGGTCAACAACAGAAACATCGATTGTGACAGCACATACATCTCTGGTAGTTAACTCAGAAATGAGTGTAGCAGCGATTGCTTTATTAACGACCACGCATGCGCGGGGCATGGAGCGCGAGTTTGCCATTTCAAGTTTGCTGAAAGTAGCAAAAACTGGGTCCACAAGGTTACCTAGATAGAAGTTCCCTCTACGAAAGTAGGGTGCTTGAACTAGCGCCACTTGGGCTGCACCATTTTGCATGAGTCTGCAAAGGTTAATCGTTGCTGTTCTTTTATGCTGAAGATTGATCTGAGCTAACCTAACCGTAGCCACTACCCAAACTAGGCAGGATTAAGCTTTTTGCAATCTCAGCACGAAAAAGACCAGCAACGAAAAAACCAGATCGGTATTTATTTCAAGTCGCCAAAGGCGAAAGAGCACAGAATACACTGTGTAAAACGCATAAAGCGAATCCATATAGGTGATAGTTTAAATTAAATGTCAACATATTCATAATCCCACCCTTATTAAGCCTCAGGATAGAGACTGAAGAAGGGCAGCCGATTATCTCGGAGAAACACAAGGTCACCTGCACCATTGCTCCGGGTAGCACAGGAAGGACTCAATACTGTGGAGGGCGCCCTGGTATCCCACAGGCTCCGTTAGCGGTTAGGTTTTATTTAGACCCCCCTAACCATTCATTCCTAGGCACGGTACGCATCACACAATAAATTAGGGGTCACCTGTGAGGTGGACTTTTAGCCTTTTAGATTCTTAGAGCCTTTTAGATTCTTAGCCAGTTGAAACAACCGCTACCGACACTACGCGGCTATCTAGGCTGCTCGGGAAAAGGAGGTTAATATTGATGATTAACTCCTGACGTGCCCAAGCAGCCGGATAAAAGCACGGCCTGCTTATTGTAATGCTTAACTACCACATCTCCTTTTCTTCGACAGAAGATGTGCTTTTGCTCTAGATAGACTAGATGATATTTTGGCGTGTTAAAGACATATTAAGAACTCAGAGATGCTATTATGATGCCTGGGGTACGTTTTACTGAAACCATTGAAAAACATTTGGTCCAGTCTGTCTAAACAGCGACCATTAGGATCGCTATGTTGCTCTAAGTAGACAACTTTTATTTCACAGCTAAGTTCAAAAATCTAGTCTGGTGTGGTGGTCTGGCTCCATTGAACGTTTCTTTCGGAAAGATGGCCTCAAATTTGTTTTTGATTATTCCCTCCTACGGACACAGTTTTTTGGACCCGATTGGTTGGATTCACTAAGAGCGCTTCCTGTTAAACCGAGCATTTGGTTTCGCTATACCCAATGGATCGTATCCGTCCCTTCAACTGTTATCTTCAAATGACACGACAGCTGAAAACTGTCTTTAGAACTGCTTCCTTCAAAAGCGAGCGTTTACGCACATTTTTTATATGAGTTACACTTGCCTTCCCCGCTGAATTACTCAGCCACTGATGTATCTTATTCCTTATGTCTGTCTTCTCAGTTCAGTATTCTGAATTTAATTTTTATAGGACATTTTCCTGAGGTCTGCTTTTTCGATCAAATTATCATTCACTTGTCCCTTTCCCATTATGAGAAACAGTTTTGCTTTACCGGTCATTTTCCTTGCCTTCTCCGACTGATTTGTCAACCGTCGTTAAGGCGTCTCCCTCTCATGAGGCGAAACATACTTATTGCCTTCTCTGGTCGGATTTTCATCCACCATTTCGGCGTCTCCCTTATTTAAGGCGAAACATTCTTGCCTTCTCCGGTTTTTTCACCGTTAAGGCGTCTCCCTACCATTAAAGGCATCTCCCTATTTTAGGCGTTTTCCTTCATACCTTATCCGATCAGATGTTATCCGTCGGAAATGCAGGTGTACCTTATAGTATACCCTTAATCGATGAGTTCAGATTCAACTATGGGTCCGTTCCGTTCCTAAATGAATTTCAGCCGTGGGTTCTTACTCGTCGCCTATGTGATACTTCTTGACTTGACAGCTTGATTCATAATGGACTCTTTTAAAAGCACGGCCTGCTCATTGTAATGCTTAACTACCACATTATCCAAAATGCTTAGGGTGAATAGGTATAATACGCCCCTCCCAAGGAAAATCTTCTCTATCGCAGTAGAAAATGCATTACTTCAATCGTTTCCGATGTCAAGGTGTTACAGTTAACTCTCCCTTACTCGATGTTCTGTATCTCGATATTTCCCCTCGATATTTCGATGGAATGCGCAGTCCCTTCAATCTAGCATACTTTGATCCCTCTGTAAGTCGATACCTCTCTAACTTGATGTTCCCTACCTCGATGCGATCTGTTTCAGTTTCCTATGCAAGTTTACCTCACTAACTCGATATTTCCATGAAAATTTTCAAATATTCTCCAAATGTTAATATATTTCATAAATTTTATAATTATGATTGTAGTGACAGTAAAATGATGGTTGACAAGTCATTTCAGGGTGATGAAAAAATGAATTTTTTGGATAACTATGTAAACAGTGGGCCGTATGAATAAATTGTAGTAAAGTTGAGTTTACTACATTCTCGGTAGTAAACGCTATATGTGGAACAAGAGTGGAACATGTTTGTGTCATTTTCCTTTCTACACCTTTCGAACATACTACAAACAACGCATTGCTATGAATAAAGGTAGCATTTACTACAAAGCTACTGGTAGTTAGCTTCAGAGGTTGCTACACATGCTTTGAGATTGCGGAATTGAATGGAATCATTTACTTTTGAGTAAAAATCATGGGAAAAAGATATGAGTTTTGATATTTCGGAAGGTATTTTGAGTTTTGCTTAGGAATTCTGAGGTTACGAAAACATTCGCCCCGCCAATTCTGAGATTCCAGTAGGATTACCGGCAGTAGCAATTTGTAATATCCGTGTGAATTCTGGCATTACGATAATTATGTTATTTTCTAGGAATTTTAGGATGTCGATAGGAATTCAGATATTTATAATGTAATTCTGAATTTAACGTGTAAATTCTAACATCTCAGAATGGCTTTTGAATTCCGGAATGGATCATTAAAATAACCAAAACGGCCGCTATGAGAAGTACAGGTAGCGCCACCGTAGCCTTGTGTGTTTGACAGAACAGCAATTTTGTCACAATGTTAAATCCCATATACAGTGGCGCCTTTGTTTTGATGCGGTGAGCACTTGCAAAAACTACATTCAATGATCCATTCCTGTAGGAACTTTGAGATTCCGATAGGGATGTCGGATTTTTAATGATAATCCTGAAAGTTTAAATGCCATTCTAGGAATATTGCGGAAATATTAGGAATCTGGTAAAAACTCTATAATTGGGGTGGGAATGGGATTCCGAATATTAATCTGTAATCTCTTGGAATTCTGTGGGTATCTTTGAGACGGTATTTCTTTAAGAATCTATGAGATTACGGGGGGATTCCTGCGAATTATTGTGTGAATATTTGTAATTCTGAAAATCAATCTTTGTAATTATTGTTAAAACCTTCAAGATGACGTTGGTCTCCAGTTCCGTTGGAATTTCAAAGCAAAGCTTTAATATAAACGTTTTGAATGTCGGTAAATATTTTATAGATTTCAATGGGATTTTTTTGTGAAATCGATAAGAATTTTATAAATTTCAAAGGGAACCCTGGTGTTTTAGGGGAGATCCTCATTGAATTTTAACGACTACCAATGGAATCACTACAATTCCCATAACAACCTCGACATTCTAAGTTCTAGACAATCCAAGGATACTATCAGAAACCCCACCAAAATAACGAGAATATCACATAAACACTTAGAACTTCCGAAATTCAGCATGCTGTTAAGAAAACACACGGGGAGCATCAAAATTCTACCACAATTTCACCAGAATCTCAGTACTGATGCTAGAAAATATGTGGTTCCGAATTTGATAGCTGTAATCTCAAGATCTCTTCATAGATGTTAAGCTAGTATTTAAAAAAACATCAATCACTGGCGTTGACGAAGGCCAAAAACCACCCAGAAAATTCTTTGATGTACCATCATCATAAAATCATAGACATAAAGAGAATAAGGCAATCCATGAGACAGCTGCGATCAGCTGGTTTTTTGTTTACCATGAGCTTTTGACGTTTCGCGATCGGAGTGACCGTTCGATTACAAAGGAAAATGATAAGCTCCGATAACACTCGCATGTTTTGTTTACTCTTTCGTTCCGGTTGCATTCACACTTTTAGCTGTCAGTCTTATCACGGAAGGTCCTCATGGATAGCCTTATACCAGACTAATCGCAAAATTACA
The DNA here is from genome assembly GCF_002204515.2 of Aedes aegypti. Lineage (NCBI taxonomy): Eukaryota > Metazoa > Arthropoda > Insecta > Diptera > Culicidae > Aedes > Aedes aegypti. Next base: position 153,450,658 of record NC_035107.1, on the reverse strand, counting down.
CTACAAATCTTGTCAAATTACAGCACCTTCATGATTGTGCAAATTGTCGCGTAAACGATTAGATTCCATGCATTTCCTTCACATGCATGATTGCATTAATTTTAAGCGTCACTCTGAATAGATTGTTCTTTACGTGCAGAATCACTCTGCACTCTGCATGGAAATTTCTTAACGTGCAGCTTCAGTCACTGCTCATGTTCGAAAGTAGTAAGTACTACATGTTCGAAAAGTTTTTTATTCATACCAAAAGTGTAGTAAACTTTGTGGATTTTGTTTTTGAGTAGATGCTACATGTAGTAAAGTTCAAAGTTTTTTATTCATATCACCCAGTGTCACGTTGCTAAATGTTCTAAAAATTTACTATTTCACACATTTAAATTACTACAGTTAACTCTCCCTTACTCGATATTCTGTAACTCGATATTTCCCCTAACTCGATGGAAAGCGCGGTCCCTTCAATCTAGCATAATTTGATCCCTCTGTAAGTCGGTACCTCTCTAACTCGATGCGATCTGTTTCAGTTTCCCATGCAAGTTTACCTCTCTAACTCGATATTTCCATAAAAATTTTCGAATATTCTCCAAATGTTAATAAATTTCATAAATTTGATAATTATGATTATAGTGATAGTAAAATGAAGGTTGACAGATCATTTCAGGGTGATATAAAATTGTGTTTTTCAAGACTATGCAAAAAGTGTCACGTTGCTAATTTTACTAAAGTTTACTTATTTTCACATTTAATTTACTATTTTGAATGTACTTTGTCAAAATAATCAAAATTTCAAAAATTGAAAAATTTGTGTTCTGTATCTCGATACCTCCCTAACTCGATGGTCCCTTCAATATCGATTTAGGGAGAGATGACTGTATTTTGAATGTACTTTGTCGAAATAATCAAAATTTCAAAAATTATTGATAAATTTGTGTTCTGTATTTCGATAACTCGATGGTCCCTTCAATATCGAGTTAGGGAGAGATGACTGTATTATGATAGTTGGTCATGTTCTGCATGCAACTTTCCCTTGCTAGGTAGCTTCTAAAAAGAGTACAAGACGTTTTTTGTAAACGGTCTAAATTTTGACGTTTCAAAACAAACCGGGCAATAGGCCTTTTCATGTGACAGGTCCGTCTATGCATTTGTTTACATCGGTGGAGGACCGGTGCATACACGAGGCTGTCATTTTCATAGAAGAACTGTCAAAGAGCTCCCCGATCAGCTGTTTTGGAACGTCATGTGAATAGGCCTATATGCCCCTCCCATAGAAAAACGTTCCACAGCGTGTTAGAAATGATCGAAGAGAAATTCCCCCACTTGCTAAGCTTAAAAGGGTCCATTAGCAGTCTTCTCCCGGTAAAAGTTTTTGTAATAAGTACAATAGTAAAGGGCTTCATTTACAACGAGGCTTGCTTATCGGATGCAACATTTTGCGCCAAAAGGCTGATTTTCGATATTTTTGAAAATGTTTCGGATCTGAAAAAGCCGCGCAGAATCATATTCGGTCTCAAATATTCCTTGGAAAATCAAAACATCGATACCTGTCATGAGATGTACCAGATTACCTTTATGCTGCTTTACGAAACGATACGAAAAAAAATGATAAAGGTGCTTCGATACAAAGCTGCATTTTTCTTTGTCAATATATAGGGGGAGATCCCCCAGTGCCGGACAGCACCCAATACCGGACAAAGTCGAAACATTGAGAAATCATCCCAAGTAACCATGGAGCATTATATCATTGCATATGTAATGCAGCTGCATTACCGTAAGCCTACCATTAAAGTAGTATTAAAGTGGAAATGGGCACTTTTACAGTTGAACTAATGCAAGAATGTCGATAAAGCAATCAAGCAATTTATAAAGTGATATAAGGGCAGCAGTGCAATTCATAAAGTGATATTAGTGGATTGATACATTTGCAATGTTGTCCCGTGCCTGTGATGGTAGCAAAGCTCAAAGCTTTGAGCCAACCCTTTTCCAGTAGAGAAGCTAGGCAAAATACATGACGCTTCGATGCTTACTAACTTTAAAATGACTTGCTCAAATTTTCACCACCTAATTTAAAAAAAAAATCCAATCTGGTCGCTCCCTTGCGACGCCTATGCACCTATTCGTTTCCATCATTTGCTTCTATAGACTCCCTTTTCCTTTGAGTCGCATGACCGCTACAGCCATAAAACACAAATAATACAAGTCGATTTCCTCAGAATGAAAACGTATCTTTGTTTGTTTGACGTCAATGAACTTTCAGTCAACGTCAGTCCAACAAGGAATTGGATGTTTTGCAGCAATTCTGTTTATATTTGCATTCTCACAGCAAACAAAAGCTATGTTGTGACAGTTCTCAAGGCAAACACAGAAAATTTTGCCAACATTGCACTACTACGCAGGCAACTGGATTGGTCTATTTGTATAGCTGAGTGTAGTGTGTGTGCGTCTGTGTTAGCGCTATATAAATACGTTAGCGTGTTGTGAGTAGCGGATCCGGCATTTCATCAATCCATTTGAAAATCATTTTTTTAACATATGCACATAATTTTTGTCATTTGCCTTATTGAAATCCAACTTTTTTTATTTGTATCCGTACAGGGAATATACGATCATGAATTAGGACGGTATCTTCGATTTGATGAGGAATTAATTGTCCCAATAATAGAAAACACGCCATTTGAAAAAGATTTAGAGCAACGAATGGAACATGCTATGAAAGAATATCCTGGAAGCTCTGCAGTTCTAGTCAGACGACATGGAGTATACGTTTGGGGACACACATGGCAAAAAGCAAAGGCAATGTAAGTATTTTTTGTATTTATTTGTTTTCATTTAAATGAATTAATATTTCTTTTTGTTATAAATATTTTAGGGCTGAATGTTACGACTATTTATTTTCTTTGACTGTGGAGATGAAAAAACTTGGACTTGACCCAAATGATATTCCAAAGTACTATAGAAGCAATAAATAAAATGTAAAATTAGAAATGAATATATATACTGCAAACTAATTCATATTATAGCTTCACATAAATTCATGGGTAAGAATAATAAAAATGTTTGTAATATGCAAAATAGGAAGTTTTTTTTAGTAAAATGTACGCAAATAAATTGTTTGTAATAAAGCATATAAGTCAATTCTGATTCCAATCACAATCTATATCTCTTCGAGCAAAATAGACCGATATGCCGATAAACAATTTCAAAATATATCTCTAACTGTATTAAGTGAAAAAATTCATAACTACGCAGGATGCTTCCTTTATACTACTTTCAGACTACAGCTGATAAAACGTAATATAAGCTTTCTTGATATCAGAAACCATACATCTAGCTTTCCCTGGAAATAAGAGGTATGATTGCTGATAAGATTGCTCATATTACTTAATATCTAGTCTGAACGTAGTATTACGTCTAGTGAAGCATTCTGGAAAATATTTATGACACTAGTAGATTTTCACACGCCCATCTTATTTTTTTTTTTTCGAAATAGCTGTAATGTCCTGGTTTAGGGGCACTTCGGATTAGGGAGGGTTTGCAGAGAGTTGTTGTCTGGTTGATAGCCGAAATAGAACTGCCGGCTCATAGCTCTTTTTATTTTCAGGAAGGCTTTATAATGAGATAGCTTGATGTGTAGCAGTTGATGTTGTCTCTTTTTCAGAGCTGTCATTTGACAGGATACATCAATAGCAATAGTGAAAAATTTGACGTTAGTTGTTTTGGGATGAGACTTAGTGATATCAAGAGTTTGACGAAGCAATAATATAAAACGACCGATTGGTTTACAGGTTAAACACGAACTGACTTTATTTATTCTCTCGTATTTTAGCGCACACTCAATACAAGGGGTCTATCGATTTAACCCCACTACAGTACTCTCCTCAGTTACACCATAAAACGAATCCTATGATCTGATGGAGTAACTTTTAAACTTTTATCTTTAATTGTAAAATCGCTAATAGAATCATTGAAACCAAATACTGGTTTAAGACGATCAATCGAAATTCGTTGGGATTTTCCATGAATTTTCTATGTTTCTGCAATACTTTGAACGGCCCTTCATATGGTCGTTGGAGTGGTTTTTTAACAGAGTCGATTCGCACGAAAACATGGGAACATTTGGCCAAATCTTGATGAACAAACACGGACGGCTTAGAATGGTGATTAGGGGAACGTGGTTGTAGATGATCCATCGTTTCTTGTAATTGTACCAGGAAGTCAGCTTGATGAAGTAGTATTCAAAATATTCACCGATAAACGCAATGCTTGACCGTAGACTAAATCCGCCACCGAACAGTCCAAATCATCTCTATATAATGTACGTAGACCCAAAAAAATCAACGGCAAACGATCGCTCCAATGTTTTGAATCAACTGCCATAATAGCAGCTTTCAACGTTCTATGGAAACGCTCAACTAAACCGTTCGCCTGCGGATGATATGCTGTGGTCCGAAGATGTTTGAATCCCATAATCTGGGACAATTCACGGAATAAACATGATTCGAACTTTGCCCTGATCGGTTGTTATTTTCTCCGGAACTCCAAACCGAGAAATCCACGTTGAACAAAACGCGCGTGCCACGGTGTCCGCTGTCGTATCAGCCAAAGGGATTGCTTCAGGCCATCGAGTGAACCGGTCAACGATCGTGAGCAAATAGCGATTACCATTAGAAGGTGGTAACGGGCCAACTAAATCCATATGTACGTGGCGGAATCGTGCTTTAGGCAATTCGAAACTTAGAACTGCTGCTTTCGTGTGCCGATGAATTTTTGATTTCTGGCTCTCGATACAATTTTTGACGTGAGTCCTAACGTCTTTGTTCATGTAAGTCCATACAAATCTGTCCGATAACAAACGACGAGTGGATCTAATTCCAGGATGCGAAACACCATGAAGATACTGCAAAATTTGATGACGATACTGTTTAGGAAAATAAGGACGTACCTTTCCGGGAATGGAGACATCACAGTAGAGCGCTTTAGGAGTAAGTGGAGTTTGCCGAAGTTCCAATTTTAATGCTGTAGTCGATGCTATCAATGATGCTAACTCACTATCGCCAGCTTGATCAATAGCCAACTGCTCGTAATCGATAAGCGATGGAGTCGAAATTGCTGCCACACGAGATAGAGCGTCTGCAACGGTATTTTTACTACCACTAATATGTCGAATATCGGTAGTAAAGTTAGAAATATAATTCAAATACCTTTGTTCATGCGGCAATCGATTATCGGTGCTGGAACCCATAGCAAACGTAAGCGGTTTGTGGTCGGTGAATATGACCAACTTCCTACCCTCCACAAGGTAACGAAAATATTGGACGGCTTTTTGCTGTCAATTCACGTCCGAACGTCGAGTAATTCCGTTGTGCTTTGTACAATTTTTCCGAAAAGAATCCAAGTGGCTGCCAATTATCCCCATCGAGCTGCTGAAGTGCTGCTCCTATCGCAGTGTTCGAAGCATCAACCATAAGAGCAAGGGCCTTAGCGGAGTCCGGATAATGCAGCAGTGTTGCGTCCGAGAGGGATTTTTCGCACTTATGGAAAGCTAACCGTGTTGTGTCCGTCCAACATATTTTTCTCATGTCATTCTTTTTGTTCCCCGGAATAAGCGCTTGGAGTTCAATCTGGATGGCAGATGCGTGCGGAATGAACCGCTTATAGCCATTTACGAGTGCCAAGAAACGGCGCAAATCCTTCACAGTAACCGGGAGAGGGAAATTCGTCACGGCCTTCACGCGTTCCGGTAAGGGTAGAACTCCGGTACTACTCACCGAATAACCTAAAAAATCCACCTTCTCTTGAGCGAATTCACTTTTTTCTAGGTTGATTACCAGGCCGTGATCATGCAGGCGTTCGAAGACAATTCGCACGTGCCGCATGTGCTCTTCTTGACTAGAAGAAGCGATACATATATCGTCTATGTACACTACCACAAAATCCAGGTCGCCTAGGATCTTGTGCATGAAGCGCTGAAACGTTTGTCCGGCATTGCAAAGGCCGAACTGCATACGAGGGAACTTAAATAATCCGAATGGCGTGATCACTGCGGTTTTTTCGATATCATCTTCATTCACAGGAATTTGATGGTACGCTCGAACCAAGTCAAGAGTAGTAAAAACAGACTTCCCCTGAAAGTATATAAACTAATATAAGCTTTCTTGATATTAGAAACCATACATCTAGCTTTCCCTGGAAATAAGAGGTATGATTGCTGATAAGATTGCTCATATTACTTAATATCTAGTCTGAACGTAGTATTAAGTCTAGTGAAGCATTCTGGAAAATATTTATGACACTAGTAGATTTTCACACGCCCATCTTATTTTTTTTTTCGAAATAGCAATAGTGAAAATTTGACGTTAGTTGTTTTGGGATGAGACTTAGTGATATCAAGAGTTTGACGAAGCAATAATATAAAACGACCGATTGGTTTACAGGTTAAAAACGAACTGACTTTATTTATTCTCTCGTATTTTAGCGCACATTCAATACAAGGGGTCTATCGATTGAACCCCACTACAGTACTCTCCTCAGTTACACCATAAAACGAATCCTGTGACCTGATGGAGTAACTTTTAAACTTTTATCTTTAATTGTAAAATCGCTAATAGAATCATTGAAACCAAATACTGGTTTAAGACGATCAATCGAAATTCGTTGGGATTTTCCATGAATCTGAACATCCATGAATTTTCCATGTTTCTGCAATACTTCGAACGGCCCTTCATATGGTCGTTGGAGTGGTTTTTTAACAGAGTCGATTCGCACGAAAACATGGGAACATTTGGCCAAATCTTGATGAACAAACACGGACGGCTTAGAATGGGGAACGTGGTTGTAGATGATCCATCGTTTCTTGTAATTGTACCAGGAAGTCAGCTTGATGAAGTTCTGCCGGATAGTATTCAAAATATTCACCAGATAAACGCAATGCTTGACCGTAGACTAAATCCGCCACCGAACAGTCCAAATCTTCTCTATATAATGCACGCAGACCCAACAAAATCAACGGCAAACGATTGCTCCAATGTTTTGAATCAACTGCCATAATAGCAGCTTTCAACGTTCTATGGAAACGCTCAACTAAACCGTTCGCCTGCGGATGATATGCTGTGGTCCGAAGATGTTTGAATCCCATAATCTGGGACAATTCACGGAATAAACATGATTCGAACTTTGCCCTGATCGGTTGTTATTTTCTCCGGAACTCCAAACCGAGAAATCCACGTTGAACAAAACGCGCGTGCCACGGTGTCCGCTGTCATATCAGCCAAAGGGATTGCTTCAGGCCATCGAGTGAACCGGTCAACGATCGTGAGCAAATAGCGATTACCATTAGAAGGTGGTAACGGGCCAACTAAATCCATATGTACGTGGCGGAATCGTGCTTTAGGCAATTCGAAACTTAGAACTGCTGCTTTCGTGTGCCGATGAATTTTTGATTTCTGGCTCTCGATACAATTTTTGACGTGAGTCCTAACGTCTTTGTTCATGTAAGTCCATACAAATCTATCCGATAACAAACGACGAGTGGATCTAATTCCAGGATGCGAAACACCATGAAGATACTGCAAAATTTGATGACGATACTGTTTAGGAACATAAGGACGTACCTTTCCGGGAATGGAGACATCACAGTAGAGTGCTTTAGGAGTAAGTGGAGTTTGCCGAAGTTCCAATTTTAATGCTGTAGTCGATGCTATCAATGATGCTAACTCACTATCGCCAGCTTGATCAATAGCCAACTGCTCGTAATCGATAAGCGATGGAGTCGAAATTGCTGCCACACGAGATAGAGCGTCTGCAACGGTATTTTTACTACCACTAATATGTCGAATATCGGTAGTAAAGTTAGAAATATAATTCAAATACCTTTGTTCATGCGGCAATCGATTATCGGTGCTGGAACCCATAGCAAACGTAAGCGGTTTGTGGTCGGTGAATATGACCAACTTCCTACCCTCCACAAGGTAACGAAAATATTGGACGGCTTTTTCAGTCAATTCACGTCCGAACGTCGAGTAATTCCGTTGTGCTTTGGACAATTTTTCCGAAAAGAATCCAAGTGGCTGCCAATTATCCCCATCGAGCTGCTGAAGTGCTGCTCCTATCGCAGTGTTCGAAGCATCAACCATAAGAGCAAGGGCCTTAGCGGAGTCCGGATAATGCAGCAGTGTTGCGTCCGAGAGGGATTTTTCGCACTTATGGAAAGCTAACCGTGTTGTGTCCGTCCAACATATTTTTCTCATGTCATTCTTTTTGTTCCCCGGAATAAGCGCTTGGAGTTCAATCTGGATGTCAGATGCGTGCGGAATGAACCGCTTATAGCCATTTACGAGTGCCAAGAAACGGCGCAAATCCTTCACAGTAACCGGGAGAGGGAAATTCGTCACGGCCTTCACGCGTTCCGGTAAGGGTAGAACTCCGGTACTACTCACCGAATAACCTAAAAAATCCACCTTCTCTTGAGCGAATTTACTTTTTTCTAGGTTGATTACCAGGCCGTGATCATGCAGGCGTTCGAAGACAATTCGCACGTGCCGCATGTGCTCTTCTTGACTAGAAGAAGCGATACATATATCGTCTATGTACACTACCACAAAATCCAGGTCGCCTAGGATCTTGTGCATGAAGCACTGAAACGTTTGTCCGGCATTGCAAAGGCCGAACTGCATACGAGGGAACTTAAATAATCCGAATGGCGTGATCATTGCGGTTTTTTTCGATATCATCTTCATTCATAGGAATTTGATGGTACGCTCGAACCAAGTCAAGAGTAGTAAAAACGGACTTCCCCTGTATTGCGGCCCACTGTTCACAATTGCAACGCCGCGGCCCACTGTTACGAAAGAGCACAACCGTGAACGTGTTCTGTTTTGTTGTTGTTGTGCAGCCTCGCAGCATAAATGTTGATTAATAGAGAGTGCAAAAGAGGGATAAAACAGCCATCGCAGCTGATCGGTGATCAATTTAGAAAGGCAATTGAGGTGGAAGATGGTGTTTTCTCCATCAGCAATTAGTGTTTGCCAGTGAAGTTTCCTGTGATTTGTTCCTTCGATTGTGATTGTTAGGTGTTAGAATATCGTCGAATATACCGTTGTTTACCGTAAGATTACGTTTGTTCAATGTGTGTCGTATGTGCTAATGTTGATTATTGTAAATAGGATTACCCTGCACACCCGGAGGTAGAGTAAGAGGAGCAATTGTAGCCGAAGGGAAAAAACTAGATTGTAAGTCGTTTGTATTTAATTGTTTGTATTAAGGTTTAACGTAAATGTTGTAAATATATTTCTAGTTGAGTTTGTTGCGAGCCGACATACTGTGAGATCGTTTTTACCCGCATCCGAAGGGTGCGAACATTTTCTCAAAATCTATTTACCACCATGGCCTACAAATACCCGTGCTGCGATGAAGGGGAGGATTTCGATGCCAGCGTTCGTTGTGAAAGGTGTGAAGAATGGTACCACTTTTACTGCGTGAACGTGGATGATAGTGTCGCCGAAGTTGTCTGGTACTGTGGGACCTGCCTAGGAGAGGATCGAGACATCCGTACTTCGTTGGGTGCCCCAGGCAACACCGCCATATCTCCAGTGGTGTTCAACCATCCCAGGCAGATTGAGGGTGATAGGGCAGGTATCGGTAAGTCGACGAGAAGCAAGACCAAAGGTCGCATCACAAGGGACCAAGCGCAGGATGAGATTGTCGAAGATGTTGAAGTAGACAACTCAACTCAAGCAGAAGATCAGGAGACAATAGATACAGAAAGAAAGCAAGAAGAAGAAGAAGCAAATGAAGATGACCGCGACGCGATTTTGCATGCTTTGACGGAGGCATTCGGTCGTTATTGCAACCAGGTCAAGCGTTCAGAGTCTATTCCTGTGAAGAAGCCCGATCGTGTTCGTGAGAGTGTCAAGAAAAGTGCCAGTTTGGGTGCCAGAGTGTCGTCGGCGGAGTCGACGCGTACCCGTGCGTGGAGAGAACTTCAAGAACTCGAGGAGTGGAACCGATTGGAAGAGCAAGAGGAAGAGAATCAGCGTAAAATCCTGGAGCTGGAGCGGAAGAGAATAGCCCGGAAGAAGAAAGTGCTGGAAAGAAGGTCGGAATTGCGGAAAATCATCGACCAGGGAAGGAAGATGGAAGAATTCGTGTTCAACGAGGATGAATTCCCAGAAATGGAGGCTGCAGTTGAGTTCGACGAGGACCTGGAACTGGAAATGTTTCCGAAGGATGTTGGACCATTACAGCGTCGGAAGAATACGAGACCACCGAAACCCCAGAAGTTGGACGTCAGACTTCCAAGGCCGTCGTTTGAAGAAGAATTATGTGTTCGTCATACTGATTTCGACGGAGAGTGTAGTGAAGAACGAGGCGCTATCCGTCGCAGTTTGAGTCGGATCAAGATGCCAGAGCCAGGTCCATCGCGGCTTCAAATTGCTTCAAGGCAGGTGTTTCCAAGGAACCTCCCAAAGTTCAATGGCGCTGCCGAAGAATGGCCAATATTCATCAGCGCTTACGAACAAGCAAATCAGTCCTGCGGCTTCACCAATGCTGAGAATTTGGTCCGTCTATAGGAAGCATTGAAAGGGAAAGCATTGGAAACGGTCCGAAATCGACTGCTTCTGCCGGAGAACGTCCCGTTGATAATCGAGAAGCTGAAGAAGCGGTTCGGAAATCCAGAAGTCTTGTCGACGAGGTTAGCAAATCGGATTCAGCAACTTGAAGGACCGAAGGTCGAGAGTCTAGAGTCGGTGATAGAGTTCGGGAAAGCCGTAGAAGAATCCACCCAACACCTGAAGGCGGCAGGACTTGTGAACCACCTGAAAAATCCGATTTTGATGCAGAGTTTGGTTCAGAAACTGCCATCGTATTACGCCATGGAGTGGGTGGAGTATAAGCGACGAGCCAAAGCCGTTGACCTCGAAACATTTGGTGCGTTCATGGAGTGTCTGGTGGAAAAGGCATTGGAGGCAACCTTTGAGAAGTCGGAAGAGATCGAGCGTTCCAAATCGCGGGATAAGTCGAGGACGAAAGCCTTCGTTCACGCCACCGACGGAGGAAGCACTCAATCCGGTCAAAAGAGCGTAACGGAGAAATCAAAGTCGAATTTGCCGCCTCAGTCTCTTCGCCGGGACTTGAAATGTTCGGTTTGCCAAGAACCCGGGCATTTTGGGAGAAACTGTCAGGGATTGCTGAAACAGGACCTGGAAGGGCGATGGAAGACGGTCGAGAAATTGAAGCTGTGTCCTCTTTGTTTGTACGACCATGGCCAGCGATCGTGTCGTATAAAGCCCCAAACACAATGTGAACGGCAGCACGGTACAACGGCAAAACGGCAAGCCCATTTTGATCTACATTCTACTTGTTAAATCCATGTTGAAACAGATTAAGTCGACATTGATCAAAACATTGAAATGTCATTCAAGTCGGTGTTGCCGTTTTGCCGTTCTTTCCGTAATACCGTTGCATTGTGTTTGACCCTTAAGGATACAGTGCAAGGTGGAAGGATGTCAAGAATGCCATAACGCTCTGCTACATGGACGTCGAAAACAAGCATCGACAGTTCAAGCACAGTGCAACAGTCATCGCCATGAAACCCGAGCAGTGTTGTTCAGGATGATTCCGGTAATGCTGTACAATGGGAAGAAGAAGGTCGACACGCTTGCGTTGATCGATGAAGGATCGTCCGTTACCATGATCGACAGTGAGTTGGCGAAAACGCTAGGTGTCGACGGGCCGATAGAACCGTTGGAGATGACTTGGACGAACGGTGTGCAGCGTACAGAATATTAATCCAAGAAGGTTGTGCTGGAGATATCCGCCATAAATTCGAGGGAGCGGTATGAGCTGGTGAAAGCCCACACGGTGCATAGGTTAGACCTCCCTACACAGAAGATGGACGCAAGAAAGCTAGTGGATGAGTTCAGGCACCTGGACCACATCGATATTCCCAGCTATGGCAGAAGTGTACCGAAGATCATGTTAGGAATCGACAACCTACATGTGATCGCTCCGCTAGATTCGTGGATCGGAGAATGCGGCGAACCAGTTGCCGTGCTTTGCAAGCTTCGTTGGGCAGTGTATGGACAGCAAGCGAAGGTCGTAGACAGAGTCCATTTCTTGGGCCATCATCGATGCTCGTGCGAAGAGTGTAGCAAGGCAGATAAAGGGTTGGATGAGCTGCTGAAACAACACTACCAGCTGGAAGAAATTGGAGTTTCCCCTGTTCGCCTGGAGTCGGATGAAGATCGCAGAGCACGTGAGATTCTGGAGAAGACTACCCGGAGGGTTGGCGAAAGGTTCGAGACCGGACTGTTATGGAAGGAAGATGATGTTACATTTCCGGAAAGCTTCGACATGGCCTTGAGAAGGATGCGGAGTTTGGAGGCGCGAATGAATCGGAATCCTGGATTTCATCAGATTCTTGAGAAGCAGTTGGAAGATTATCTGGTCAAGGGTTACGCACATCGTATCACTGAGCAAGAGTTGAACGAGACGCCGAAAGGTAAAGAGTGGTACTTGCTGCTGAATTACGTAACGAACCCTAAAAAGCCGGGCAAGGTACGATTAGTCTGGGACGCAGCTGCCAAAGCGCATGGAGTGTCGTTCAACGATATGCTACTGAAAGGACCGGACATGATTACTTCGTTACCAGCGGTGATTAACGGCTTTCGCGAGAAAAGGATAGCATTCGGCGGTGACATAAAGGAAATGTTTCACCAAGCACTGGTGCGACCGGAGGATCGTCAAGCCCAACGATTCCTGTTCCCTGGTGCGGATGGAGAAGTGGAAATCTACGTGATGGATGTGGTGATTTTCGGATCGAGTTGTTCGCCTTGCTCTGCGCAATTCGTCAAGAATCTGAATGCTCAAGAACATGCTGAACAGTATCCAGAAGCAGCGGACGCGATTGTTCGGAAGCACTACGTCGACGACTATTTTGACAGCGCCGACACCGAAGAGGAAGCAGTTAGAAAGGCCAGTGACGTCTGCCGAGTACATGCCAAAGGAGGTTTCGAGATTCGGAACTGGGTCAGTAATTCGGAGGAAGTTTTGCGGCAGCTCGGAGAGCCAAAGTGTGCGGCGAAGCCGCTAGAAGTCGACAAGAACTGCCCCACGGAGAGAGTTCTCGGAGTATTGTGGGACCCGGAAGGAGATAATTTCGTGTTTTCAACGGAGATTCGACAAGACCTTCAGGCCTACATCCGAGAAAACGCCTGGCCTACGAAAAGGATTGCATTGAGGTGTATTGTAAGCATGTTTGACCCGAAACAATTTCTCGCTCCCCTGTTGATACAGGGAAGGATCATCATGCAGGACGTGTGGCGTAGCTGCATCGGCTAAGACGATAAGCTCACCGAAGAGCATTATGAGAAATGGAAGAAGTGGACAAGCCTGTTCCACCTGATTGACGAAATTCGAGTTCCACGATGTTATCTCGGTGGACTAGAGTCGGAGGCGTACCAGACAGTGCAGCTACACGTGTTTACCGACGCCGGAGAAAAGGCCTATGGGTGCGTTGCCTACTTCAGGTTCGAGAACGGCGGAGTCGTTCAGTGCGCATTCATCGAGGCGAAGGCGAAGGTGGCTCCACTTCAGTACTTGTCTATCCCGAGGATGGAGTTGGAGGCCGCTATTCTTGGTGCTCGGATGATGAAGTCGATTTGTGAAAATCATTCCTTTCCCGTGTTGAAGAGGTTCCTGTGGTGTGATTCAGATACAGTGGTGTCATGGGTGAAGTCCGATCAACGAAGATACAGACCGTTCGTCGCTTATCGAATCGGAGAGATCATCAGCACCACGAATCCAGAAGATTGGCGTTGGGTCAACTCGGAGAGCAATCCAGCGGACGATCTGACGAAGTGGGGAAAAGAAACGGAAATAAAGTCGAGAAACCGATGGTACAAAGGACCGGAATTCCTGTATCAAGGAGAGGAAAATTGGCCGAAGCAGAACCGTCCGAGAGTAGAGGTCGCCGAGGAACTTCGAGCAAGTGTGCTGTTCCATTACATTGCGTTGCCCGAAGGTTTGATGGAGAGGATGCAACACATCTCGAGATGGTCGGTGATGGTCCGGACGATAGCAGCGATGTTCCGCTTCGTATCCAACTGTCGTCGTCGTATTCAGAAGAAGCCGATTGAAGCATTGCGGAAAACCGATGGTGGATGTATCTCGAGCGATGAAGTACCGTTGCGGCAGGAAGAATACCATGCGGCGGAGGTCCTCTTGTGGAAGGCGGTTCAAGCAGACGAGTTCGCCGATGAAGTGAGGACAATGCTGAAGAACAAGGAGTTGCCGTTATCGGAAGAGATACCTCTCGAACGTATAAGTTCGTTGTTTCGCCTGGCACTGTTTCTGGATGAAGACGGAGTCGTTCGGATGGAAGGTCGAACCGGAGCAGCGGAGTATGCAGCGTTCGATGCAAGATTCCTGATTGTTTTGTCGAAGGACCACGTGGTGACGAAGAGACTGTTGGAGCATTACCACCGGCAGTTTGGCCATAGCAGCAGAGAAACCGTGGTGAATGAAATACGGCAGCGGTTTTACATCCCGACGTTAAGAGTGCAGGTCGACAAGGTGATACGTGGATGCATGTGGTGCAAGATTCAGAAGGCGAAGCCAACTGTGCCTAGAATGGCACCATTACCAGGACAGCGTTTAGCGGCGAAGGTCGATCCGTTCTCCTACGTCGGTATCGATTACGTCGGCCCACTAGATGTGTCCATTGGACGAAGGAAGGAGAAAAGATGGGTGGCACTCTTCACTTGCATGACAGTGCGAGCAGTGCATCTGGAGGTGGCGTATAGCCTGACGACGGAGTCGTGCAAAATGGCGATCAGGAGGTTCGTGAAGCGACGTGGCAGTCCAACCGAGATTTTTTCGGATAACGGCACTAACTTCGTGGGTGCAAACCGAGACCTAGTTCGAGAGATAAACGCGGGATGTGCAGATACATTCACCAGTTCGAAGACTCGTTGGACGTTTAATCCACCGTCAGCACCACATATGGGTGGTGCGTGGGAGAGAATGGTGCGCTCGGTGAAAGAGGCATTGAAGGCGTTCACCGACGGACGGAAGCTGACGGATGAAATCCTGCACACGGTGTTGGTAGAAGCAGAATACCTGGTGAACTCGCGTCCATTGACGTACGTGTCCACCAACGTGAAAGAGGACCAGGAAGCGCTAACACCGAACCACTTTCTGCGTGGCTGTTCGACTTTGGAGTGTCTGCCGTCAAGAGATCCCGTAGATTTGGCCGATACGTTGCGGAGCAGTTACAATCGAGCACAGTTTCTGACGGATGGTTTCTGGGACCGTTGGCAAAAGGAGTACTTGCCGACGCTGAACAAGAGGACGAAATGGTTCGTCGACCGGCGACAAGTGGCGGTCGGAGACTTGGTGTTTGTTGCTGAAGGTGACAAGCGAAATAGTTGGGAGCGAGGCATTGTGAAGGAAGTGTTCACCGGAAAGGACGGGCGGATTCGTTCGGCGAATGTGCAGACGAGCAGAGGTGTGAAAACTAGGCCGGTAGCAAAGCTTGCCGTTCTGGAGATCGACTCGGAGGAGTAACCCCTGTTCCGCACCCGAGAAGCAGCCACAGGGTTTACGGGTGGGGGGATGTTGCGGCCCACTGTTCGCAATTGCAACGCCGCGGCCCACTGTTACGAAAGTGCACAACCGTGAACGTGTTCTGTTTTGTTGTTGTTGTGCAGCCTCGCAGCATAAATTTTGATTAATAGAGAGTGCAAAAGAGGGAGAAAACAGCCATCGCAGCTGATCGGTGATCAATTTAGAAAGGCAACTGCGGTGGAAGATGGTGTTTTCTCCATCAGCAATTAGTGTTTGCCAGTGAAGTTTCCTGTGATTTGTTCCTTCGATTGTGATTGTTAGGTGTTAGAATATCGTCGAATATACCGTTGTTTACCGTAAGATTACGTTTGTTCAATGTGTGTCGTATGTGCTAATGTTGATTATTGTAAATAGGATTACCCTGCACACCCGGAGGTAGAGTAAGAGGAGCAATTGTAGCCGAAGGGAAAAAACTAGATTGTAAGTCGTTTGTATTTAATTGTTTGTAATAAGGTTTAACGTAAATGTTGTAAATATATTTCTAGTTGAGTTTGTTGCGAGCCGACATACTGTGAGATCGTTTTTACCCGCATCCGAAGGGTGCGAACACCCTGAAAGGCATACAAAAGATCTTGTATGTGCGACACAGGATAACGATCGGGTACGGATACCTTGTTTAACGCACGGTTGTCGCCAGCAAAACGCCATTGCCCATCTTTTTTTTTCGGCACGCAGTGTAATGGGCTTGCCCAGCTGCTTGATGATGGACGGCACACACCAAGATCACACATCAACTTAAACTCCTTCTTGGCAGCATTCACTTTATCCGGCGGCATACAACGAACTTTAAAGGCAACTGGAGGGCCCTTAGTTTGAATGAAATGCTTCACATCATGTTTTGCAACACTTCCAATAGTAGTTGGTATTGTTATCTCACGAAATTCTTGCAGCAGATCGCGGAACGGATGGCAAAGCCCAATGGTAGTCACGCCGAATATTGATGATATTGCTCTACCTCCACACGTATGTAATCTCGTTTTTCCATCAACGAGACGACGATTCTTAAGATCGACTAGTAATCCAAAATTTGCTAAAAAATCGGCCCCGATGATAGCTATTTGAACATCAGCAATCAAAAAATTCCAGCAAAATTTTCGTCGAAGTGCAAAGTCCGTGTCGATGTATCGTGAACCATACACTTTGATACTGCTACCAATCTGCAGCGTGAAGTCGAATATGAACGGGTTTCTGTTGTCTTTGTTTAATAGTAGCAGGAACAATAGACACATCTGAGCCAGTGTCTATTAAAAATTTAATGTTACTCGAACGACCGAAGATCAGAAAACGGCGACTTTCTGTTACTCCGCTCACCTCCGCCGTTACAGGTGAACGAGGAATTAGTTTTTTTGATCCGAATATCGACAAGGCTGTCGACAAGTGTTAGCATTTCGTCCAAATTTATTATGATACCAACAAATTTCTGTAGCGCTAGATGACCTCGAAGCAGAGCGACTTCTCGATGCCGATCGTTGTAGCATACTTATGCACCTTAAAATATATTTCCCAGCCTTCTCCAACACATGTTGTAAAATCTTAACTTTCCCACAGTTCGAAACCCATTTGACATAAGCCAACCGTCTTCATAGAATAAGCGATTGTCCACTTGGTAACAAAACGACAATCAGCGCTCCGAACTAAATTATTGCTTATACTAATTCTCAAATAACGACGACCCATGTCGTTGACACTTCAACAATATTCTTATTACACAATTTCCAACATATGCGGTAACCGACCGTAATTCGATCCTTTCTTTACCTCGAACCATCGAGGCACTTGAACTCAATCTATATTCCATGCGTATGCATTAATTTACCGAACTGTCACCAAGCGCATCACGCTTCATTCTCACGCGCTCACACTCTTACTATTGATACTCTCTCTCTCTCTCTCTCTCTCTCTCTCTCTCTCTCTCTCTCTCTCTCTCTCTCTCTCTCTCTCTCTCTCTCTCTCTCTCTCTCTCTCTCTCTCTCTCTCTCTCTCTCTCTCTCTCTCTCTCTCTCTCTCTCTCTCTCTCTCTCTCTCTCTCTCTCTCTCTCTCTCTCTCTCTCTCTCTCTCTCTCTCTCTCTCTCTCTCTCTCTCTCTCTCTCTCTCTCTCTCTCTCTCTCTCTCTCTCTCTCTCTCTCTCTCTCTCTCTCTCTCTCTCTCTCTCTCTCTCTCTCTCTCTCTCTCTCTCTCTCTCTCTCTCTCTCTCTCTCTCTCTCTCTCTCTCTCTCTCTCTCTCTCTCTCTCTCTCTCTCTCTCTCTCTCTTGAAAACCTTTCAATTGAACTCTCATTGGCTAAACCTTAGTGAAGGACAACTCCAAGCACCTCCCTTTAGCATAAGAATAAAGAAAGAAGAACATCAAGAATTGTTAGAACTAAGTTACGAATAAGATTGGAATCCTCAATAAAATTAGTCTTTGGACAACCATCATGACGGTAGTTAAGATTTAATAATCAGCATATCACATGGCTGACCGCGATCAGGCAATCGTGCCTAACATGCAAGTAGTAACAAGTAGTGCCAAATAATAAAAGTGCTAAAGTGAACATTGATCACCGTTTCTAAACATTCAAGTGGTAACAAGCAGTGCCAAATAATAAAAGTGCTAAAGTGAACATTGATCACCGTTTCCAGTGAATGAACAATAAATATGGGGAACAATAAATCAAAGACGTCGCAAAATACCGGCGACCCCCAGGTTTCAGAATTTGAACCAGTTGGAGGTACATGAGGAATATCATTCTCTCCATGAGCTGAAACTCAACGTTATCATAGTAATTTTGCTTATTCAACTGGTGATCACAATTGTCCGGATGTTCAAGGAACAATCGAAAAAACAAGCACTTAAGGCGGCGAAGTCTATCGCCAACCTAACAAATGCGTAAATAGTGAAGTGAATTTTCAACTGCAGGCGAGACCACTGTCGACAGGAGTCGACAGGCGGGATTGTGAGCTGATTACACGTCACGAACGCGAAGAGGGGCAACAGCCGCAAAGAGATGCGAGATCACCAGTACGCCAAGGGAGAGCAGAAAATTAATGTAGGTTAAAAACAAAAAGTGATAAGCGAAAACTTGTGGATGTAATCTTCCTTACAATTGGTTTTATCGTTTAATTTTAATGTAATTTCAATGAGTGATGTAGAAGCAATAATCGAACAATTAATTGGAAAAATACATAAAATTAAAATAAATCTAAAAAAGGCACCATACCGTAAATATTTAAAATTTACACTTGACGAAAAGGTTCGCAGCGTTAAACTAATCTATAACAATATCACAGACTTATTGGTAGCAAATGAAGAACGAATCAGCGACACTCATTTTAATTTCTTAATCAAAGCAGCTCGTCAAGAATTTGACGAATCTATTATTTTATTCAATACAAAATTAAAGTATTATAGAAAATCTTTATCTTGTAAATCTGTGGTGTATGCCGTGATTTTTAACAATTTGCTAAAAAAGTGTATAAACCGTGTGGCAGTGACAATGCCGTTCGATATCAAACAGGCTACCTCCATCGTACAAACGTACGATGGAACGCCAGAAAATTTAGATGCGTATGTTGATTCCGCAAATTTGTTGAAAGACTATGTGGAGGCAGCTCAGGTAGCAACAGCTGTACGATTCCTAAAAACTCGGCTCACAGGTAAAGCCAGAGTAGGATTAGCTGAAAATTTAAATACGATCGACGAATTGGTCAACGACGTTAAAGCAAGATGCGCGGAGAGAACCACTCCTGAAAACATCATCGCGAAGCTTAAGGTTTCAAAACAAAAAGGTGATATAAATAGCTTTTGCGATGAGGTCGAAGGTTTGACCAACAAATTAAAAAGTATTTATGTTAGTCAGGGCATACCGGATGGGGTAGCAGGGACGATGTCGACAAAAGTAGGTGTTGATGCTTTGGTAAACGGCACCAATAGCTTTGAAACTAAACTGATATTGAAGGCAGCGACTTTCACTAACATAAAAGAAGCTGTGCAAAAAGTGCAAGAAAATGCCATCTCCTCAACACCCATAACACAATCAAATAATCCTCAAATTATGTCCTACAATGCGCATCGTGGTAATAGTTATGGCCGAAATATTCGTGGTCGCCGAGGCAACCATCGTGGAGGAAATTCAAGTACTCCACAACAAAGACAAAATAACTTTGGCAGAAACAGATTTAACAATTCCAGATTCCAAGGCCACCAAAATTACCAACAAAATCCAAATTTCAGTGATAACAGTCATGGTTATAACAAACGAGGACGACAGGACTTTCGTCCACGCCAAGTATATTCAACAAATGTAGTCCCACTCCAATCAATGCCGTCGAATATGTTTTCCGTACACTGAAACAAGCGTTGAAGTAATGAGAACCATGAACAAGTTTTTAAATTTACTATTCCAATCACGATTGAGCTATCGAGAACGCTTTTTATTTGTGTTTTGGTCCCTCGCAATCCAACCGCATCGATAGCCGAGCGGTAAGCGTTCGCGCTTGACAATCGCAAGATTCTCGGTTTGATTCTGACTTGCTGCAAGTTTTTAACCATTATATAGTAATTTTTACTGTCGAAATAGTACCATGGTAAAATTGAATGCACAAAATATTCGAAATAAATGCAAATTTTGTCTGCACAAATCAAGTGTCGTTGTGTATTTAATTTAACCCTCTAATATAGTATTTTCAACTGCAACGCTGTTCTCAGTGTACCTCAACCATTGTGGCCCACACCACACCATACCACCCCACCACTGCAATTCCCCGTTCCACCAGCAGCTGCACCGCAAAATTTGAATTTTTTAGGCAGTGCGAATCAGGGCCCAGGCAACCAACGATTTATGCAATAAATTTAAGTGCAGTTAACTTTGTAACTTTACACGTTCAAATGACAAACTGCAAATGTACATTCATTGTAGATAGTGGAGCCGATGTATCCTTGTTTAAGGTTACAAAAGTTCCTGCAATGCAAATAGTAAATTTTAACAAAAAACTTAGAATTACAGGCGTTACAGAGGGAGTAACGGAAACCATAGCAGAAGCTCAAACCTATTTAACATTTCAAAATAATCTTAAATTAGTGCATTCCTTCCAATTAGTGAATGAAAAATTTCCTATACCCACAGATGGTATACTTGGACGTGACTTTTTAGTCAAGTACAGGTGCACCATCGATTATGATAATTGGTTATTAAATTTTAATTTTGATAATCATCAAATTTGCATACCATATTGTTCTCAGCCTACGAATTTCAGCTGATAAAAAATCGATCTGTTCCTGTAGATCACTTGGTGAGAAACCGTCTGAGTGTTTCGAAGTAGCTGCTACTTCGAGTGGCTTCTTGCTCTGAGTGTATTGATACCATGGATACACTAGACGATGACTCCATCATCTTGTTAGCCATCTCTGCTAATTTAGCCAAACTTCCGTCACTTATCGCGAGTATTGCTTTTACATTGCCTGGCATTCTTTGTAAAAACAACATCTTTAGCAACTCGACGTTAACGTTCAATCCTGTTGCTAACTCCTGCATTTTAGCTAATAAGTGTGTCTTCACGGTTAAATACTTGTCGTTGGATTAGCAACGAGATCGGATATGTGGCAAAGAATCGATTGATCTACCTTTGCGATAATATGGTAGAATTTGATTTGATCCTGTACCACATTCGCTAAGGCAAACTGAGCCTCTGCCTGAGCAAACCACATGGTGGGATCTGACCGCCAAAAATCAGGAAGCTTTACGGCTACATGAACGGCTACGCTAGATGTCCCGGGGTCGGCGGCGATCTCGTCTGATTGATCCGGCATTTTTCTTTAAAACGAGTTTTATCACGTCGAAACTCGCATCGGGGTCACCAATTTAGGGATGAGACTTATGGTGGTAAGCTCCATCGAAGTTAATACGGCAATCGCGTATTATCCTCGATTTTACTAAGCATCGAACGGTATTATCTTCGATTTTAATCCCGGTATTAACTTTAGTGCGCCGATTTTGACGTACTAAAGATATACGAGATTTTCCAAATAATGGCTGCGTGCTTCAATTTGCCTACACGCACACTACTGCATTCGCATAGAAAACGTCATAAGAGAAGAATCAAAACATTCGTGTTGTGGTTCTTCCTTGCCGGCGTAGGAATTTGGATTGGAATAGAGAGGAGAAACGGGAGAAACCCAGCCGGTCGAGTTCGAGGACAGCATCTTTCTTTTTAGCTCCAACAGTGGGAAGATTTGCTATGAAATGCTGGACGAACAGCCGCATCACACAGACGACACTCGTGACTCAACAGGATACAAAATGCAGATTCCCATTAATCCATGCAGCCGCCCGACAGCCTCCAACTAGTGTAAACATCGGACTGAATCACGAAACTCTTCGATCCTCGAGTACAAACAGTGGACCACAGACAAACAGACGTAACACTTAGAACAAATCCCGATCAAAATCATAGTCACGATGACATGTACGCCCAATGCTAAAATCGGTGTATTTGGCCGATGGACCAACAGATGGCGGTAGTGTGTAAACGTCAAACGCGAACAAAAACGATGCGAGCGCTGCGGGTGGTGGATTGGCCACCTACCATATATTTGAATCGGCCGTTAAAAAGGTGGTCGATGGACATCGATGAGAGTGTGACGTCTGTTTGTCTGTGAGTGGACGTTTAGGAATACCCAGCAATGTTTCCCTGTGATTGGCCGCCTTCGACTGGAGGAAATTTGCCAATCGGGAGCCATGGGAACACTAGGAATACTAGGATCCAACCGTGCAAACCCTTTTCAAGGGTTAGACCTGTGCACCGCCGCCGACCGCACCAGACAAGGTATCGGTGAGGCGCCTTTATATTTTTCATTTTCTTCCCTATAAATATTAATGCTAATCTAGGCTAATAAAGTAACAGTGTACGCTAAAGGCACATAATAATGATTTTTACAGCACATGTGGTATACATTTTGGAAGAATGTTTGGTAGGCATGTCAAGTTTGATAATTACGACGAGTGCAGTAAAAATCTAATTCTGAGTAGGGGTGATCGAGGCAATATGGGCCACTTAAGGAAAACGTCATGGAATGAAAAGCAGCAAAAACTATCGTGTAAATGCAAGTGACTTGTACTATAACATGTTTTCTACCATGTTATGCCGATAATTTATGTTAAAATCAACTTGAATGTTTTTAGGAACGTTTTTCTGCGTGTTCACCAACCATATGGGGCAGGAGCATTATGAGCCACCTCCTTTAATCGTTTGATTTTTATTTAAAACAATATAGAGAAGAGCTAATGATAAACAGTACAATATTGGAAAGCAAGTGTTATTAGCTTCGCTTGAAATTATTACATCCTACATCTTATTTTTGATAGAAAGATTACATATAGTAAACAGACTATATAATTCTAGTAATAAATTGTGACATTTGGTTCAACATATTCTCTAGCAAAGTGTTGCACTTGTAATGGTGCACTAAGATGACTATGCAGTAAAAAAGTAGTCTAGTATTTTTAGGCAATTCATTTTTACGATTAAAACACCTTTTGTTTTCTTCAAATCTAGGTGGCTCATTTTGCCCCGCCTCTTCATTTTTTTAAATAATATTCTGTTTTACAATAATTTTGTTCACGAATAAATTTAATTTCGCTCACGAATTATTCAGTATTATTAGAAGTTTCAATAGGTTGGTAAAAATTATCAGAATAATAATTATAATTGTCGTATAGCCTCAATTGAAAATTACCTAAATTATAAGCTTTTCATAATAAAAGACAAATTTGTACATGTTTGTGAATATCTCGTGTTTTGAAACGAATTTTCTTACCGTTTTTCATTGTGGTGGCTATATGAAGCATCCTCTAGCGGATCATAATGACACTAGATATTAAAACCTTGTTTTGAGGTCAAATCCGGGGTGGCTCATGCATATGTGGATAAGACAGGTCTCAGTGGAATTGATAAAAAAAAACACTGCTGGGAAGTAGGCTCTGTTCCGTTAGACGAATCGACATTATCGACTTTTCATCCAGAATACATTTATTTATTTATTCAGGAATTTTTCCTGGGGCTTTACAATGATTATATGATTCGGCGGATTCCTCTTGTGATTCTTTCGGCAATATATCCAGGAATGCCTCAAATAGTACCTGCATTAGGGTGTCCCAAAATTTCACTTTGTTAGAAACTTGGGTGCTCAACCTCCGAATGGTGGCTAAGGATGTTACAATCAAACTCACGAAAATTGGACTTTTTTTTTAATCGCAACGGGGCAACTTCTGAACGTAATTTTTCAGAGTTCTCCTCATACAAAAGTTTGATTGTAATATCCTTAGCTACCATTTGGATGTTGAGCCTCCAAGTTTTCTGAGAAAGTGAAATATTTGGTCACGCTAACCTGCATGGATATTAAGGAATTTATTCAAAGATTAATCCAAAAATAGATCTTTGAATTTCTTTAGGAAATATTTAGACATTCCTCTAATCAATGATGCCATACGTGGCATTGGTATAAGCAAATATTTCCTGGTTTTTGCCAGGATTTTTTCAAAGCATTCTTTCATGGGATTTTCTGAGGATTTAGTTATGTATTCCTGTGCTTTCCTCAAATTCTTTGAGCAATATCTTCATGAATTCTAACAAGATGCTTTTACGCATATATATGAAAATTGTTTCTAAAAGCTCTCCAGTGATTTCTGAAGGAATAGGTCAAACAATCCTTCCATCGATTTATCCTAGCATTTATCCAGGAAATAAAAAAAATACAAATAAGAATTCTTTTGCGAATTTCTCTATGTGTATCTTGAGTATATGCTACAAAAACCATACAGCTAATTTTCCAGGGATTCTCCAGAAATTCCTCAATTAGTTCTTTTAGATTTTTTCCAGTTAATCTAGGGACATTTCAGTAATTTTTTGAAAGTTCAATTCTAGGCATTTTCCACGAGTTCGTTATTTGCTATTGATTTGGGTTCCTGAAAGATTCCCATAAATATTAAGAGAACTTACTTAACTAATCCATAAAGAAATTTTAGATGAAATCCTCAATGAATTCTTAAAGAGATACTTGAAAAAAATTGAAAGACTCCTGAGTAAATACTTGAAAAAATCCATAGCGGAAATTCTGGAAAGATTTAGAGCAGTGTTTCCCAAACTTTTTTGACTTTCGCCCCCTTGAGACCAATATTTTTTGGAATCGCCCCCCTGGTATGAAATTTAAACATTTCATAATAGGTTTTTCATAAGAGCTTATCTGAAATCGTAGATTTCTCTTCATCGTTGCTCTTTTGGCATTATTGCAGAAAACAGATGCTTTATTCGTAACATATTTTTGTACTGAAGAATGAAGAATCACTATATTTTACTTCATTAACAATGAATATTACAGATTTATCAAGTTTTGCGCAATTATTAGTGAAAGAGAGGATCGATGAAGAGAAATTGCTCATGTCAGTTAGGCCCTTCTGAAGTAACAGTGTAAATTTGTATTACGCGTTAAATTTACGTTGCAGTATGGATCAATATCAGAAGTATACCGAAAATTGCTCAAATTGAAACGGTGTAGCAGTCAATCATAATGCTTCAATAAAAATACCCCAAAACAAGTGTATTTTACTTGTATATCCATATAAGAGTCATACAATATCTATCATATGCATCAATTGTGTTTGTTTCAACAAATCTTTTATCCTACCTTATCTGCTATCACCGAAAAAGCTCACATTCTGCTTTTTTGTCTTCTTTTTTAATGTTTTTTAAGTTGGTGAAATAAAATTTACGAAATTTTGGGTAATACATATTCGACTCTTCTGGAAATAGCCCAATCTACATACAAAATATAAAAAAATATCAGTAAACCCACATTTTTCAACTCTACATTCACTGAAATACAACGTTCAATTTAGATTTTTCTGAAGCTTTGATCCAAAACATCAAAATGAGTAGTTTAACAAATGCGTGAGAAATAATAGAAACTTAAGCTGCCTTATTCTTAAGATTCCTTAAGAAAAAGCCACCAAACTTTACTTTGGACTTAGAAATAAATTTCAAGCATCGCCAAATGTTCTCACGTACTTTCTGATTTTAAAATGCATTCAATATTATTTTTGGCAAAAACCATTGAGCGCGTTTAGAGGTTAAGAACAGATGAAATAGTTAGGTGTCAAATAAGTTCTTCTTCGGATGTATGTGTTATCACTAAAATTTGTTTGTCTCTTACAAACTTTGAATCTATATTTGTTTTTCATTGGTCCAACTTTCGCCCCCTTTTCAGTATTTTCGCCCCCCAATTTGAGTTTTACAAATTTTCGCCCCCCTGGACCTGAAAATCGCCCCCAGGGGGGCGAATTCGCCCACTTTGGGAATCACTGATTTAGAGGAATCCATGGACCATTAATGGAGAAATACCTTGAGAATTCATTCAAGGTATCCAAGGATATATTTTTAGAGAATTTCCTGGAGAATTTTCTGGAAAAACACTAGTGAAAGAATTCATGAAGCAATGTCTGATAAGTTCTTCGGAAAACCTAAAAAAAACTCCCATATGATACCCTACGCCTAGAGCAATTGCATTCCTTTAACCTGAAAGGAATTCATTAGAAAAAAGTATTGGAATCTTCGCATGTATGAATTCTCGAAAGAAATCTTGAACATGTTGTACAAAACTCTTGCAAGCATCAAATGGATGAAATTCTTTCCGAATCCTTCCCGGTGAGCCAGGAGCCTCAACAGAAAATGTTAATGGAATGGAAGATGTCACCTGGTCATCTCTGGAAGAACTCCTGAAAAAAAATGAAGGATCATTTGTCACTGTAGACATTTTTGGCGGAATCCATGGATGAATTTGTGGAAGAATCCCATGAAATTTAAGATGAAATTAGCAGTTCTGGAAAAATGTTAGGAGTTTTTCTAGCACCTCCATCGCTGATAGAATTCTTAGAGGAATCCATGGTGAAATTTCTGGAAGAATCCTTGGTGAAATTACTGAATAAATCTTTGGGGAACATTTCTGGAACAGTCCCTGCGGGTATTTCTTCAGGAATCTATTTTGGAAAATTTGCAGGTATCGCTTATGAATTACTCGAAAAAAAATTTATTCACTTATTCCTGAAGAAATTTCACGTGGAACTCTCTGGGTAGAATTTCCGCAAGAATCTGTAGTGGTATTCTGAAATTATTAAATAAATCATAATTCTTAATGAGATTTCTGAAGGAATTTTTGCTAAAATTCTTGTAGCATTCTCTGGAAAACTTACTGTAGAAATCCTTGCTGGAATTCCTTGAGGAAACCTCTTAAGGAAACCGCACAGGAATCACTTGAAGGAATGCAATAAGTGATTTATGGAGAAATTCACAGTGGACTTCTTGTGTATTCTATGTAAAATTCCCTTGAAAAAAAAAAGCTTTTGGGCAATACTAGAAGAAATCTCAGGTAGAATATCTAAAGGAATTCCTATAAGAGTTCCTAGAAAAATCCCTGATAGAATTTCTAAATAAATACCTGGATAAATTTTTGAGGGAATTCCTGGTGAAATTCCTAATAGAATTATTTGATGAATTCCAGTTAGAGTTCCCTTGGAAATACCAGGTAGAGTTCTTGGTAACTCGTGGTGGAATCCTTGGTAGTTTTTTTTCCGAATGAATCTAGTGGAATTAGTGGATAAATCTTCAGTAACACTATTGAAAAAATATGTGGAGGAATTCCAAGAAAAATCCTTGATGGAATTCTTAGTGTAATCTCTGATATAGTTCTTGGAAAACTCCCTGATAAAATCCATATTAGAATTTATGAAGGAATCCCTGATAGAATACTTGGTAAAATTCCTAATAGAATAACTGGATGTATTCCTGTTAGAACTCATGGAGAAATACCTTAGAAAAATAAATGAAGAAATCCTTGCGGAAAGAATCCTTTTATATAATACTTTGGGAACATTTGATTCATTTCTTACGGAATCTCTTTTGTAAATTTTGCAGGTATCGCTTATTAAAATCTCGAAAGAAATATATTCACTTATTCCTGAAAGAATTTCAAGTGGAACTCTCCAGTAATTTTTCAGGATTTTTTAATGATTATTTCCAGATTATTTACAAAATTCCTCCAGAACTTTTCTTCAGGATTTTTCCAGAGATTTCTTTTTGGAATTATTCAAAAAAAAAAAAAAAATCTTCCGGGATTCATTCAGAGATTTCTTCATGAATTCTGCCACAGATTCTTTCAGGATTTGTTTCAAGAGGATTTCTTTCAAATATTCCATCGGCAATTTCTCCAGAGATTCCTTAAGAGATTGCTTCAGGGATGGTTTCATGAATTTTTCAAAGGTTTCCTTCTTGAATTTTTTTTACTGATATGGGGGATTACATCAGGAATATTGCCACGAATCCCTTCAAATACATCACCGCTTATCCTTCAGGAATACACAATAGTTCCTAAATTTATCTGGGTGATCTCTAGAATAATGGTTGAAAGAATTTTGCAGCCCTGGACGAATATCTAAAGACATCCCTGAAGAAATTCATACAAGAATTATGTTAAGAATTCCTGAAGTAATCCGGAATTTTTAGAGAAATTTATGGTGAAATTCCGCCATGAAGTTCTCCAAAGATTCATTCAGAAAATACTGCGTGGATTTCTGAAAGAATCAATGGAGAGATTTCTGGAGAAATTCCTGAATAAATCTATGGAGGAATTCTTGAAGAAATTTCTGAAGATACCCTGGAATAATTCCTGAAGGATTTCTTAGGCGAATAGTGAATGCGGGAACTGTTTCAAAAATTATGTTATGAATTTTATGTTTCAAAAATTACGTTATGAATTTCTCATGAAATTTCAACAGAGATTGCTTCAGGAATTTCTTTAGTTATCCTTTAAGAAATTCCTTTCTGGATGAATCCTCAATGATCTTACTAGAGGAATTCCTCCAGGATTTTTTTGAGAGTTCTTGGAGGAAAACCTGAAATAGTACACGAATTACTCTTGGAGGGATTCTTTCTGGGTTCCCTCAGAAATTCCTCCATGCATTCATTTTTTTTAAGAATTTCTCCAGGAATTTCTAAGATACCCACGAAGCACTTCCTAAATGCATTTTCGAATAACTTCCTGGAGGGATTCCTCTAGGAAATCCTTCAGGGAATTCTTGAAGTAGTTCAGTTATTACTTTTTGGAGGCTAATTCTTTCAAGAAGTCTTCTAGGGGTATCCTCAGAAATTTTTCCAGGGATTTGTTCACGATTACCGCCAAAGATTCATCCATGGAATCCGTCAGGAATTTCTCCAGAGATTCCTTAATAATCCGTAATCCTAGACTCTAAACTCACTTTTGTAGAACATTATAATTCCATAGTAAACAAAGCAAACAGCATGCTTGGCTTCATTAAGAGGTTCAGTAACAATTTTCAAGACCCATATACTATTAAACTATTGTATATTACATATGTTACATATGTATATACAGTGCTGTAAACATTCGACACTTTGCGCGACGTTCGTTTCGTTGCTATGGTCAGCAGTCACATCACGAGCGGTAGAATGAACGTCGACAAACACAAAAAAGTGTCAATTGAATGTCGTCTGATACGATGAAATTTGCATAAATCATAAGTTTTGCAAAGAATTCAGACATCGGATCATAAACAACATGGATAGTTTGATCTTGTCTGTTATGTCGAATGTGACACACATACAGTGAAAGCAGAACAAAGACAAACAAAACCATAACGTTTCCAAGCGAAGCTATCGTGGTCAGTGGCATTCAATTGACATTTTTGTTTTCGACATTCGTTTGATCGCTCGTATTGTGAATGTTTAATGGAAGCGCTGCCGAATATCAGCGAAAACGTGTCGACTACCGTGATTGCTTACAACACTGCATATGTAAGACCAATTCTGGAATATTGTCACCTAGTATGGAACCCGTACCATGTCGTACACGAAGAACGCATAGAATCAGTACAGAAGCAATTCCTTTTATACGCCCTTCGGAAATTGAATTGGACTGTACTGCCACTTCCGTCGTATGAAGCACGCTGCATGCTCATCAACTTGGAAACACTTAAGCAACGCCGGGAGTTCGCAATGATTCTCTTTATAAACAACATTATTTCAAACCGTGTAGACTCTGCTGCACTTCTTTCTCAACTTAACTTCTACACACCCTCTCGGCATTTAAGAACAAGAAAATTATTTTCAGAAAAATCATGCAGAACGCATTATGCTCAAAACGGGCCAATAAACCGTATGATGCGTCAGTATAATGTACATTGCGAATTCATTGGCATTACTATGTCCAAAGAGCAGCTTAAAACACGACTAAAAAACCATAGAAGTAATCCATAGCATGTAAGAAAGTATTGTAATTATTGTATGTAGTCTACCTATGCTTGACGAAATAAATAAATAAAGAAATTATTTCAGAGATCCCTGCTGGAATTCCCCCAAAGATTCCATCAGGAATTCCTCTGGAAGTTCCATCAGGAATTCCTCTGGAGATTCCATCAGGAATTTCTCTGGAGATTCCATCAGGAATTCCTCTGGAGTTTCCTCCAGGAATACCGCTTGAGATTCCTTCTAAAATACCGCCAGTGATTCCATCAGGAAAACAACCAAAAATTCCTTAGGAATAACGCCAGAATTTCTCAGAGGATTCCAGTAAGAACTCTGAAGATTTCCGAGGATTCCTAATGGATTCCCAGGATATATTTGACGAAATCTCTAGAAGAATTGTTATAAAAAATAAAAAATTTCAGAAAAAAATGTAGGAGTTCTACAAAAAGTCTTCTTTTTATTGGCACTTTATTATATTACGTCACCACTGGGACAAAGCCTGCTTCTCAGCTTAGTGTTTTTATGAGCACTTCCAGAGCTTTTAACTAAGAGCTTTCTTTGCCATTTTCGCATTCGTGTAACGTGTGGCAGGTACGATGATACTTTATGCCCAGGGAAGTCAAGAAAATTTCCATTACGAAAAGATCCTGGACCGACCGAGAATCGAACCCGGACACCTTCAGCATGGCTTCGCTTTGTATCCTCGGATACACATCACTCGGCTAAGGAAGGCCCCCTAAGAAATTTCTGAGGGTTTTCTTTGAGCAATTTCTGAAGGAATCAGGAATCTTTGTAATAGTTTCTGACGGAATACTTGAAGGAAGTCCTGAAAAAAAGTTGAAGTTATTTCTGAAGGAATTCCTGAAAGAATCATTGGTGAATTCCTGGTATGCCTGGACTCCTCAGAGGAATTTTTGAGGGTTCGACAAATCGTTCAAGAACTCCACCAGAGATACCTTCAGGAACACCGTCAGAGATTCTTCAAGGAATACCGACAAAGATAATATCTGCAAAACTGCCGGGGATTTCATTTACCGACAGAAGTTCGCCAAAAAATCCTCCAGCAGGTTCTCCGATATTTCCTTCAGGAAATTTTTCAAAAATTACATAAGAAATCTCTGGAAAGTTTCTGATAGAATATCTGTAAAATTACTGAAGGAATCCCTAGATTTTTTAAATATCGGAATTCTTCAACCCTCTATTTCCCACGACTTTGATAGACTAATCTTGCTAATGGGTACAAATTTCGTTGCTTTTCAATAGTAAATTGATTGTTTATCAATACCATTGAAACAATTAATTGACTATTGTATAATTCTGATGAGTATGGAATCATATTATAGAAACTATTGCATAGTTCGTTGAAAATCAATGGAGCTGGAGAGAGAGAGAGGGAAGAGTTTTCGCTCCCTTCAATTTAGCATACTTTGATCCCTCTGTAAGTCGATACCTCTCTAATTCGATGTTCCATAACTCGATGCGATCTGTTTGAATTTCCCATGCAAGTTTACCTGTCTAACTCGATATTTGCATAAAAAGTTTCACATATCCTCCAAATTCCATAAATTTCAATGTTATGATTATGCAAATAGTATTTTAATTTGGCAATATTAGGTATTTTAGTTTGTTTCAGGATGATAAAACTTTTAATTGTTGTTGACCGTTCAAGAGGCGTAAAATAGGTGAATGTGTCAAAATTCTAACTCGATATTTGCATAAAAAGTTTCACATATCCTCCAAATTCCATAAATTTCAATGTTATGATTATGCAAATAGTATTTTAATTTGGCAATATTAGGTATTTTAGTTTGTTTCAGGATGATAAAACTTTTATTTTTTGTTGACAGTTCAAGAGGTGTAAAATAGGTGAATGTGTCAAAATTCTACTATTGTTCACGTTAAAACAACTATTCTGCATGTATTTTGTAAAATTTACGAAAATTCGAAAATTTGAAAAATATGTGTCGAGTTAGGGAGAGTTGACTGTAATATCTTTAGTCTTTTTATTAAGAACTAATATCAAGATGTTACCCAGTTAGGTAATTATTTAATTTTTCTTACATTCAAATAAAGTACCTCATGGTTTTAAATTCAAAATGAGTCAATTTGAAATTGTGAAAATATGCAATATATTTGGAAGCTTGATACTCAGTATTTATTTTCGGTTTGATTAACCGCGAGAATTATTTTACAAATAACTCTTGCTAGATATGATCGATTATATAAAATGGTTTCACGCTAAATCTCAAACAGGGTTCTTATAAATTAATTGACAAAATTTTCTCGGAAAATTTTCCAAGTATTCTTGTGTAATAATTGCTTGTAAGATTCCAAAAAGTCTTTATCAGGATTGATAATTAGACGGATTTCATTCAGAATTATTTTCAGAATCTGTCTAAAATCCTACACTGAAATGAATTTTATTGTAGAAACAACTGAATCCATGGTAAAATTAAGAACTGCACCTGCCTACGGCTGAAAATCTCTATAATAAAGCAAATCAATCAAGAACTGCACCAACGATTTTCAACCGACTACATTAATCTGTTAACTCTACCATAACATAGTCAACAAGAAAATATATTCTGTTTATTTAACCAGAGTTGTAGTATTTATGGCTAGAAACATTCTAGATTTGACAAGTTTGGCATTGTACTTTTCACCATACTGTGTTGTACGGTGGGTGTCACGGATTGAAATACAATGCTTTGTAGTCGCGGCTACTATGGACATAGTCACATTTACTACACGGCTCAGTGATTTTTACCAGATTATAGTAAACTTAACAGATTTTTGTAGTCGGTTGAAAATCGTTGGTGCAGTTCTTAATTCTACCATGGATTCGGTAGATTATACAACAAAATTTGTTTGCGTGTAGAGAGTATTTTGTAAAATTCCAGATAAAAATTTTTGACGTAGCACTACGTCTTTCTTCTCTATACAGGAGTGAAAGGATTTTTTATTTGAAGATTTCTATCATGAAGGGTTTTTGCTAAATTAAGAACAGCATTCTCACAGAATCCTTGCAAGGATTTTCAAATAACACCATGTGGAATTCGGACAGAATATAATACAGATTACTAAGTATGATTGACGAATAGAATTCTACAAAAAAAAATCATGGGCCTTATTCTCAAAGCGCCCAAATCAGTATTTTTGAAAAAGAATCTCATACCAGATCTTGCATGATTCTTTGGAAAGATTAATAAAGGATTCAATACTGAATTTTACATAATCGTGAGCAGAATTTTTATGGAGAATGAATCGATATTGCAAAAATGTTAAAATTGCTTGCGGGCGCTGTACAATTTTTATTCACAATTTTGGCCCGCGGTCCATAAATGTTGGGCAGGCCTGAAACAGAGCGAGTATACTTTGGATGAAAATTGTCTGTCTTTTCAACAACTGCAAGAATTTTCACTATTATCTTTCTGTTCAACATTCTGGAAATGTTTGGAAAAAAAAATTAAATATACATATTTCAATTTATTCAGTAAATATTTCTGAACGACAAAATACCTTATTTTGTTCATATTTGTTTATAAGGTAAAATTTGCCGTAAACGTGTTGTTGCTAATAACAGTAGATCAAATAACTATTCAAAATTTCGTTCTGTTCGTTGTTTGGTTTTGGAATATTTAAAGTGTTGTAAATCATAACTAACAGGGTACTACGGTATTATGAGGTCATGACTTACTTATGGTTCTATTCCGTAAAACCAATGAGCAGGTGCTCTGTGCAACAATTTTATTCTGTGGCCTGAAAACCCGTGAAGGAACCTCTAGAAGAATTCCTAAAGGATTCCCTGGAGGATTTTTTTTTAAATCCTTGCGGTTTTCCAGAAGGAATCGACGGTTCCCCATGAGAAATCCTTGACGATATTCCTGAACGATCATAGACGGATTTCCTCAAAGAATCCTTAGCGGTATTCCTGGAAAAATCTCTGCTGCTAATCCTGAAAAAATCTTTCGCGCGATTCCTGGCGACATATCTGAATCGCCTGAAAATAGTTCACAAAAATGCGTTCTTATAAGCTTGGTATAGATGTTTAAATATAAATTTGCCACTTTATAGTAAATTACAGGTGTTCCGGGAAACCCGAAAATCTTTATTTGTAGGATTAATCAGATGCAGGAAACGTGGTTCTCAAATTCAATCGTTTCTCAAAAGGTTCATACTATGCGCGACCCATCTGACCGTTCAGCCCACATTCGTGACCCACTAGAAAGAAAAACGATACGAACATATCCCATGTCTGATTTTTTCATTTTAGGTACATCAAACATAGATGTACTTAAAATGAAAAAAATCAGACATGGGAGAATATATTCCACATTTATCCAAGATGAATATTATGGAAAAGCTTGAACGTACTCTGGTAACTGGTTCATCTTCATGAATACTCATGAATTCCAGTTACGATTTATTCATCAAATATTACTGCGCCACTTTTGAAGGAATCCCTCGCGGTATTCTTAAAGCTAAAATGAATCGAAGCCAAAATTTTCATTAGGGATTTCTTTCTGAGATTTCTCAAGAAATTCATCTAGAAATTGTTCCATGGATTCTGGTACTTTGGATTCCTTTTAGAAACTTCACATATCTCCAGTTTTTTTTTTTCAAGAATTCCATCAAGGATTCCTTTAGTGATATCTTCAGAATTGTTTTCTATGACTTTCTTCAGGAAGGAAATCTTGCAGATATTCCTTCACTGATCCCTCCAGGAATTTTTGAAAAATTCATAGTAGTTTTCAGAGCAGGAAAAAAAACTGATAAAATTAAAAAAAAATCTTTTGATATCATTGTGTGAAAAGCACTCTTGACCTTAAAGAATTCTGCCAATTTTAAGATTTCCATACAAAGTAGGCAAAAATCATATGGACAGGACAAAAATTAGTGCTGGGCCTAAAATTGGTGCTTTTTCCCTGTAAGAATGGAATGACAAGTTGAATCGTCAGAAAAAATCACTAGAAAAATTCAATAAAAAATAGTTCGTGGAAAACACTTAAAACAATCGAATTCCAAAAGGGTCCTCTTATTTTTTTTTTTTTCAGCGCTAACGCTGAGGAAATCTAAGCAAAAAAAAAACTACCAGGAGTTCTTTACGAATCCTGAGGAAAACCAACCGCATTTCCAATTATGTTTCCGGATGGATGGATGGATGGATTATCAGAGAATTTTCAGGCACATTAGTAAAAAAATCAAATAATCTGGAGTATTTCTCATGGGGAATACTACGAATTGGGAAATCGCCAAAGAAACATATTATGCACTACGATACTATTTCTAAACTTATTGGTTGTTCACAATATTTAACTGGATTCAATACGAATCGCAGTGTGATCGAACTGCCAGACGCAAGTTCTTTGACACTATGATGGTCAAGGCAAAGGCGAAGACCCTCACGGGCATATTTCTAAACTGTACGCACTATGCTTGTTACGTCGGACAGGAACTATCCTGTGACACAGACACAGACCACCACAGTTCTTTAAAAAAAAGTCCTTGCAGAACCTCACCGTATCAAATTGCACAATGTGGAGTTCTTCCACCAGGGCGGCAACCGAAGCGCCAGCCTGGTGCAATTGTCGAGAAAGTGATGGAAATACTGCAGAGCATGCCCAGCCTGAAAAAGTTGTACCTGTGCGCTTGGATCGACCCAGACGAATAGAGTTTGGCCGTGTAGTTCCGGCGTCCAGAATAGAACTACGGACAACCCGTTCCGGTGGTAAGAGTCCACCAAACGGGGTAACCCCAATTCAAGGTGTGATGCGAAAAACCGTGCTGAGGAATGAATGGTCGAAGGGGTGAAAAAGATGTTCGGCCATTAACGGAGCCTGTGGGGCACCTGGGCACCCCTCACAGTATTTTGTCCCTTACCGCGTTAATGCAGGGCTCTGGCGTGGTGGACCTCTTTTCCCGTGCTACTCGTGGGATTCAAAAATGAGTACAATATCTAATCAAAACAATAGTAGTAGTGCAGGTAGTAGCAGTAGTAGGGAAGCGAACCCCTTCGCAAGAAGTGGGCTAGCTAGATCTCCGTTGAGGAGAGTAGAAGCAGGAGGAGGCAGCAGTGCACGTAGTGCCAGTGCTGGAACCCATATTTCATCCCCGGCTAACGCATCGGGTGAAGTTATGGATGGAGCGTGGTTGATGAGGGCCATCAATAAAAGTAGAGATGGGCTCTCTGCGATGGAAGTGGCTGCACAGCAGCTCGACTCCATAATTGACTTTGCGTCCTCGAAGTCTAACATCAGCAAGGACCTCAAGCAGGCCTTGCTTAGACTTCGTAAGTCAATGTTGGCGGCCAAGCAGAACCATGCTGAACCCATGGTGACTGTGGCTGCGGCAGAACCCGTGGAACTGAAGGTGCCGAAGTCTACCCAGACGGAACCCTTCGTTTTCGCGGGCAGCCCCAAAAGCGTGGAAGCGAATGCTTACAGCAAGCAATCGCAGAAGCGCGCGAGGCAGCCGTCAGGGGAGGAGCTACCCGGCGGCGCTCGTAAGGCGGCGCTCGTAAAACCGGCAGAAGTGCCGGAAAATCGGACCCCAGCCAGGCGTCCCGGAAAGCCGAGAAGGGTGGGCCCGAAAAGGCTGGCCCCTCACGGAGTGATGGGAACAGGGGGTTGCGACCTTTGAGAGGTCCTCCATCACCACAGGTCAGGGCGGAGCAGGGGGGGGACGCCCCCTGGACAACCGTAGTGAGGAAGAAGAAGAAGAAGAAACAGGAGAAACAGGAGCGCAGGGATACCAGACCTAAGAAAGGTAGGAGGGTAGGTGCCAAGCGCGAAAAGGGTGATGCGATCATCATCAAGACGGAAGAGTCCAAGTACTCGGAAGTCCTGAAGGCGATGCGCAGTGACGCGAAGCTTGCGGACCTAGGAGCCGACGTACGCAGTGTCAGACGCACTCGTACAGGTGAAATGATCCTCGAGCTTAAGCGCGACAAGGAGCGTAAGGGCGCCGCCTACAAAAGTTTGGCGGAAGAGGTCCTTGGCGCTGGTGTTGAAGTGAGGGCTCTGACGCAGTCAGTGACTCTGAAGGTGATGAACCTTGACGAGATCACTAACGCAGAAGAGCTCGTCACGGCACTGCGGCAACAGTGCGAAGTGCAGGTGCCCACCACCGCCGTTCAGCTACGGAAAGGTCCGGCAGGTACTCAGGTGGCCTTAGTACACCTACCTGTGGCAGACGCAAATAAGTCCGCTAAGGTAGGTAAGATCAAGGTTGGTTGGTCAGTATGTTCACTGAACATACATGAGCAACCAGTGATCTGCTTTAGGTGCAGGGAACCTGGACACAAGTCCTGGGGCTGTAAAGGCCCTGATAGGACTAAGTTGTGCAGGCGTTGTGGTGAGGAAGGTCATAAGGCACTAGGCTGCAAGAACCCTCCCAAGTGCTTGATTTGTTCCGGCAAGTCCGTGAACAACAATCACCCAACGGGACGCTCAAGGTGCCCGACCTTCAAACGAGCCATCAACGAAAAATCACAGTGCAGGTAACGCAGCTGAACCTGAACCACTGTGACGCAGCTCAGCAACTGCTGTACCAGTCAGTTGCTGAGTGGGGGACGGACATCGCCATCATATCGGACCCATACCGAGTACCCGCCGGCAACGGCAACTGGGTCGTGGATGGATCCGGAAAAATGGCGGCGATATGGACAACGGGTAAATACCCTGTCCAGCAGTTGGTGTCTACTACCTACGAGGGCTTCGTGATCGCCA
The DNA here is from genome assembly GCF_002204515.2 of Aedes aegypti. Taxonomy (NCBI): domain Eukaryota; kingdom Metazoa; phylum Arthropoda; class Insecta; order Diptera; family Culicidae; genus Aedes; species Aedes aegypti. The sequence goes on along the minus strand of NC_035107.1, from coordinate 153,413,024 downwards.
AAGTAAACGGGGTCCTCTTCTGTAGCTGCTATGCGCCTCCGAGTTGGTCGACCGAGCGGTTCACGCAGATGCTGGACTGTATGACGACCGCGCTGACAGGGCGAAGGCCAGTTGTAATAGCGGGTGACTTCAATGCCTGGGCCGTGGAATGGGGAAGCCGTTTCACGAACCAGCGAGGTCAAATCCTGCTAGAGGCACTGGCCGTGCTAGATGTCGATCTGGCTAATGTTGGTGCCAAAAGCACCTTCAGCCGTAACGGAGCGGAGTCGATTATCGACGTTACTTTTTGTAGTCCTGGCCTAACGAGTAGTTCGAACTGGAGGGTAGACGATGGCTACACTCACAGCGACCACCTGGCGGTTCGCTACAGTATCGACTACAACAACAGCAGGCAGCGGGTTGAGGAAGCGGCTAGGTCAAGGCCAAGCCCTCGTAGGTGGAAGACATCGTACTTCAATGATGAAGTACTTAGGGAGGCGCTCCGCCGTGAGCGTAACCTACTCGGCCTAAGCGGGGACGAACTGGTAGCGGTGCTTACGCGTGCATGCGATGCGACCATGCCTAGAAAAGTCCACCCTAGGAATGGGAGACCACCGACATACTGGTGGACTCAAGCTATTGCGAACCTGCGCCGTGCCTGCCTACGGGCCAGGAGACGGATGCAGCGAGCACGTACCGAGCAGGAGCGTGAAGAACGACGGGCGGTGTTCACCGCTGCCAAAGTCGCGCTGAAGTCTGAGATAAGGGCAAGCAAAAAGGCCTGCTTCGAGGGACTCTGTCAGAGTGCCAACGCGAACCCGTGGGGTGATGCCTACAGGATCGTAATGGCGAAGACAAGAGGTGCAATTGCTCCTACGGAGCAGTCTCCACAGATGCTGGAGGGGATCATCGAGGGGCTCTTCCCGCGCCACAACCCTAGCCCATGGCCTTCTTTTGTAGGACAGCCGGGGATTGGGGCTGGTGATGAGGATAGAGTAACTGATGAGGAACTTGTAGGGATTGCAAAATCCCTAAGCATGGGGAAGGCACCAGGTCCGGACGGAGTTCCAAACCTGGCCCTCAAAGTCGCAATCTTGGAGGCTCCCGGTATGTTCAGATCTGCTATGCAGATATGCCTGGACGAGGGAGTATTTCCAGATGCGTGGAAGAGGCAGAGCCTGGTACTATTGCCAAAGGCGGGGAAACCACCCGGTGACCCGTCGGCGTATAGACCAATTTGCTTGATCGACACGGTGGGGAAAGTGCTCGAGAAGATCATCCTCAACAGACTGTCGAGGTACACCGAGGGTGTAAATGGTCTCTCAGGCAACCAGTTCGGCTTCCGGAAAGGGAGGTCCACTGTAGACGCTATTCTGGCGGTTAAGAAAACCGCTGAGATAGCACTCCAGCGTAAGAGGAGGGGTATTCGCTACTGCGCAGTAGTGACTCTGGATGTAAGGAATGCATTTAATAGTGCCAGTTGGGCGGCTATTGCTGATGCGCTCCTGCGTCTGGGGATACCCGAGTACCTGTACAAGATTCTCGGAAGTTACTTCCAGAATCGGGTATTAGTCTATGACACAGAGGTGGGTCGGAAGTGCTTTCACATAACCTCAGGAGTCCCGCAAGGTTCCATCCTGGGTCCGGTGTTATGGAATGTCATGTACGACGAGGTGTTGAGATTAAAATTCCCGGCAGGTGTGGTCATCGTTGGCTTTGCCGACGATATTACGCTGGAGGTCTACGGTGAATCGATCGAAGAAGTGGAATTGACTGCAGCCCACTCGATCGCAATTGTGGAGGAGTGGATGAGCTCCAGGATACTGGAATTGGCTCACCACAAAACGGAGGCAGTTGTTGTCAACAACCGAAAGTCGGCGCAGCAAGCGGTGATCAGTGTAGGCGACTGCACAATCACTTCGAAGCGCTCCGTCAAACACTTGTGGGTGATGATCGACGACAAGCTTACCTTCGGTAGCCATGTCGATTATGCCTGCAAGAGAGCCTCCACAGCTATTGTGGCACTGTCCCGGATGATGTCCAATAGCTCTGCGGTGTACGCCAGCAAGCGTAAGCTTCTGGCCAGTGTCGCCTCGTCCATACTGAGGTATGGTGGCCCGGCTTGGGGCACGGCTTTGAGTACCGATAGCTACCGTAGCAAGCTAGAGAGTACTTATAGGCTAATGTGCCTGAGGGTTGCGAGCGCGTACCGTACCGTGTCACACGATGCACTTTGTGTCATCACCGGTATGATGCCTATTGGTATCCTTATCATGGAAGACATAGAGTGCTTCGAAATGCGCGGCACAAGAGGCATACGCAGGACTGCCAGACTGGCCTCCATGGTCAAATGGCAGCGTGCGTGGGACAGTTCCACCAAGGGAGTGTGGACTCACAGGTTGATTCCGAGGTTAGATATCTGGGTCAATAGGCGCCATGGGGAACTAACATTCCACCTAACACAGGTCCTTTCGGGTCATGGATGCTTTAGACAATATCTAAACCGTTTCGGTCATGCGGGTTCTCCCGAATGTCCAGTTTGTGCAGGTTTAGAGGAAACGGCGGAACACGTTTTGTTCGTGTGCCCGCGTTTCCGCACAATGCGTGACCGCATGTTTGCCACATGCGGTCGGGACACGACTCCGGACAATTTGGTCCAGAGGATGTGTGCAGACGAGTTTGGCTGGAATGCCGTTTCATCGGCTATCACCCACATCGTCTCGGAACTCCAAAGGAGGTGGCGTGTGGACTCGAGGAGTGACTAGTGCAGACGCTAATCAACAGGTGATCCAAGGGTTCGCAGTCGGCTACGTAGGTCATACCGGTGCCCTACGGTCGAAATCGACCCTTACAGCGATTAAGTGGCCGCGGGGAGAACATCCTGGTAGCGCTGCTGTCGTGGCGCCGGCCTACTGGGTGGGTACGAGCCTCTGGTTGTTCGGGGCAGGTGGAGGCCCCTTCGTCAGCAATCCCAGCTCGTGCTAGCTGATAGGGCCTGAGCCTTCAGTAGGTCAAATTGCGAAGCCCGCAGTATCAGTTCTTGATACCTGCGGTGCAGCTGGGCGCGGGCTTAGTGGTCGACCCTGCCCGCCTTCAGCGGACAACGGGAGGTGAGGACCACCCGGGAAGCTGGCAATGCGTCAGCATGCTACCTTGGTGGACCCCCCATAAGCGTGTCATCGATGTTCGTTGCTGCATGGCTACGCAGCTAACCTAGAGGATGCGATGTGCAATAGCCCCTCTCCGAAGCAATGCCTTCTTGGTGGTCCCGGAGAGACGAAGGGTTTGGCGGCAATGGAAATGGTTTAGTGGGTCGGGGGTGTAGTCCTGTTTACTGCTTGTACGTAGTAAATGGTCCCCAACCCCACACTCCCGGACCTCGGTCCGGAGTTTGTTGAGCAGATTATCCCCCCATTGCTTAGAAGGAAAAAAAAAAAAAAAAAAAGACGAATAGAGTTTGGCCGTGTAGTTCCGGCGGCTAGAATAGAACTACGGACGACCTGTTCCGGTGGTAAGAGTCCACCAAACGGGGTAACCCCAATTCAAGGTGTCATGCGAAAAACCGTGCTGAGGAATGAATGGTCGGAGGGGTGAAAAAGATGTTCGGCCATTAACGGAGCCTGTGGGGCACCTGGGCACCCCTCACAGTATTTTGTCCCTTACCGCGTTAATGCAGGGCTCTGGCGTGGTGGACCTCTTTTCCCGTGCTACTCGTGGGATCCAAAAATGAGTACAATTTCAAACAATGATCAGAATAGTAGTGGTAGTGCAGGTAGTAGCAGTAGTAGGGAAGCGACCCCCTCCGCAAGAAGTGGGCTAGCTAGATCTCCGTTGAGGAGAGTAGAAGCAGGAGGAGGCAGCAGCGCACGTAGTGCCAGTGCTGGAAACCATATTTCATCCCCGGCTAACGCATCGGGTGAAGTTGTGGACGGAGCGTGGTTGATGAGGGCCATCAATAAAAGTAGAGATGGGCTCTCTGCGATGGAAGTGGCTGCACAGCAGCTCGACTCCATAATTGACTTTGCGTCCTCGAAGTCTAACATCAGCAAGGACCTCAAGCAGGCCTTGTTTAGACTTCGTAAGTCAATGTTGGCGGCCAAGCAGAACCATGCTGAACCCATGGTGACTGTGGCTGCGGCAGAACCCGTGGAATTGAAGGTGCCGAAGTCTACCCAGACGGAACCCTTCGTTTTCGCGGGTAGCCCCAAAAGCGTGGAAGCGAATGCTTACAACAAGCAATCGCAGAAGCGCGCGAGGCAGCCGTCAGGGGAGGAGCTACCCGGCGGCGCTCGTAAGGCCAGGCGGATACTAATCCCGAAAACCGGCAGAAGTGCCGGAAAATCGGACCCCAGCCAGGCGTCCTGGAAAGCCGAGAAGGGTGGGCCCGAAAAGGCTGGCCCCTCACGGAGTGATGGGAACAAGGGGTTGCGACCTTTGAGAGGTCCTCCATCACCACAGGTCAGGGCGGAGCAGGGGGGGGACGCCCCCTGGACAACCATAGCGAGGAAGAAGAAGAAGAAGAAACAGGAGAACCAGGAGCGCAGGGATACCAGACCAAAGAAAGGTAAGAGGGTAGGTGCCAAGCGCGAGAAGGGTGATGCGATCATCATCAAGACGGAAGAGTCCAAGTACTCGGAAGTCCTGAAGGCGATGCGCAGTGACGCGAAGCTTGCGGATCTAGGAGCCGACGTACGCAGTGTCAGACGCACTCGTACAGGTGAAATGATCCTCGAGCTTAAGCGCGACAAGGAGCGCAAGGGCGCCGCCTACAAAAGTTTGGCGGAAGAGGTCCTTGGCGCTGGTGTTGAAGTGAGGGCTCTGACGCAGTCAGTGACTCTGAAGGTGATGAATCTTGACGAGATCACCAACGCAGAAGAGCTCGTCACGGCACTGCGGCAACAGTGCGAAGTGCAGGTGCCCACCACCGCCGTTCAGCTACGGAAAGGTCCGGCAGGTACTCAGGTGGCCTTAGTACACCTACCTGTGGCAGACGCAAATAAGTCCGCTAAGGTAGGTAAGATCAAGGTTGGTTGGTCAGTATGTTCACTGAACATACATGAGCAACCAGTGATCTGCTTTAGGTGCAGGGAACCTGGACACAAGTCCTGGGGCTGTAAAGGCCCTGATAGGACCAAGTTGTGCAGGCGTTGTGGTGAGGAAGGTCATAAGGCACTAGGCTGCAAGAACCCTCCCAAGTGCTTGATTTGTTCCGGCAAGTCCGTGAACAACAATCACCCAACGGGACGCTCAAGGTGCCCGACCTTCAAACGAGCCATTAACGAAAAGTCACAGTGCAGGTAACGCAGCTGAACCTGAACCACTGTGACGCAGCTCAGCAACTGCTGTACCAGTCAGTTGCTGAGTGGGGGACGGACATCGCCATCATATCGGACCCATACCGAGTACCCGCCGGCAACGGCAACTGGGTCGTGGATGGATCCGGAAAAATGGCGGCGATATGGACAACGGGTAAATACCCTGTCCAGCAGTTGGTGTCTACTACCTACGAGGGCTTCGTGATCGCCAAGGTAAACGGGGTCCTCTTCTGTAGCTGCTATGCGCCTCCGAGTTGGTCGACCGAGCGGTTCACGCAGATGCTGGACTGCATGACGACCGTGCTGACAGGGCGAAGGCCAGTAGTAATAGCGGGTGACTTCAATGCCTGGGCCGTGGAATAAGGAAGCCGTTTCACGAACCAGCGAGGTCAAATCCTGCTAGAGGCACTGGCCGTGCTGGATGTCGATCTGGCTAATGTTGGTACCGAAAGTACCTTCAGCCGAAACGGAGCGGAGTCGATTATCGACGTTACTTTTTGTAGTCCTGGCCTAACGAGTAGTTCGAACTGGAGGGTAGACGATGCCTACACTCACAGCGACCACCTGGCGGTTCGCTACAGTATCGACTACAACAACAGCAGGCAGCGGGTTGAGGAAGCGGCTAGGTCAAGGCCAAGCCCTCGTTTTTTTTTTTTTTTTTTTTTTTTTTTTTTTTTTTTTTTTTTTTTTTTCTAAGCAATGGGGGGATAATCTGCTCAACAGACGCCGTGTGGGGTTAGGGACCATTTACTACATGCAAGCAGTAAACAGGACTACACCCCCGACCCACTAAACCATTTCCATTGCCGCCAAACCCTTCGTCTCTCCGGGACCACCAAGAAGGCATTGCTTCGGAGAGGGGCTATTGCACATCGCATCCTCCAGGTTAGCTGCGTAGCCATGCAGCAACGAACATCGATGACACGCTTAGGGGGGTCCACCAAGGTAGCATGCTGGCGCTTTGCCAGCTTCCCAGGTGGTCCTCACCTCCCGTTGTCCGCTGAAAGCGGGCAGGGTCGACCACTACGCCCGCGCCCAGCTGCACCGCAGGTATCAAGAACTGATACTGCGGGCTTCGCAATTTGACCTACTGAAGGCTCAGGCCCTATCAGCTAGCACCAGCTGGGATTGCTGACGAAGGGGCCTCCACCTGCCCCGAACAACCAGAGGCTCGTATCCACCCAGTAGGCCGGCGCCACGACAGCAGCGCTACCAGGATGTTCTCCCCGCGGCCACTTAATCGCTGTAAGGGTCGATTTCGACCGTAGGGCACCGGTATGACCTACGTAGCCGACTGCGAACCCTTGGACCACCTGTTGTTTAGCGTCTGCACTAGCCACTCCTCGAGTCCACTCGCCACCTCCTTTGCAGTTCCGAGACGATGTGGGTGATAGCCGATGAAACGGCATTCCAGCCAAACTCGTCTTCACACATCCTCTGGACCAAATTGTCCGGAGTCGTGTCCCGACCGCATGTGGCTAACATGCGGTCACGCATTGTGCGGAAACGCGGGCACACGAACAAAACGTGTTCCGCCGTTTCCTCTAAACCTGCACAAACTGGACATTCGGGAGAACCCGCATGACCGAAACGGTGTAGATACTGTCTAAAGCAACCATGGCCCGAAAGGACCTGTGTCAGGTGGAATGTTAGTTCCCCATGGCGCCTATTGACCCAGATATCTAACCTCGGAATCAACCTGTGAGTCCACACTCCCTTGGTGGAACTGTCCCACGCACGCTGCCATTTGACCATGGAGGCCAGTCTGGCAGTCCTGCGTATGCCTCTTGTGCCGCGCATTTCGAAGCACTCTATGTCTTCCATGATAAGGATACCAATAGGCACCATACCGGTGATGACGCAGAGTGCATCGTGTGACACGGTACGGTACGCGCTCGCAACCCTCAGGCACATTAGCCTATAAGTACTCTCTAGCTTGCTACGGTAGCTCTTGGTACTTAAGGCCGTGCCCCAAGCCGGGCCACCATACCTCAGTATGGACGAGGCGACACTGGCCAGAAGCTTTCGCTTGCTGGCGTACACCGCAGAGCTATTGGACATCATCCGGGACAGTGCCACAATAGCTGTGGAGGCTCTCTTGCAGGCATAATCGACGTGGCTACCGAAGGTAAGCTTATCGTCGATCATCACCCCCAAGTGTTTGACGGAGCGCTTCGAAGTGATCGTGCAGTCGCCTACACTGATCACCGCTTGCTGCACCGACTTTCGGTTGTTGACAACAACCGCCTCAGTTTTGTGGTGAGCCAATTCCAGTTTCCTGGAGCTCATCCACTCCTCCACAATTGCGATCGAGTGGGCTGCAGTCAATTCCACTTCTTCGATCGATTCACCGTAGACCTCCAGCGTAACATCGTCGGCAAAGCCAACGATGACCACACCCGCCGGGAATTTTAATCTCAACACCTCGTCATACATGACATTCCATAACACCGGGCCCAGGATGGAACCTTGCGGGACTCCTGAGGTTATGTGAAAGCACTTCCGACCCACCTCTGTGTCATAGACTAATACCCGATTCTGGAAGTAACTTCCGAGAATCTTGTACAGGTACTCGGGTATCCCCAGACGCAGGAGCGCATCGGCAATAGCCACCCAACTGGCACTATTAAATGCGTTCCTTACATCCAGAGTCACTACTGCGCAGTAGCGAATCCCCCTCCTCTTACGCTGGAGTGCTATCTCAGCGGTTTTCTTAACCGTCAGAATAGCGTCTACGGTGGACTTCCCTTTCCGGAAGCCGAACTGGTTGCTTGAGAGACCATTTACACTCTCAGTGTACCTCAACAGTCTGTTGAGGATTATCTTCTCGAGCACCTTCCCCGCCGTGTCAATCAAGCATATTGGTCTATACGCCGACGGGTCACCAGGTGGTTTCCCCGCCTTTGGCAATAGTACCAGGCTCTGCCTCTTCCACGCATCTGGAAATACTCCTTCGTCCAGGCATATCTGCATAGCAGATCTGAACATACCGGGAGCCTCCAAGATTGCGACTTTGAGGGCCAGGTTTGGAACTCCGTCCGGACCTGGTGCCTTCCCCATGCTTAGGGATTTTGCAATCCCTACAAGTTCCTCATCGGTTACTCTATCCTCATCGCCAGCCCCAATCCCCGGCTGTCCTACAAAAGGAGGCCATGGGCTAGGGTTGTGGCGCGGAAAGAGCCCCTCGATGATCCCCTCCAGCATCTGTGGAGATTGCTCCGTAGGAGCAATTGCACCTCTTGTCTTCGCCATAACGATCCTGTAGGCATCACCCCACGGGTTCACGTTGGCACTTTGACAGAGTCTCTCAAAGCAGGCCTTTTTGCTTGCCCTTATCTCGGACTTCAGCGCGACTTTGGCAGCGGTGAATACCGCCCGTCGTTCTTCACGCTCCTGCTCGGTACGTGCTCGCTGCATCCGCCTCCTGGCCCGTAGGCAGGCACGGCGCAGGTTCGCAATTGCTTGAGTCCACCAGTACGTCGGTGGTCTCCCATTTCTAGGGTGGACTTTCCTAGGCATGGTCGCATCGCACGCACGCGAAAGCACCGCTACCAGTTCGTCCCCGCTTAGGCCGAGTAGGTTACGCTCACGACGGAGCGCCTCCCTAAGTACTTCGTCATTGAAGTACGATGTCTTCCACCTACGAGGGCTTGGCCGTGACCTAGCCGCTTCCTCTACGCGCTGCCTGCTGTTGTTGTAGTCGATACTGTAGCGAACCGCCAGGTGGTCGCTGTGAGTGTAGGCATTGTCTACCCTCCAGTTCGAACTACTCGTTAGGCCAGGACTACAAAAAGTAACGTCGATAATCGACTCCGCTCCGTTTCGGCTGAAGGTACTTTTGGTACCAACATTAGCCAGATCGACATCTAGCACGGCCAGTGCCTCTAGCAGGATTTGACCTCGCTGGTTCGTGATGCGGCTTCCCCATTCCACGGCCCAGGCATTGAAGTCACCCGCTATTACTACTGGCCTTCGCCCTGTCAACACGGTCGTCATGCAGTCCAGCATCTGCGTGAACCGCTCGGTCGACCAACTCGGAGGCGCATAGCAGCTACAAAAGAGGACCCCGTTTACCTTGGCGATCACGAAGCCCTCGTAGGTAGTAGACACCAACTCCTGGACGGGGTATTTACCCGTCGTCCATATCGCCGCCATTTTTCCGGATCCATCCACGACCCAGTTGCCGTTGCCGGCGGGTACTCGGTATGGGTCCGATATGATGGCGATGTCCGTCCCCCACTCAGCAACTGCCTGGTACAGCAGTTGCTGAGCTGCGTCACAGTGGTTCAGGTTCAGCTGCGTTACCTGCACTGTGACTTTTCGTTAATGGCTCGTTTGAAGGTCGGGCACCTTGAGCCTCCCGTTGGATGATTGTTGTTCACGGACTTGCCGGAACAAATCAAGCACTTGGGAGGGTTCTTGCAGCCTAGTGCCTTATGACCTTCCTCACCACAACGCCTACACAACTTGGTCCTATCAGGGCCTTTACAGCCCCAGGACTTGTGTCCTGGTTCCCTACACCTAAAGCAGATCACCGGTTGCTCATGTATGTTCAGTGAGCATACTGACCAACCAACCTTGATCTTGCCTACCTTAGCGGACTTATTTGCGTCCGCCACAGGTAGGTGTACTAAGGCCACCTGAGTACCTGCCGGACCTTTCCGTAGCTGAACGGCAGCGGTGGGCACCTGAATCTCGCACTGTTGCCGCAGTGCTGTGACGAGCTCTTCTGCGTTGGTGATCTCGTCAAGGTTCATCACCTTCAGAGTCACTGACTGCGTCAGAGCCCTCACTTCGACACCCTCGCCAAGGACCTCTTCCGCCAAACTTTTGTAGGCGGCGCCCTTGCGCTCCTTGTCGCGCTTAAGCTCGAGAATCATTTCACCTGTACGAGTGCGTCTGACACTGCGTACGTCGGCTCCAAGATCTGCGAGCTTCGCGTCACTGCGCATCGCCTTCAGGACTTCCGAGTACTTGGACTCTTCCGTCTTGATGATGATCGCATCACCCTTTTCGCGCTTGGCACCTACCCTCCTACTTTTCTTAGGCCTGGTATCCCTGCGCTCCTGAACTTCCTGCTTCTCCTTCTTCTTCTTTCTCACTACGGTTGTTCAGGGGGCGTCCCCCCCCTGATCCGCCCTAACCTGTGGTGATTGAGGACCTCTCAAAGGTCGCAACCCCCTGTTCCCATCACTCCGTGAGGGGCCAGCCTTTTCGGGCCCACCCTTCTCGGCTTTCCGGGACGCCTGGCTGGGGTCCGATTTTCCGGCACTTCTGCCGGTTTTCGGGGTTAATATCCGCCTGGCCTTGCGAGCGCCGCCGGGTAGCTCCTCCCCTGACGGCTGCCTCGCGCGCTTCTGCGATTGCTTGTTGTAAGCATTCGCTTCCGCACTTTTGGGGCTACCCGCGAAGACGAAGGGCTCCGTCTGGGTAGACTTCGGCACCTTCAATTCCACGGGTTCTGCCGCAGCCACAGTCGCCATGGGTTCAGCATGGTTCTGCTTGGCCGCGAACATCGACTTACGAAGTCTGAACAGGGCCTGCTTGAGGTCCTTGCTGATGTTAGACTTCGAGGACGCAAAGTCAATTATGGAGTCGAGCTGCTGTGCAGCCACTTCCATCGCAGAGAGCCCATCTCTACTTTTATTGATGGCCCTCATCAACCACGCTCCATCCATAACCTCACCCGATGCGTTAGCCGGGGATGAAATATGGTTTCCAGCACTGGCACTACGTGCACTGCTGCCTCCTCCTGCTTCCGCTCTCCTCAACGGAGACCTAGCTAACCCACTTCTTGCGAAGGGGTTCGCTTCCCTACTACTGCTACTACCTGCACTACTACTATTATTTTGATTTTGGTTTAAGTTTGTATTCATGATTGGATCCCACGAGTAGCACGGGAAAAGAGGTCCACCACGCCAGAGCCCTGCATTAACGCGGTAAGGGACAAAATACTGTGAGGGGTGCCCAGGTGCCCCACAGGCTCCGTTAATGGCCGAACATCTTTTTCACCCCTTCGACCATTCATTCCTCAGCACGGTTTTTCGCATCACACCTTGAATTGGGGTTACCCCGTTTGGTGGACTCTTACCACCGGAACAGGTCGTCCGTAGTTCTATTCTATACGCCGGAACTACACGGGCCAAGCCCTCGTAGGTGGAAGACATCGTACTTCAATGATGAAGTACTTAGGGAGGCGCTCCGCCGTGAGCGTAACCTACTCGGCCTAAGCGGGGACGAACTGGTAGCGGTGCTTACGCGTGCATGCGATGCGACCATGCCTAGAAAAGTCCACCCTAGGAATGGGAGACCACCGACGTACTGGTGGACTCAAGCTATTGCGAACCTGCGCCGTGCCTGCCTACGGGCCAGGAGACGGATGCAGCGAGCACGTACCGAGCAGGAGCGTGAAGAACGACGGGCGGTGTTCACCGCTGCCAAAGTCGCGCTGAAGTCCGAGATAAGGGCAAGCAAAAAGGCCTGCTTCGAGGGACTCTGTCAGAGTGCCAACGCGAAACCCGTGGGGTGATGCCTACAGGATCGTAATGGCGAAGACAAGAGGTTCAATCGCTCCTACGGAGCAATCTCCACAGATGCTGGAAGGGATCATCGAGGGGCTCTTCCCGCGCCACAACCCTAGCCCATGGCCTCCTTTTGTAGGACAGCCGGGGATTGGGGCTGGGGATGAGGATAGAGTAACTGATGAGGAACTTGTAGGGATTGCAAAATCCCTAAGCATGGGGAAGGCACCAGGTCCGGACGGAGTTCCAAACCTGGCCCTCAAAGTCGCAATCTTGGAGGCTCTCGGTATGTTCAGATCTGCTATGCAGGGCTTTAGGACATTTCGTCGAATGACATTTGGTCGAATGACGTTTGGTCGAATGACATTTGGTCGAAAGTACATTTGGTCGAAAGGACATTTGGTCGAATGGACATTTGGTCGAATTGCTTTGGAACATTTATATTGGTTGTTGAGTAGAAATTTGGTTGAAAGCTTATTTTCTAATGATTTGTTGAAAGATCATTTGGTAAAATAGACCATTATTTTCTATTTTTTTTTTAAGTTTGTAAGATAACGTAATCTTTTTAATAATCTGAATCATTTACTTTGTTGAATAAAAATGTGACATTTTATGTAGTCTTATTTTTAAATTTCATACATCTTTTATTTATAAATTGAAGTTATGCCAAAATCTATGATTTTGATGATTGCTCAAATGAACTTTTCAGAAATAGTTTTTTTGTACATCGACTGAAATATTTAGCTCTAGTGAATTCATTATTCTTTTAAAGTATCATCATTCTTTGAAAAACTGCTCCACAAGTTATTTTATTACTCAACGATGTGAACATAATGTTTTTACTATTTATTTTTCTTTTGAAATGTCATCGTTCTTCGTAATGAACTGTTGATCTTCATCTGATGGAAGCATTCGGACAGTGTGGTCGGGATGTTTCTTTGAATTTTGGCTCATGCAGTTTACGGACGTGAGTAAGATTTTTGAATGCGGAAAATGCAGAATTAAAAAAGCAGGAAAAATTTTTGCTTTAAGGAAAACCTTTATGACGAAGTGAATGTTTGGTGTTGGTAACTTTATTTATGGCCAATTGGCTTATTGTGACTTCCAGCTTAATAACATTCCTCAAGCAAATATATGGCTTTGCTGACAGTGTTGATGACCTTGGGTGAATAACAGAGTTTGCAGTAGAAGCCTTGAATTGTTAACAATGAAAATTATGCTAATTCTATGTATCGGGAAAGGGAAGACGAGTTGACTGAGGCGACAAAAGTTGCTTCCTTTTAAGATCAGGCTTATCTCGAATCGCAGAACATCAGAACATGCCTGAACGAAACAGCATCATGAAACGTCAAAAACGCGAGAGGTTGATCAATATGTCGGAAGAGCGTCCATCAAATTGAATAACAAAACTTTAGTAGTCGTGCACACATTGTTGGTGAAATGGCTGAGTATCTTTCAATTATTGAATCACTCTTGTATTAGCGACAAAATGCTACTCTCGACGATAGTCAGACTAAACGTAAAACTTTGTTTTCATACTATCCTTTCCATGAAATGTTGGTTCGACTAAATATCATATGCTTTCTGTTGCGAATAACCATTTTCGACCAAATGTCCATTCGACGAAATGTCCGTTCGACCAAATGTACTTTCGACCAAACGTCATTCGACTAAATGTCATTCGACCAAATGTCTTTCGACCAAATGTCATAGATTCGCTATGCAGATATGCCTGGACGAGGGAGTATTTCCAGATGCGTGGAAGAGGCAGAGCCTGGTACTATTGCCAAAGGCGGGGAAACCACCCGGTGACCCGTCGGCGTATAGACCAATATGCTTGATTGACACGGTGGGGAAAGTGCTCGAGAAGATCATCCTCAACAGACTGTCGAGGTACACCGAGGGTGTAAATGGTCTCTCAGGCAACCAGTTCGGCTTCCGGAAAGGGAGGTCCACCGTAGACGCTATTCTGACGGTTAAGAAAACCGCTGAGATAGCACTCCAGCGTAAGAGGAGGGGTATTCGCTACTGCGCAGTAGTGACTCTGGATGTAAGGAACGCATTTAATAGTGCCAGTTGGGCGGCTATTGCTGATGCGCTCCTGCGTCTGGGGATACCCGAGTACCTGTACAAGATTCTCGGAAGTTACTTCCAGAATCGGGTATTATTCTATGACACAGAGGTGGGTCGGAAGTGCTTCCACATAACCTCAGGAGTCCCGCAAGGTTCCATCCTGGGTCCGGTGTTATGGAATGTCATGTACGACGAGGTGTTGAGATTAAAATTCCCGGCGGGTGTGGTCATCGTTGGCTTTGCCGACGATATTACGCTGGAGGTCTACGGTGAATCGATCGAAGAAGTGGAATTGACTGCAGCCCACTCGATCGCAATTGTGGAGGAGTGGATGAGCTTCAGGAAACTGGAATTGGCTCACCACAAAACTGAGGCTGTTGTTGTCAACAACCGAAAGTCGGTGCAGCAAGCGGTGATCAGTGTAGGCGACTGCACAATCACTTCGAAGCGCTCCGTCAAACACTTGGGGGTGATGATCGACGACAAGCTTACCTTCGGTAGCCATGTCGATTATGCCTGCAAGAGAGCCTCCACAGCTATTGTGGGACTGTCCCGAATGATGTCTAATAGCTCTGCGGTGTACGCCAGCAAGCGTAAGCTTCTGGCCAGTGTCGCCTCGTCCATACTGAGGTATGGTGGCCCGGCTTGGGGCACGGCTTTGAGTACCGATAGCTACCGTAGCAAGCTAGAGAGTACTTATAGGCTAATGTGCCTGAGGGTTGCGAGCGCGTACCGTACCGTGTCACACGACGCACTCTGTGTCATCACCGGTATGATGCCTATTGGTATCCTTATCATGGAAGACATAGAGTGTTTCGAAATGCGCGGCACAAGAGGCATACGCAGGACTGCCAGACTGGCCTCCATGGTCAAATGGCAGCGCGCGTGGGACAGTTCCACCAAGGGAGTGTGGACTCACAGGTTGATTCCGAGGTTGGATATCTGGGTCAATAGGCGCCATGGGGAACTAACATTCCACCTAACACAGGTCCTTTCAGGCCATGGATGCTTTAGACAGTATCTACACCGTTTCGGTCATGCGGGTTCTCCCGAATGTCCAGTTTGTGCAGGTTTAGAGGAAACGGCGGAACACGTTTTGTTCGTGTGCCCGCGTTTCCGCACAATGCGTGACCGCATGTTTGCCACATGCGGTCGGGACACGACTCCGGACAATTTGGTCCAGAGGATGTGTGCAGACGAGTTTGGCTGGAATGCCGTTTCATCGGCTATCACCCACATTGTCTCGGAACTCCAAAGGAGGTGGCGCCAGCATGCTACCTTGGTGGACCCCCATAAGCGTGTCATCGATGTTCGTTGCTGCATGGCTACGCAGCTAACCTGGAGGATGCGATGTGCAATAGCCTCTCTCCGAAGCAATGCCTTCTTGGTGGTCCCGGAGAGACGAAGGGTTTGGCGGCAATGGAAATGGTTTAGTGGGTCGGGGGTGTAGTCCTGTTTACTGCTTGTACGTAGTAAATGGTCCCCAACCCCACACTCCCGGACCTCGGTCCGGAGTCTGTTGAGCAGATTATCCCCCCATTGCTTAGAAGGAAAAAAAAAAGACGAATAGAGTTCCGTACCTTGCTCGCGGACACTGGAGAAACTGGCACTGGACTGGTGCACGGCGGGCCGCAGATTGCTGCTTCTAAACTTACCGATTATTCACAATATTTAAATAGCTTCGTCTGCTGGCTCAAGGAAATTTCGCTGGAAAAGCCAGGCATTTGTGTAAACCAAAACGATTTGTTTTTATCATCCATGCGAATTATGGAAGCACAACAAAAAAGCGAAAGAATTGTCATTTCTTTTCTTCCATCCGTCCTCCCACTCATACATATACACATGGCTGCGTACTGCTAGTTTAGTATCGGATTTGGTGCTTACCAAATGGGGTACTAAATTTAATCCTGGATTTTCTGAAATCCAGATTAATTGTGGTAAGCACCAAAAAAGTTAATACCAGATTTAATCTGGATTTTTGAAAATCCGGGATTAAATTTACTACTCCGTGCGGTAAGCACCAAAAGCGGTATTAACCTAAAGAACGCAGCCATGCACGTATGTGTGCGTGTGAGAAAGTGCAGATGAATAAAGATTGAAAAATGACATTTCATAATCGCTTTTTTGTTTTGTTTCTATGATTCGCTGCTGATATGATCGATTCCTCAGCAAATTTCCTGCTTCGTCTGGAACATTATTTAATTATATTTTCTAGTGATCCTTTATCTTATAAAGGATTACTAATATTTTCTTAGTACCGGTAACGATCCTCCTTAGGTGATAATTCTCACGGTGTATTCGGCGGCAGGAAAAAATGCGGTTAGTGGATGTGGAAGAAGCCTGAAGGTGCGACGGCGAGTGCTAAAGGATGCTTCAGCAGCAAAACCGTATGTACCTAGGTTCGTCAAATATAAACGGAAACAAGTCAAGAGGTGCTGGAACTAGAGACACGACCACTCAGCGCATCATAACTCTGAAAGCGGATTGCGGGTTGTTCAAACTTTGCGACTGCTTTGGGTACGATGATCACCAAGAAAAGAGGGGTGCGAGATTGATACTTCCGAAACATCCCCAGAAAAATCACACCTATGAGCATGAAGAAGGACTAATGTAAGCCGTAATTTCTTCAGGATTATAGGTAGGGTTTCGTTCTACTTCGTCGTAAGACCTATTATTCGTCGTATCAAACTTAAAATGTTCCACTACGGCGCATATTCCAACTTACCTGCAACATAGATTCATTTTCCAAATGTAATTTTGTGAAAGCTTTTATGATTCGTCCACCTGTACACCAAAAATGCAATGAAACTACTGTATTTCGATAAATAACTTCAGTTCACTTATCCACTTAACACTTTTTCACCGAAATCGCATGGACGAACACGATTTGAGAGAAATGCTTAGCGATCGTCATCAGTCACACCACTTTCCAACACAAGTTTCTACCCGCCCCCGTGGGTGACTTACTTCGCCGGGCACTTATTTTCACTATGGAAAACCTTCGTACTTCTTCACTGAAGGATTTAATTCCAATCACACGCCGTAAATCTTTGATAAATCACCAAATTTTACGAAATTTCCTCAACCGCCGCGAATAATTGAGAATGTAAACAAAGTTTAATCCGTCGTACTGAGAAAAAAAAGCTTATGCGCATCAATGTGTGCGCGACGCTCGACGTATAAATACGATTCCTTTGATTGTGTTGTTTTCGCTGTACTGTGAGCAAATGCCATAATTGTACGGTCAAAAGGAATTGTGTTCATATGTTTGGGCTGAATTTTGATGACGAACAATTAATTTTAAAGGAAATTAGTATATTCCATCATGCTGAAGGAATGGAGGGAGATGCCCGTAGATCTATATATTCTAGTAAAACATTTTATTATAGCGTTGATGTTGTGCATTTCTGCATCTTTGGAAAAGGGATCAACTGGGGCCAATGATTACACAGCGCAACAAAAATGACATTTTTGCGTGTCTCAAGGATCAAATTATGTGTCTCTAGTAGATTTGGGGTTGCTGAATCTGATGCCGTTCTCAGAAATTTCCCAGCACGTCACAATTTTTAGCTACAGGTCGCCAAAGTTGTATAAAACATTGATTTTATCGATGTTTACCTAAAATTTAAAGTATATTTTATCAAACTTACTTGTCATCTTATCCATCTAGCATACAAAAGAGGACTTAAACTTTCATTTTAGATGTATTTTGATTGAAAATGCACGATTAAATTTAGATTAAACCGATTTTTTCAATATACTTGTAGTCTCCATACTAAATTCTTCGTTTCTCTTATATGGCAAAATACAATACTTTTCTAAACCATCAAAAAATAACTTTTTCGGTTCAAAAGTATTACAAACTTTGATGATAAGTATTGTTCTACACATAAAGTTTGAATTCTGTGGCAAATTAAGTAAATAAATTGCCTTACAAGCTGGAAAACTTGCATGCAAGTTGGCTGAAATAGTCAATTTTCGCATTTTCAACAACCAATATCTCAAAAACTAGACGTGCTATGATATTTCTGTAAACGGCAATGGATTCAGCAACCCTTTATTAAGTAAACAGAGGTATTTTGATGCTGGAGACAAAAACGTGTTCCGCAGTGTTATCTTCAAGCAATGATGTTGTTTACTCTGGTGCACACTGTCAAGTCTGAAACAGAGAGGGGATCGTTTCTGTGGTGCGATGTTGGTCGCAGCCTACTTATGTGATATTTGAATATCTGTCGGTCAAAGCTACCATGTGCGTTGACTATGTTCGAAGGACATGATTAACAAAGCAGAAGCCTTTATATTCGGCGATCTATACACAGTCAAACGATCTATGTAAATGCATGCTGCACATCTCCCCTCTTCTCAAAAAAAAAAAATCTACTAAGTTTATCTTAATCAATTGAAATGATCACTACAGTTCAAAGTTCAGTTCAACTTAAAAAACAGGTTAGTTTTGTTTCCGTGTTGATATCCTTTGTACTAATTCACTGAGCCGAAAAATTACTTAGGAATTTTATACATTGTGGCTTATGAACCAGACAAATTATGATTTCGCTTAACCATTTCAAAAATATGATCGTAAGTTTCTATAAATGAGATCTATGGATTTTCTATGCAACAGATTTAAAAATATTTTCATAGAAGTCACTAGGATAACTCGTTCGTTATCAAAAATTGGTACCAGTTTGATGTATTCTGGTCAGAAAATCAAGTTTCATAGCTTTGGTTTGAGAAATTCAATTAAATGACTTATGAAAATATTAAAAAATCATAAGTTAATCTAACAAGCTTCAATAATCATCATTGTGGCGCCAATCCATAATTATTTTTTCTGAAGTTGTGAAGTATTTTTGCCTAGGTGTACTCTTTTCGTTGGGAGATTATCTGGAAAATATTTGTTCCGAGTGTATGTTTACAAATATCAAACTAACACAACCATACTATAGAGGCAAAGACAAAATAAAGACCTCCATGTCCATTGCAGTTGCCCAAAATTTTATGGCACATAAGGTAATAAATCAAAATCTAGAATGCCGTGAGAATTGTACTACGATCTGTCAAACTTGGGTACCTTTTGCAGTACTAAGGGACCAAATGGAGTACAAGAAGTGGTACCCAATCTGAGCTCGAGTGGGACGGACCTGAAAGAAGTGTGCATGGTGACGTCACCAAAAAATAACAATCTCTGTTTCTCTTTCAATTGATTGTTCTGCTCTTTGACATTCACTGGTGGAGTTGTTCACAAACTTCTTTTTCCAGTAGATTAAGTAAATTTAGTAAACGTCGATTTCAAGATTGGAACAGGGGCTAACTTTCATTTCCACACAAATCCGCGTTCCAGTTGAGCCATAAAAAAAAACTGCACAAACCTACCATAAGTGGAATATGGCGTCACTCTTGCTATAGGCATTCTATTTTTTTTTATTTGGAGTTAACATTCACTTCTGGAAATTTGCAGTTTCGATCACAAAATGCTTTATTTACACGTCTTTCATTTGATTGCTCTTGGAAAATTTGTTTTCTCAATTCTTCTATGAATTGTACATGATCTTTCAGGCATGTAGGGTGTTTCCAGTTACGGTAATTTTACATCATACTTTGAGGATGATTCTTCAGTGGATTTGGGATATTCATCTGTTCACCACGGAGGTACTTTCTGTGATTATGTGGCATGTAGCACAAAACCAAAATCTATAAAAATTAGTCTACAGTTGTCATTTTCGGTTATGATGTACTTGCGGGACGAGGAACGAAATTCTCCTTTTTTTCCGAACTACTCGTTCGAGTATCACTTCAACAACATAACAAGTTATCCTTTTCTACTCGAGTTTGAAAACATTAGATACATATAAAAATAATTCAAGAAAAAGCCAATAACAGCCACTCGTCATACTCAGATATTCTGTAACCATCAGTCAGCTCAAAATAAATTTTCGACCGCCAGTCGTACTAAAACGTGTCTTCGACCATCAGTCATTTTGAACCAAATACTCGACCGCCAGTCGCACTTAAAAAGGTTTAGTTGACCACCAGTCATTTTGGAACTAATACTCGACCGCCAGTCGCATTTTTTCATCACTATTCATACAGAAACAAATATTCGACCGCCAGTCGCACTAAAACGTGTCTTTGACCACCAGTCATTTTGAACCAAATACTCGACCGCCAGTCGCACTTAAAAAGGTTTAGTTGACCACCAGTCATTTTGGAACTAATACTCGACCGCCAGTCGCATTTTTTTTATCACTGTTCATACAGAAACAAATATTCGACCGCCAGTCGCACTAAAACGTGTCTTTGACCACCAGTCATTTTGAACCAAATCCTCGACCGCCAGTCGCACTTAAAAAGGTTTAGTTGACCACCAATCATTTTGGAACTAATACTCGACCGCTAGTCGCATTTTTTATCACTATTCATACAGAAACAAATATTCGACCGCCAGTCGCACTAAAACGTGTCTTTGACCACCAGTCATTTTGAACCAAATCCTCGACCGCCAGTCGCACCTCCAGTCATTCTGGAACTAATACTTGACCGCTAGTCGCATTTAAAACGAATCTTTGACCACCAGTCATTCTGAACTTACATTCGACCGCCAGTCGCTTCAAAGATGAATATTTGACCACCAGTCACTCAAGAAAGCAGGTGCAACACCCAGACGATTTTTCACAAACAGATTCCTTACCACCAGTCTTTTTTTCACTGATTGTTGATCGTTAATCACTATAAGAACAGTTTATTACTAACAACGCGCTTAGAAAGTGTATTTTTCACTCACAATTGCACCACCATTCACAGAACTTTCCCGAATTTCCACATTTTTTTCTTTACTTTGCCTGGGTGACCCCTTTTCCATATTCGGTTAGCTCACTGTGAGTAACAGTTCCAGGATATTATTTTATTGCCTTCAGGGCAAACCTGGCAGGATCGCCAATGTGCATTTCTGCATCTTTGGAAAAGGGATCAACTGGGGCCAATGATTATCTTCAAGCAATGATGTTGTTTACTCTGGTGCACACTGTCAAGTCTGAAACGGAGAGGGGATCGTTTCTGTGGTGCGATGTGGGTCGCAGCCTACTTATGTGATATTTGAATATCTGTCGGTCAAAGCTACCATGTGCGTTGACTATGTTCGAAGGGCATGATTAACAAAGCAGAAGCCTTTATATTCGGCGATCTATACACAGTCAAACGATCTATGTAAATGCATGCTGCATAGATGTATTGTGTTTTAACCACTCAATACATTATAGTGAGCCGTAAGTTGTGAGACGAATCTGGAAACTGATTGCGACGGAGTTGAAAACGATACAACGGATTGAGAATACGGTAAGATGCATTTTCTTTGCATTATTTCCAAAAAGAGATCAAGATTTATCAAAATGTTATTGTACAATGCTAAAGCCGTTTTGAGAAAGAATTGTTTGGCATCGATTTGTATCAGCATCATTCACTGCAATACTGAGAAAATTGCAGTTCTCACGATCAATGCTTAATACGATGGATACTAGCACATCACCCTAGGTAGGTATACGATTTAACAGAACGCATAATACATAAAAGCAGGATGCTCTCCGGATTGTTATCTGCGGTAGTACGGCGGACCCATCGGAGCAAAGCGCGCCACTCGCTGTGATGGTAGAACTAAATTGCATCATGGAGGATGATAAGCTGTGATCCCTACCGGATCGCGTTTTCAACATGCATTGAAAATTCTCAATGGTGACGAACATATTTTTGTTATAATTCTTTTGTCGATCTTCAACGAGCATAATTTCGCTTGCTGACTCCATACATCCAGGTATGCTATTTCGACAGGTGCAGTTTTCAATCGTTGTTTAGATCGCTATACTGCCCATAAACGCATGTCAGTCCCATGTTTGCTGGATTTCCTATTCACATGGGACAAATATGCGTTTATGGGCAGTATATAGACCTATGAGCATGGGCGTAGCCAGGATTGCCGTCAGGGCGTGGCGGCCTTTACGCAAAATCGATAATTGCACACAACGTCAGCACCCTTTTTGCATGATGGACATCCATCCTTCTTTTTCATTCACAGTGAGCTAAGTACGGTCAAAATACGTCGTAAAATCGAAAATTTTATTGATAGAGATCCTAATGACCAGCAATTTTACAAATTATTGACACGGGATATTACAAATTCATACATTTCCTTCAATAATACAAGAATTTCACAAGCATTCCTAAAATAGATTTTCGAAGTAATTCCTTCATGGAATTCGTCAGAAATTCAAAAAAATGTCACTGCATTCCTGTAGAGTTTTCTCCAGGATTTGTTTTCAATACCTACCTCTTCTGGTTATGTATTCTATCCATTATGAAAGTTCAAGACGAGGCATTAGGTCATAACATTTACATTAACATTTGTTGCAAGGATTGCTCCGTAAACTACTTTAAGTTTAGTTTAAGATACTTCCAATTTCTATTTTCTCAGGAACTATTCTTAGCATTTCTGTGAACATAATTTGAAATATTCCTCCGTAATTGTACCGTGAAAATTATTTTTTTTTCAACAATTAAAAAAAAATCTTTTTGAAGAATTTATCTAGCATTTTTCCAAGGACAATCATTAGCAGAAATTTATGGTATCCAAGATATAATAGATATTCTTTGGATTCTGTAGATCAATTTTAGGTTGTGTTCTTTGAGATATTCATAGATAAATTATCGCGTTAGTATCATACAGGCGTATCTGCAGAGATCGATTCCTCTTCATTAACTTTCTCTTTGAATTAGTACACTTTTATATCCTGCAAATAAAGAATAAAATAATATGTTAATTAGTCCACAGTCCGGGAAGTCTCTCTTCTGTGCCAACTGCAGCCAGTACTTATAGCTCAGAAATACCGTAGGTATGAACAGATAAAAGGTACCAAGTCAAAAGGTAGAATAATTAATATCACTTGAGATAGGTAGACATGACATACACAAAACTCAAACGATTTTCGGAAAGAGATATAAGATATACCATCAGTGTTTGGGACTCTATATCTGAGCCTGTTGTAGTGCGCAGTAGCTGAAATTTAAAAGGCAAACTACAAATTACATGTCTTGCCTAGTTTTGTCTACAGCGAATACATTACATTGCATTCATTTTCCAACGAGTTTCAGAGGATTGTTCAGTGGATATGTTCTCTGTAAAATTCCTGGTTTGGTGTAAATTCTGTATCAATCGCAGAAGGGAAATTAAATTTCTGGAAGAATTTCTAAAGAAGTTCTTGGAGGATTCACTTAAAATTTCGCAGGATGTTCTATGCTAGAATTACTGGAACAATTGTTTAGGAATTCATGGAATTTGAGCTAGTCCCAGGAACACTTCTAAAATAAATTGTTGGAATGTTTTTTTCCTGAATAGGATTCCTTGAAGAATCTAAAGAAGGTTGGGTGACAAAACGTCGACAGGAGCAAATTGGAAGGAAACGACAATTTCTTAAAAGAATGATTCTCTTCCGAAAGAATATATAATTCGACGTTTTGTCTCATTTAAATTCTTGGCGAATATGAGGAGTTATCCTTTATCGGATTTCTTGACGATTTTTCTAAGAATTCACGGATGATTTTATTTCAAGATTTAACAGACGCTTGACCAAAAATAATGTAGTTTCATCTGAGACAAAGACTCGACAATACATATCTCGTTTTGGGGACAAAACGAATCAACCCCTGATTGATCCGCAAAACAGCGTTACCAGGAGTGATTTCATAAAATGATTTTTCTGTGGATTCTTCTAAGATTAAACTCAGAGAATTCTCCAGGAATTCATTCAAGAATTACTTCAGAGAATCCTACATAAATTGTTCCAGAGATTCCTTCGGAATTCTTCAACAAAAATCCATCTCAATTTCTCCACAAGAATTCATCTCCACAATCTCCCTAAAAATTCCTCCTGGTTTATCTCCATGATTGTCTTCAATTGTTCCAGGGAATCATCTAGGAATTGCTACAGAGATTCTTTCAGGAACTCATACAGTGATTCCTCCATACTTTTTCCACAGACAAACAGACGTAACACTTAGAACAAATCGCGATCAAAATCATAGTCCAGAGAACATGTATGCCTAATGCTAATTCTAAAATCGGTGTGTCGATGGGCCAACAGATGGCGGTAGTGTGCAAACGTCAAACGCGAACAAAAACGATGCGAGCGCTGCGGGTGGTGGATTTACCACCTACAATATATTTGAATTGACCGTTTAAAACGTGGTCGATGGATAATGGTGAGATTGTGACGTCTGTTTATCTCTGCTATTTCCATCAGGGTCTTCTCCATGAATTCCTCCGGACCTCTTGCAGGAATTCTTCCTTCAAAGATTTCTCATGGAAATCGAGAGTTAAAAACAGACATAGACAACCATATAGCTGAATAGACTGTAAATTAACATTAGACAACGGCCAAACATGCTCCAATGACACAGCCGATAAACATGATGAAAAGATTCAAGGCTGGAGCGGGAATTGAACCCACATCTCTTGATACGATTCCTCCTGCAATTTTTCGAGAGTTTCTTCTAAGAAATATACATGGATTCGTTTAAAGAACCCTACAGGGAATCTTTTGGAAATACCTTTCGTTTCGTACAAAAACTCCCATTATTTTCTCTAGACCTTTCTTTAGGAATATTTTCAGGGAGTTTCCAAAATTCTCTAGAACTACAGAATCCTACAGAAATTCTTCTAGAGATTCCCTCCATGAGTTTCTCAAGAAATCCTCCATTATTTTTTTCAAATGTTTTTTTTTCCAGAAATTCCTTCAAGAATATCTTTAGAGAGTTCTACAGAGCTATTTTAATAAATACCTCCTGAGATTTCTACAGGGATTCCCCTAGGAATCCCTCCCCAGAGATTGCTTCGGCAAGTCCTCCAAAGATTTCTTAAAAAAAAATTCTATAAGGTTTTCTCCAGGAATTCCACTAGGACTTATTTCAAGAATTCTTCCAGGAACTCCTTCCGCGATTCGTTCATGAATTTCCTCGGGTATTAAATGATGTATTGAAAATGTCCACACCAGACCCAGCTAGCACTGGTTCTGGAATTTTCCGATCAAATCCGTCAAAAGCTGTGCGTATGACTTTCTAAATATGATATGTACCAGTTCCTTCTAAAAGTAGGTTTCAAAAAATGGGTAAGCCCATGATAACAAACAAAAATAAAAATAACTATGATTTCATATATTCCATTGGTTAGCTACTCGTCTTCGCATTTTATTTCCAAATATTCTATATTTCAGAGCAAACTGCAAGAATACCTAAATTTGAAAAAGAAAACCTTGCTAACAGAATAGTGTGATGAGTATCTCTCACGAATTCTAATTTAAGAGAGGTCCTAAATACTTGATCATCTGATTTATTTTTATAAAGTTATATAGCTTTGTATTTCAAGAGAAAGAAGAATTTTAATTAAAAATTATATTTGCAAAAACTATTTGCTGGTTGCTATTTGCATAAGACCTTCACAAAAGGTTATTAACATATTTTTTTCTTGCGTATACACCATCACAAATTCATATCATTGAATTAAACAGTGTGCCGTTTTCATATAATTGATTGGGTTTGGGCACTAGCTCAAACCACATAAGGAGTTCATAAACTAAATAAATTTATCGAAAATTGTTCAAAAAGTCAATTTAAAATGGAGCATTTTTTTCAGGAGGATCAGATCTTCTAAACAAAATCTTTTTCTTTAATTAAATATTGCAGCTCTTGTATTTTTCACACAAGTGCTTTTTTACAAAAAATGTTTTACATTTTAAAGGACAGAAACATGTTAAAACATGTTTAGAGTTAGATTTATTTTCTTTGATTCTTTGTAACTCTAAAGTTTTTTCATGACAAGTATTGGTATCTAAGCTTTTGATTGCAGTTGATAGATTGCATTAAGATCATTTTGAATATATCTGGAAATTTAAATTTCACAAATAAAAATACTATATTAATTCAAAGAACCGCTACTATACATTTTAGTATTCGTATAATTGTAACAAATACCCTCACTGAATCTCAGAATACCAAACATTTTGAAAGTTTTTTCGCTTCGGTCGCACATAATGTTGCTAAATAGAAGTCTTAAACTGAAATTTTTATAAAACTGCTTATCTTTTCGACGGTATTGTTGAACTGAATTTGAAGAGTTTTTGCTTGCAGAAATTCCTTCTAAACGAAAAACTTAACGAATTACTTAAGGTATTTTTTTGTTGTTCAGAAATGCCTCAGTAGATTTCTCCAGTGAGTTTTTTTTTTAATTCTAGGTGTTATCTAGATTTCTTAGAATAGTGGTGGTGGTTGGTCCCTAGTGATAAATCCTACCTCCGTTCTGGTCACGATCTTCAGATTATCGTGATTCGTCAACATTCGTATTGATAAAGTGAGGGGACAGGCTTGAAATGGGGTTTGAAAGAAACGAATGTCAGAACAGGTATCCACCGGCGACGCCAAACGGACCAACGTAATGTGGTGTAATTTGGGATTTGTGGATTGAATACTGATATTTTTTGCCAAGCATCAATATGGGTGACTTCCGAGGATAGCGAAACGTAAGAGGGGTTATGACAAGGTTGTGGGTAAATCCATCACATTGGGGTTGTGACTCTGTGTCTTGTCAGGAATAGGGTCTGATTGTTATTGTAGTATGCAATAGAGTTCGGAATTGATAGACAAACTTTGAGGAAAGAAGTTTTCACCGTAAGGCAGCAGCACCTTGGATCTTGGAGGGCGCAGGTCTGGAGAGTTGGGCAGCTCTTTATGCTGGGTTACATTACGTAGAAAGTGGAATCTGTTTTGCCTCGCATAAATTATGGGAAGTATTTGAAAATGGTTTCTTGTTCAGATTGTGTAACGCAAGAAAGAATCTTTAGCTCTGCGTTATATTAGAAGGTTATTATAGTTCAGGGTCGAAGAAAGGATGAACATTTGATCACTTAAACTTTACGCTGCAAGATATTCGTAGTCGTTTTTCTTTTTTTCTGATGTACAGGTATAAACAGGTACCGTAAAATGGGGTGTTAAGGACACGTGGGGTTTTAAGGGATTGAACTTCTCAATCAAGTTCGACAAATCACAGAAACGTTGAAAGTCGACATATAAGTCATCTGAAATGCTCGATTTGTTCGGCGGATTGTGAATTGTATTATTTAAAAGGAGCTGTCTATTAATATGAAGTATCGTGGTTTCTATAAATTGAAAACGTTTCAAAACATTTTTGTTCGAATTTTATGAGCTAAATACATTAATCTACAAAACCATGAAATATATTTTAGAAAAATTCGTGGGTAACGTAAAAGATAAGTAAATTTAATTGAGATCAAAGTACAAACAAAAACTTTTCAAATTTATATCTGGGTTTCGATTTTTAAAAACTTTTATGAAAAAAGTCTC
Organism: Aedes aegypti; assembly: GCF_002204515.2. Classification (NCBI taxonomy): domain Eukaryota; kingdom Metazoa; phylum Arthropoda; class Insecta; order Diptera; family Culicidae; genus Aedes; species Aedes aegypti. The sequence continues at coordinate 153,385,738 of NC_035107.1, read as the reverse complement.
GTTTAAAAAATAAGTGGGGTGTTAAGGAATTGTCAATTCTAACTTTTCTAAGTTACTAAACTCATTCGATTTATGCCGTTATATATTTAAATATAGTTTTAAGTGGTTCCGTGAAGTTAACCTGCAATGTAAAGTTAAGGGATCTATTTCGTAAGTCACTGAATATCACCAAAAATGACTCATCTCAAATTTTGGTAAAATTGGTAGGAAAATGCAGTTAAAAGCTGATTAATGTAAAAATGGGGTTTTCATGATAATATTGTCAAAAGTTGTTCCATCACATTGGTTAATTTAATTGAGATGGATTTGGATCTATTGATTCTTTGGTCCTAGATAAATAATAATAATATAAGGTTATTTCCGAGGTCTTTTTGGAAAACATTCTAGGCTTCGTGGGCATTTGCTAAGTGTTGTCGAGCATTGGGTACATTGTGATATAGTGTGTGCGATTTCCGCTGTATATTGGAAACTTTTCGTTGAGATTTTTTCCGATCATGCCACTGGGTGTTACATGCAAATCCGTTATTCGGTGTGGTGCTTTTTTAAAAGGCAAATTGGACACTTAAAAAAAGACATCGACACTATAATGCTTCTAGTGGACGATTTGCCCTTTGAAGGAAGCTCCACACTATACAACGGACTAGCATGCAACGCCCAGTGGCACAGTCGAAATACATTTCTTACGAAAAGTTCTTCGGACTGAAGCGGGAATCGAACCCACACCCCTTGACTCGATGCGGCTAAATGCTTGGTAACACTAACCACACGGCCACGAAGCGCACTTGCCCTATTCAAACTTAAAACACAGATAACAGATGTTTATGCTAGAACACAATTTTTCTGAAAACCTGTGTAAATATTTAAATTGAAACTTCCTGCCATCACTAGCGCCGCCATACTGCGCATTGCGTAAATTAGTGGCGAGTATCAATATCTTGAAATATTTAATATTTACCACTGACAGCGGCACGGGAACTTAGCGATGACAGCGCCAACACGATGTTACTACTTGTGTTGGCATTCAAAATGACCATTAATTGTCTTACACAGTTTTATAATCGGACTTCAACATCTGTTATCTGTGCTTAAAACTTGTTGAAATTGTCCTTTTTTGACAAGGTTGCTCTGCACTGTTCTAGGATACCATACACTACATACACTACCCACCATAAGTATGGAATCGTTGCAATACTGAGTATTCCAGCACTTTTAAATTTAGCATCACCCAAAATCCAGTGATAAATTTTTTTTCAACAAAAATAAAAAAAATCGCTGGGGCTCAAAGAGTAATTTTTTAAGATGACCTCCAAAATACATTGATCTAGCACTTCAGAATCACGAGATAATATTCATTTTAGGTGATGCTAAACTTTTCAAGGTGCTGCAATATTCAGTATGAGTGTTGCAATAAGCGATTCCATACTTATGGTGGGTAGTGTATAAGTATAAAAATCTTTTCAAGACAATTGTGCGATGCACTGATAGCTTGTTTGAAAATAGAATTATTATGTATGAGAGATTTAGCAGTTTAAATAAAACGGTCAACGTTTTCAGGAGTTCCAACTTGAATTGTATTGAAGTAATATCATCTTTAAATTGAACAAGACCTTTAAAGTTGAAAGGACACATCAACGATATTCACCAAAACATTTATATGCTGTTGGCAAGATATAGTTTTATTTACAAAGCTCAAATTCCTTAACACCCCATTTTGCACTTTTGTCAAAAATCACACATTTTTATGACTATCTCAGAAATCTGCCATAGAATCGTCTTCATTGTAATTGGCGTTTGATATACACGACAGGAGAATGGTAGGACTATATTTTGTTCAATTATTGGCATACTAGAAGTTGATCGAAATTTAAGTAGAATTTTTTTTCATCCTTTAACACCCCATTTTACGGTATATTTAGCCTAAATAATGAACAATCATACGCGTAGAGCCTACGGGTCATGAAGTTACACTCAAAAAAATCCAAACGTCAATGCTACGTGAAAAATCACGTAGATCATTCGAAATTCATTTTACCTCCACTTCACCTGACTAAGATAAAGATCACTAAACCATTCATAACCACCAAATAGTGACTCGGTAATGTTTACTGAGGTTACCTATCGCACTTACGTGGAATTCACGTAGGTGCCAAGTTCATTTTGACATCTGCATATTGTACGTACATTCGGTGATGAGCTCAAATCCTAAGATGGCGCCCGCTTGATTTGTGAAGAACTTCAGAAGCTGCTGCTGCTTTAAACACTGTGTAATATTGATTTCAAGGTAAATATGCTTCGAATACCGAAGAATCCCTGCATTACTTCATATTTTACACGTGATTTATAATCTCTATCAATTATAGCATGCGAAGGCTACAACAAGACAGATCAAACTCACAAAATTGAGGAAACAGGATTCAAAATACTTAGATTGACAATAAAAATATCACAATCTTTTAAGTTTGTTTACATTTTCCAATTGGGAATTAGTTTTCTTCCAAATTCTATTAGAAATAAGGTTGGTCTTTATTACAGTTAAATTTAATGCAAAACCATCTAGATCCTATTGAAACGCTTCGTACAGGCTACCGGAAAATCCACGTAGCTCTTAGGTTTAGCGACGGTGGAATGGACGAACTTCCAAAGTTCATGCGTTCATTCTGGGCTACCTATGGTTTGCGTAGGAGCTACGTGAAAAGTGCGATGGAAAAAAATCACGTATGTTTTCACGTAACAATGACGTTTGGATTATTTTGAGTGTAGGATTGTAATCAAAATAATATTGCGCATTTCTTTCACACCACAGGATTATCGCAGAAGTTTTTACATGTGCGGAGGTGCCGGTAGAGGTGCGCGATTGCGTCGAGTCGGGTCGGTGTTTTCAGCGGACTCATATTTCGTAAATCGAAAAATGAGTGCTCTGAGGGCATCAACATGATTCGATGCGGTCCCACACTTTTATTTGTGCTCTTGCACTTGTCTTATTAAATAGGAATACTTTGTGTTAGGGAAAGTGTAGGAGAATAAATTATGATTTATTAGAATTTTCTGATAGAGGCAGAGTTCACATGTTACACTGAAACGAATTTTATTGTTGAAATTACTGAATCCATGGTAAAATTAAGAACTGCACCAACGATTTTCAACCGACTACATTATTCTGTCAACTCTACCAAAACATAGTCAACATCACTACACAAGAAAATATAATCGGTTTATTTAACCACAGTTGCAGTATTTATGACTAGAAACATGCTTGATTTGACAAGTTTCGCATTGTATTTTTGACCACACTGTGTTGTACGGTGGGTGCCACGGATTGAAATACAATGCTTTGTAGTCGAGGTTACTATGGACATAGTCAACTTTAACTGCACTGCTCAGAGATTTTTACCAGATTATAGTAAACTTAACAGATTTTTGTAGTCGGTTGAAATCGTTGGTGCAGTTCTTAATTCTACCATGGATTCGGTAGATTATACAACAAAATTTGTTTGCGTGTACTTAGGTATTTGAAAGCATATGAGAACCACATTAAATAGTAGATAAACACTAATGCTCATATTTTTATATTTTTCATTTCATTGCCCGAGCGGAGTCGACAAAACTCGAGGTGGATAGAATCGACGGAACTACGATACGGAAAAGAAACAGATGAGAAACTTTCGATACATTTATTCAACTATTAAAACCACGTTTTAACGTAATAACTTTATTTCTTTCTTCTCGTTTCAGCAATCCAACAACCAAACCATTTCTACTATCTTTCCATTTCCTCTTCGTTACATTTATAGTCCCTCTGGTACTGAATCGAATGACGCATTCCGCTTTTATTAGCGCTGTCTTTGCTGTACGTTGAGCATGGTGTCGGAGGTGGTGTGCTCTGTAGAACATCTGATGTGCTACACGGCACGCCGCTTCCGGCATTTTGTTTGGCGTGCGGGATGGGCAGTGCTGGTGATGAGGTGGAGGGCGCTATTCGTTTTAGTGGCAGAGGGACTATATCTATTTAATGTATCTGAAACTTGTGGGACCGCTTTAATTCCGGCGCCTGCTTGTGGAAAAACCCGGTGTGCTAAACGGTATAGGACATGTTAACGGGGGAGGCTTGGTAGGTCCTCACCCAGCCCGTGTCTAGATTGGCGGATAATTGTCTGCCAGAGTGTGGATTGAGCAATTACAATTACAAATTATCTAGATTTCTTAGAATAGTGAAAGAGTGATGCTTTTTGTGCAGTACCCTATAAAGGTTCTTGAGATTGGCAGAGATTAGCCGTCTAGCACGGAATCTGTAGAAAAACTATCTTGAGAAATTTCTGGAGAAACTCTGGTAGAATTCACAAGAAGAAGTTATTGTAGTACTTCAGCCATTCCATGAAAAACCGATCTAGTGGGTCACCGAATCCCGTGAAAATTTGCTATTTTGTTCCTTATCCGAAATAAGGATACACGTGTTTTTGGATTTTTCGATTAGGGTGACCATTTCGAATTAGGGTGACCAGAAAAACCGCGATTTTGCAAAATTTTAATTTCTAAAAAAAATATAACGATTTTCGATCTTTTTGGACAAAATGAAAGCTAAAGATTTTGACTTTTCAGGAAAAATATAGAATTCCACAAAAAATATTTTTTAACATGAAAAAAAACAATAATTTCCGTTTTTTCGTGTTTTGAAGGCCTCGGGACCAAAGGGGCTATTGCTGTTCTCATTTTTTCTTGAAAGTTCAGAAAATTTTACGTTTAGATTGGAAATCGGTTGAGCTGTTCAAAAGTTATGATTTTTTTTTAATAAAAAATCTAAAACGCTGACACTTACAGTGTGTGCCGATGAAAAATGACTGATTTTTTATTTTCAAAAAAATATATCTCAAAAACTAAAAAACATACATCGCTGAAAATTAGACAGTAAACGTAAAATTTTCTGAACTTTCAAGAAAAAATTAGAACAGCAATAGTCCCTTTCGTACTCAAGACCAGGCCTCAGGCCTTCAAAACACGAAAAAACGGAAATTATTGTTTTGTTTTTCATCTAAAAAAAACAATTTTTGTGAAATTTTATATTTTTTTCTGAAAAGTCAAAATCTTTAGCTTTCATTTCGTCCAAAAAGATTTAAAATCGGTCAAACGGTTCAAAAGTTATACAGTGGGATTCCGTTTTTGGCAACAAACTCGAAATTTTCGGTTGCGAAAAACGGAACCGTGCCAAAATTGGAACCCATTTTTTTATTTTTTATTCTGTAGAAAAACTATCTTGAGAAATTTCTGGAGAAACTCTGGTAGAATTCACAAGAAGAAGTTATTGTAGTACTTCAGCCATTCCATGAAAAACCGATCTAGTGGGTCACCGAATCCCGTGAAAATTTGCTATTTTGTTCCTTATCCGAAATAAGGATACACGTGTTTTTGGATTTTTCGATTAGGGTGACCATTTCGAATTAGGGTGACCAGAAAAACCGCGATTTTGCAAAATTTTTATTTCTAAAAAAAATATAACGATTTTCGATCTTTTTGGACAAAATGAAAGCTAAAGATTTTGACTTTTCAGGAAAAATATAGAATTCCACAAAAAATATTTTTTAACATGAAAAAAAAAACAATAATTTCCGTTTTTTTCGTGTTTTGAAGGCCTCGGGACCAAAGGGGCTATTGCTGTTCTCATTTTTTCTTGAAAGTTCAGAAAATTTTACGTTTAGATTGGAAATCGGTTGAGCTGTTCAAAAGTTATGATTTTTTTTTAATAAAAAATCTAAAACGCTGACACTTACAGTGTGTGCCGATGAAAAATGACTGATTTTTTATTTTCAAAAAAATATATCTCAAAAACTAAAAAACATACATCGCTGAAAATTAGACAGTAAACGTAAAATTTTCTGAACTTTCAAGAAAAAATTAGAACAGCAATAGTCCCTTTCGTACTCAAGACCAGGCCTCAGGCCTTCAAAACACGAAAAAACGGAAATTATTGTTTTGTTTTTCATCTAAAAAAAACAATTTTTGTGAAATTTTATATTTTTTTTCTGAAAAGTCAAAATCTTTAGCTTTCATTTCGTCCAAAAAGATTTAAAATCGGTCAAACGGTTCAAAAGTTATACAGTGGGATTCCGTTTTTGGCAACAAACTCGAAATTTTCGGTTGCGAAAAACGGAACCGTGCCAAAATTGGAACCCATTTTTTTATTTTTATTTTTCAATTAAAGGTTTTTAAAACATCATTATAATATTGTCACATCATCCTTATGGAATCAAATGACATCGAGGCTATGGAACGGTCCTTTTCGAAGCTGATTTCCGTAGGGTTGGATTCTGCTGTGAATCTATAGCCTCGTAATGTTTATTGTGACATACGTTCTACACACTTTTCATAACTTAAATATCTTCATTTTGTATATGCGTTATGCACACTATTTGTATGAATGGGCTATGTAAAAACAATAATCGCATAAGTGACCTTTATTCAAGAACTAAACATTTCTCCAAAACTGTGTGGGAATACGATAAAAACAATGAAATCTTTTACTGCATTCTAAAACAAAGAGAAATTTACAAAAAAAAGTTCTCTTAGTTTTACAAGACAGCATGAGTTTTTTTTTTAATTTATTGAACTTTTAAGACTAGTTTAACTTTAAGGCACTCTCGTAAAATTTGACAAAAGTCGATAAGGCTGCTTTAATTTATGTTCCTGACAACATATTTTTTAGAAATATTTTTTTTGCAAAATCGCGGTTTTTCTGGCCACCCTATTTCGGAAATGGTCACCCTAATAAAAAAATCCAAAAACACGTGTATCCTTATTTCGGATAAGGAACAAAATAGTAAATTTTCACAGAGTTCGGTGACCCACTAGATCGGTTTTTCATGGAATGGCTAACTTCCTATAAGAAAACGCAGAAGAATGCTTTAAAAATTCCAAAAGTAATCCCTGGAAACATCCATCGATGAATCATAATGGAAATCCGTAGAATATTTTTGAGTTTTCGCAGAAATTATAAAAATTGAGTTGGCATTTTTGATTGATACCTGATGAAATTAAAGAAAGACTCTTTAGATTTTAAAGTTTAGAATTACCCCTGTGTTTATTCCTAGAGGCATTTGTGGAGAAGTTTTCGTTATATTTTTTAGATAAATCTAAAAATTCCTAATGGAAACCTTGATTTCTAAAAATAATTGAAAAGTTTTTCTATGAATATTCGCAGAAGCTTGATGAAAGAATTACTACAACAATACTGAAAGATTCGAAAGCTCTACAACTGAAAAAAAAAATATGGTAGATGTTTTTAATGAATTTAGGAACTACTGAAAATATGCAAATAAAAAAAGAGATAACATTGCTGTTTTTTTTAAACGACTTGAAGAATTGTTGTAATGATTTTTAACAATCGATTTAGGATTTAATACAAAATTTCCTGAATGAAACTTCAAGAAATTATTTGGAGAGACTTTCTGAAGGAATAACTGGAATAAGCTTGCATTAATTCCACTATCAACTACTCAAAAACATAACTATAATCCTTTCAAGAACGTTTCCAGAAACTTTCCAGAAATTTTGCCTACAAGCTTTTCTGTTTTTATGTTTATTTCTAAGAATTCCTGTATAAATTCCAAACTTTCTATCATACAATTTTACAGTATTTTTTAGAGTTTTCGCAACAAAATCTTCAGGTATTCCTACAGTAATTCTTCGAATAATTCTTTAAGGAGCTTTACTGCCGTGAATCGCAAGTCAGTCCCATCTGTAAAAAGTAGGCATTGAGAAAATGGACTGTGAAGTTTTCAAACTCCTTTTCCATACGAATATTCAAAAATTTCCAGAGGATTGGAAGATGTTCCAATCTTAATGAAACTTTCACAACTTGCTTTTCATTAATATATCTTTCCGAGAAAAATATAGAGATGCTCAAAACAAGTTACATTTTTGTGTTCCACGGTGCGAAAGTCTGTAGTGGGACTGATATGCGGTTACTTTTCATTATGGGACAATTTGACTTGCTATTTTTTCCAAATTTTTCCGAACAAATTATATTATTTCATTAGTGTAGCTGAAGGAGCATTGGTAGAGATGTTGAAAACTGAACTCAACTCAATTTTGACGAAAATGCAGATGGGACTGACTTGCGATTCACGGCAGTTTACTGCCGTGAATCGCAAGTGCGTCCCATCTGTAAAAAGTAGGCATTGAGAAAATGTGTGAAGTTCTAGAGAATTGGAACATGTTCAAATCTCCTCATGAAACTTTCACAATTTGCTCTTCACTACGATATCTTGCCTAGAAAAATATAAAGATGATCAAAACACTATTCATTTTTGTGTTACACGATGCGAAAATCTGTAGTGGGACTGATATGCGATTACTTTCCGTTATGGGATAATTTGACTTGCTGTTTTTTCCTATTTTTTCCGAACAAATCATATTATCTCATCAGTGCAGCTGAAAGGGCATTGGAAGATATGTTGAAAACTGAACATAAGTCAATTTAGACAAAAATGCAGATGAGACTGACTTGCGATTCACGGCAGTTTACCATGGAGAAGAATTTTATCAAAATGATGACCAATGACTATTGTTAATTCGTAAATTGCAAAAAAAGCTTTCCACTGAAAAAAAAAACACTAGTACTGCTGAATATATTATCAAATTGAGTTAAGTGAACATGGTGGGTGGAATTTGTTGATCAAATATGAAAAACGTTGTATATGTTAAGATCATATTGCAATATTTATTTAATTTTGATGCTCTTTTCCTGAGATTGCTCCTACGTATGCTCCTACGTGTATTGTATGGTTGTTTTATTTAAATCGCTCTTTCGCAACCTTTTCCACATACCTATCGGTCTCAATCTAGATCATACGACTGATAATTTTTGCGCCATCTACCGGTTGCGGTGTGGAGCTTCATCGGCCACAGGAAGTTGTTCGCCAGATCCACAGATCCTCGACGCACTGCATCTACAGTATTGGACAAATCATTTGCAACTTTTTCGATTTTCCTTACACAACGATAAACTTTGTTGGGCAAGATCTCAGCTATTTTAGACCGATTTCAATTGAATTAACGCAGCACGTTATAACTTAATAATATATTTTTGATCATGTTTTTAAATCAAGATTTCAAAAGTAATAATGGTTTGACGAAAGTGAAATTGTCAAGTACCATGAATTAGCATTGGAAGAGATACTGAAAACTGAACTCAACTCAATTTTGTCGAAAATGCAGATGGGACTGACTTGCGATTCACGGCAGATCAGTAGTCGATACTTGATGACTTGTAGATCAGGTGGTGGACCTATTTCAGCGTCAGGGGTATCCGTAGTTGACTATGGCTCGACAATGCGCAGCATGTTCTTGGTGGCTTTGATCAACTGGATGAAGTAGGGCAGCTGTAGCATCCTCCGGACCGAGGATAAGCTTGTTATACTACGAACAGGCATCACAAAATTAACCTTCAGCTTGGCCGGGATAATGTTGCCGGCCTTCTGGACAGAGCGGGCCGTTTCAAACCTTCGCGGTCCTTTCGCAGATATTATATGGCATACTTGGCTGCACGAATCCGATTTTTGCGTTAACGGTGCAGCTTTGATTTTTTGTTCCTTGTATGACATCAACTCTGTTCGCTGCCGGCAAAACCTCCATTCGACGTTCCGGTTTATACGGATGTCCATAATTACCCTGCAAATTAAACCAGAAAATACAGTAATGTTTTGAATTTAAATAGTATATTGTTTTACCAACCTCTTTTAATTGCAAAATAGAGCCAGAAAATTAACAACGAAGAGATTTGAAACTCCGATGGTTGGTTTGTTTTGATTTGTTTTTTTTTTTCCTTTTGATGTTTTCATGGCTACATTGGTGTGCGTGTGTTCAAAATCCAGCACGTAGCCACATTTTCGTTAATCTCGGATTTTCTTTAGTACCCCGAAATCGGCGCACTAAAGTTAATACCGGGATTAAAATCGAAGATAATATCGATTGATGCTTAGTAAAATCGAGGATAATACTCGATTGGCGTATCATCCTCCATGGAGCTTACCACCATAAATCTCGTACTAACCTCTTCGGAGCTTACCACCATTAGTGATATCAAGAGTTTGACGAAGCAATAATATAAAACGACCGATTGGTTTACATAAGCATAGCATAAGCATAAGCATAGATGACCGTACAATTCGTAGTTGCTACTCCGTGATTGGCCAGAACAATCGAAGTTGCACAGGGAATTAATGAATGGGGCTTGGGATTAGCTTACCATTCTTCAATGTGCACAAATCGAGAGCTCAAATTTTAAAAGTCAATAACGGCGCCGGCCACGTCCTTACGGGGATGGGAAGGAATGTTAGTGCGACTACCGTTGTTACTAGAGACCGAGATCACCTCTGCATCTCCACGGTTGTCATGGACAGGATATTGGGTTAGTGGGTAAGGTATAGATCTGGGAGTCACCAATGGTAGGTGATGCGATTCTTGATATAATTACGCCTAACCGAATTCGCGAAATAATTCGATAATCGCATTGTACGCCGGACAAGTGTTCATCTCTCGCCCTCGCAAGAGCAAGCGATGCGATCAATAGATCAAACACAACTAACGGATCACGCCACTTTTCACTTCACCCGACCGACGCGCGACATGTTTGATCCTGCCCTCATCGCCCGCCCCCGCAGGAGCAAGCGTCAAGGTCGAAGGATCAAACACTACTAACGGATCACGCCACTTTTCACTTCACCCGACCGACGCGCGACATGTTTGATCCTGCCCTCATCACCCGCCCCCGCAGGTGCAAGCGTCAAGGTCGAAGGATCAAACACTACTAACGGATCACGCCACTTTTCACTTCACTCGACCGACGCGCGACATGTTTGATCCTGCCCTCATCGCCCGCCCCCGCAGGAGCAAGCTTCAAGGTCGAAGGATCAAACACAACTAACGGATCACGCCACTTTTCACTTTCACTCGACCGACGCGCGACATGTTTGATCCTGCCCTCATCACCCGCCCCCACAGGAGCAAGCGTCAAGGTCGAAGGATCAAACGCAACTAACGGATCACGCCACTTTTCACTTTCACTCGACCGACGCGCGACATGTTTGATCCTGCCCTCATCGCCCGCCCCCGCAGGAGCAAGCGTCAAGGTCGAAGGATCAAACACTACTAACGGATCACGCCACTTTTCACTTCACCCGACCGACGCGCGACATGTTTGATCCTGCCCTCATCACCCGCCCCCGCAGGTGCAAGCGTCAAGGTCGAAGGATCAAACACTACTAACGGATCACGCCACTTTTCACTTCACTCGACCGACGCGCGACATGTTTGATCCTGCCCTCATCGCCCGCCCCCGCAGGAGCAAGCTTCAAGGTCGAAGGATCAAACACAACTAACGGATCACGCCACTTTTCACTTTCACTCGACCGACGCGCGACATGTTTGATCCTGCCCTCATCGCCCGCCCCCGCAGGAGCAAGCGTCAAGGTCGAAGGATCAAACACTACTAACGGATCACGCCACTTTTCACTTTCACTTGACCGACGCGCGACATGTTTGATCCTGCCCTCATCGCCCGCCCCCGCAGGAGCAAGCGTCAAGGTCGAAGGATCAAACACAACTAACGGATCACGCCACTTTTCACTTCACCCGACCGACGCGCGACATGTTTGATCCTGCCCTCATCACCCGCCCCCGCAGGTGCAAGCGTCAAGGTCGAAGGATCAAACACTACTAACGGATCACGCCACTTTTCACTTCACTCGACCGACGCGCGACATGTTTGATCCTGCCCTCATCGCCCGCCCCCGCAGGGGCAAGCGTCAAGGTCGAAGGATCAAACACTACTAACGGATCACGCCACTTTTCATTTCACTCGACCGACGCGCGACATGTTTGATCCTGCCCTCATCGCCCGCCCCCGCAGGAGCAAGCGTCAAGGTCGAAGGATCAAACACAACTCTATAAAACGACCGATTGGTTTACAGGTTAAAAACGAACTGACTTTATTTATTCTCTCGTATCTTAGCACACACTCAATACATGGGGTCTATCGATTCAACCCCACTACAGTTGTTTCTCACTTCCCGCACGGAGCCACAAATCAATCAAACTTTGACTTCTTTTGACGCAATTCGGCTCTTCCGTGGGATAACCCAAATTTGGGTTAAGGCCGCACGGGACGTCATCATAATCACCCTATCCATTTGAAGCAGAGCGTTAATGATTAACGGGTCGTAATGATTGATTAAGTGATTGGTGATTAAGTTCATGTTTAATGATTTTGATTATTGATTAAAATTTTTTAAGTCATGATTAATGATTGTGATTGATTTTTAAGCCAGAGTATGATTAATGATTATGATTAATGATTAAATGACAATTTTAGATGATTAATGATTATGATTAATGATTAAACTCAGTACGATTAGTGATTATGATTAACCCTTACATTCCTAATGTCAAATTTGATCAAAATTTTCAATTTCAAGACTATATTTATTTTTATTGTCATTTATCGTACCTAGATAGGGAAATTTTCCATTCTTAGACCTGCTTTGTTATATGATGATCAATTTTGCTCCAGCGTGTGATTTTAATTTTTTGATATGATAATGTTTAGTTGTTATATGATGATCAATTTTGCTCCAGCGTGTGATTTTAATTTTTTGATATGATAATGTTTAGTTTTACGGTAGTTTTTCAAAATTATGTTTTTCAGTCATCTTCTAACGAAATTCTGTAAATATCAGGATTGCTGTTTGTCTTTGAAACTGCGGATATCGATTTAATGATTTTGATTATTGATTAAAATTTTTTAAGTCATGATTTAACGGCTGCTTGGGCACGTCAGGAGTTAATCATCAATATTAACCTCCTTTTCCTGAGCAGCCTAGATAGCCGCGTAGTGTCGGTAGCGCTTGTTTCAACTGGCTAAGAATTAACACTACGGACTGCCTGTTCCGGTGGTAAAAGTCCACCTCACAGGTGACCCCTAATTTATGGTGTGATGCGTACCGTGCCTAGGAATGAATGGTGCCTAGGAATAAATAAAACCTAACCGCTAACGGAGCCTGTGGGATACCAGGGCGCCCTCCACAGTATTGAGTCCTTCCTGTGCTACCCGGAGCAATGGTGCAGGTGACCTTGTGTTTCTCCGAGATAATCGGCTGCCCTTCTTCAGTCTCTATCCTGAGTTAACTACCAGAGATGTATGTGCTGTCACAATCGATGTTTCTGTTGGTGACCTCAACAGGAAATACGTCTATTGTTCGGTATATTTACCACATGATGAACCATCCCCAACGGATGACTTCAAACGAGTTGTCGTACACTGCGTAACAAAAGGCCTTCCGCTGATTGTGGGCAGTGATGCCAATGCTCATCACATCATCTGGGGCAGCTCAGATATCAATTTGAGAGGCTCCAGTCTGATGGAATACTTAAGTAGTACAGATCTTGGATTACTTAACATAGGCAATCGCCCAACCTTCATGGTTTCTAATAGAGAAGAAGTGTTAGACATAACGCTCTGCTCGAATAGAATCAGTCACGAGTTGACGAATTGGCATGTATCAGATAAGGAATCATTATCTGATCATCGTTACATCTTCTATGAACATTCAAATGTAACTGCGCAGACTTTGCGTTTTAGGAATCCCCGGTCAACAAACTGGGAACTCTATATTGAATTGGTTGCGACCAAATTTCATGGATATTCTCCGTCCATTGAAAATCCAAGTGATCTTGATGATGCAGTTGATACTACAACATCCTACATTATGGAAGCTTTCGAAGAAGCATGTCCTCTGCGGTCTGTAAAGACTACAAGAGGGACCCCATGGTGGAATTCCGATCTGACTAGACTCAGGAAACAATGTAGAAGGAGTTGGAACAGACGCCGTTCAGCTGGATCAGAGTCGTTCAAGTCGGCTCGCAAGGCTTACAAGAAGGCTCTTCGTTCTGCTGAACGATCCGGCTGGAAAAACCTTTGTACAAATGTTTCCAGTTTGAGTGAAGTCAGTCGGCTGAACAAAATCCTTGCAAAATCTAAGGATTTCCAAGTGAACGAAATTCACTTACCTAATGGTGACTTTACTTCTTCCGATGAAGAAGTTTTAGAATGTTTATTCATTACATGTTGGGCAGAGGTGGACACGGCACAACGGAAGCGAAACACCGAAGAAAAAGGAACCGGACTTGGAATGAAACACTATGTGTGAATGAAACGAGATAAACTTTAATACACTTCTTTTTGGGTTGAATAGTAACGAATGAATGAAAAAGCACACTTTGCTTTGTCTTCTCCTTCTCATTGATGCGCTTTGGCGCGCTCGCTTGACGGTGCAGTGGGTAGCATTCAGAGTTGTCACCTTGGTTACCACTCACCGAATACTACACGGAGAGGAAACAGCATTGCATATTCCATCACTCCTCCTCAATGCTGATCCTCACTGCATCCCTCGGATTGGCTCCTCCTGACTTCTTGCTCTTCTGTCTTGCACTCCTGCCGTCGGCTCTTGCTATGCCAACAACGTATTCTGACAGATGACCCCGATTACTCCTCCTGGATCGACGCATTTCTTCAGGATTTTCTTCCGCACTAGAATCTTGAACTTCTTCCTTCACTTGTAACGGATCTTGTTCTTCTATCGTTTTGTCCAAATCAAAATAGTCTTCTTCTTCACTTTTGTCCAACTCGGATCCTTCGAAATTGTCTACTTCGGTAGGCTGTGCCCCCGAGAACCACTCAACTTCACTACCTTCGTTCACTTTCTCCCGTGATGAACACTTCGGATCCTGCATTTCTAAAAACTTCGCATCTCGGCTTATCGTCACCATATCTGTTTCGGTGTCCACAAACCGGTAGTCTTTATGCTCCTCCGAATAACCGATGAACGTCAACTTTTTCGCCTTGCTCTCGCCACGTTTCACTCCTGGAACATGAACATACGCCGGACACCCGTATGCCTTCAGATGCCCCAGCTCAGGCTTTCGACCACACCACTTTTCGTACGGTGTCGTATCTATTGACCGGGACGGAAGCCTGTT
This sequence comes from Aedes aegypti, assembly GCF_002204515.2. Lineage (NCBI taxonomy): Eukaryota > Metazoa > Arthropoda > Insecta > Diptera > Culicidae > Aedes > Aedes aegypti. The sequence continues at coordinate 153,370,714 of NC_035107.1, read as the reverse complement.
CTGCAAGTATGCAGCAGCAACGCAAGCTTCTCCCCAGTAACGTTTGTCCAAACCAGCATCCAATAGCATCGTTGTAGCCATCTCCTGTAGCGATCTGTTCTTCCTTTCGGCCACTCCGTTTTGCTGAGGCGTATACGCAGTCGTATACTGTGTCTTTATACCTTCGTCAGCAAAGAATCGTCGCAACTCTTCGTTGGCGTACTCACCACCGCCGTCGGATCGGATAACTTGTGGTTTCCGCCCAAACAAGTTCTCCACGTACCTCACATATTGCTTTATCTTACCAGCAGCCTCCGATTTCTTCTCCAGTAGATAAACGACCGTGTATCGACTGAAATCGTCGATCATCGTCATCAGAAATCACTTTCCACCAGGCGTCGTCGTTCGCATTGGACCACAGAGATCTGTGTGGACCAACTCCAAAACACGCTTCGACTTTCTTTCCGCTACTTTCGGAATCGGATTCCGCGACAACTTACCCTCCAAACATGGCTCGCAAGTTTGTCTGATGCCGCAATCCGTGATCTTCACGCCTACGCCCAATTTGCTATCGACAATCTTCGAAAATACTGCCGGGTCTCTGTGCCCGAAACGCTTATGCCACTGATGTTGGCAGTTATGATTGTGCATCTTACCTTCCACTTTCCTTGCGACTTCCGCCAGCTTCAGCTTGTACAGGGATCTAGTCTGCTCTCCGGCAACAACCACCTTGCCGCTGACGTCGCAAATGTAACAGCCATCCTTTCGGAATTTCACCACAAATCCTTTCGCGGTTAACTTGTCCACAGACACAAGTCCAGTTGTGAGGGAGGGAACATACAACACATCGCGCAACTTTACTTCGATTGTATTTCCATCTCCACCTACACACAACACTACACCTTCACCGCATCCAGCAGTGGCAGCAACTTTGCCGTTGGCCAAAATCACATTTGGACCAGCCTTCTCCTCGAACGTCGTGAAAAATTTCTTGTCACTTGTCATGTGGCAGCTCGCTCCACTGTCGATAAACCAGCATTCACGCTGTCCATCATCCGCCACCATGAAGCACACACCGGCACTGTAGGTTTCGTTTTTCACTTTCTTCGCATTTTGCCTGCCGCTCGATTTTTCTTCTTCAGGTTTCTTCTCGTCTTCACCGCTTTTCTGCTTCGCCAGATAAAGCCGGCAATTCCGACGCACATGGCCAGGTTTTTTAACAATAATAACACACTCTTTCCGATACGCCACCCACACTAGGCATTGCACTTTTCATCGCATTCATTTCGAACGATTCACCGGATCGTTCCTTCCGCCTCTCGAATTCATCCAGTAGCTTCGACTTTACCAGTTGCATGGTGATATCGGCATCGGCACGACTCTCTAGGGCCGTCACCAAAGTTCCGTAGGAGTCAGGAAAGCTGCGCAGGATCATCGCGATCCGCAGCGACTCTTCCAGCGGTTGCCCCGCATTCGACAAACGATCGAATAAGTCTTCCAGCACTACCAAATGACACTCGAGATCACCACTTTCCGTGAGATTCACACTGCAAAGTTTCTTCAATAAAGACACACGCGACGTAACCGTGTTCTTTTCGTGGTATGCTTTCAACTCATCCCAGAAAGCTTTCGCACTGTTCGCGTTTTTCACTAAACCGAACTGATTGTCTTCGATACATAAACCGATGGTGGCACGAGCTTTCCGGTCGTCTTTCGTCCACTGATCGGTAACCGGCTCCGGTTTCACATCGCCCACCACATACCAGAGCTCCTCCCTGGTCAGGAGCATCTCCATCCGGAACTTCCAGATTTGCCAGTTGTGGTTGCTCAACCTGGCAAACGCGAACTTGTTCTGCTCCGCCATTTTGTTTTCCGAACTGCAGCAGGAAACAAAATCCAATCACACGCGGCGCGAATACCCGAAACAGGAAACAGTTTCTCACACTTTCTTCCTACGCTATCCGGAAATTGTCTTTCGGATTTCCTCTGGGACCATTACCTGTTGGGCAGAGGTGGACACGGCACAACGGAAGCGAAACACCGAAGAAAAAGGAACCGGACTTGGAATGAAACACTTTGTGTGAATGAAACGAGATAAACTTTAATACACTTCTGTTCGGGTTGAATAGTAACGAATGAATGAAAAAGCACACTTTGCTTTGTCTTCTTCTCATTGATGCGCTTTGGCGCGCTCGCTTGACGGTGCAGTGGGTAGCATTCAGGGTTGTCACCTTGGTTACCACTCACCGAATACTACACGGAGAGGAAACAGCATTGCATGTTCCATCAATACACACTTCCCCGGATGTGTGGACATAGCATCTACGGATGAACCAAATGTCTTTTCATGTAGTTACGAGTCTCTGGCCTCGGCTCGCAGTATCGTAACTACTGAATCGATTCAATGGGCACTTAATAGTTTTGCTCCTTTCAAATCTCCACGAGCGGATGGGATTTATCCTGTTCTGCTCCAAAAGGGATTTGAGTTTATCAAACATGTTTTGAAAAAGCTACTTGTAAGCAGTTTTGCTACCGGGTACATTCCCAGATCCTGGCGTGATATTACTGTAAAGTTTATCCCGAAAGGAGGACGTGCGTCGTATGAAGAAGCGAAGAGTTTTAGACCAATCAGTCTGACCTCTTTTCTTCTGAAATGTCTGGAACGCATTATCGATCATCACATCCGTGATGTTTATTTGGCAAACATGCCTCTTCATGCGAATCAACATGCTTACCAATCTGGAAAGTCCACTGTGACTCTTTTACACAAAGTTGTATACGATATCGAGAAAGCATTCGCTCAGAAGCAATCCTCCTTGGGGGTTTTCTTGGATATTGAGGGTGCCTTTGATAACGTGTCTTTCCATGCCATATTGGAAGCCGCACGAAACCATGGGCTACCTACAATGATTACCAATTGGATTCATCAAATGCTCAAAAACCGACATCTCTTCTCGACAATGCGTCAAGCAGCGATTCGAAAATTGAGTGTTTGTGGATGCCCCCACTTTTGTGGAATCTCGTAGCAGATACGCTATTGAGGCAACTCAATAATTGCGGTTTTCCAACTTATAGATTTGCCGACGACTATCTATCTTTGATAGTTGGTATGTGCATAAGCACCCTATTCGACCTGATGCAAAGTGCTCTTCAGGTTGTTGAGAGTTGGTGTCGCCAATATGGCCTTTCGGTTCATCCGAATAAAACATCTATTGTTCTTTTTACGGAAAGACGAAACCGCGATAGAATTCGACCTTTACGTCTTTTTGGCACTGAGATTAATGTGACAGATCAAGTAAAGTATGTCGGAGTCATTCTAGATTCCAAACTTTCATGGACACCTCACATTGATTTCAGAGTCAAAAAAGCTTGCATGGCCTTCGGTCAATGCCGGCGAACCTTTGGTAAAACTTGGGGCCTCAAACCCAAATATATCAAATGGATTTACACAACAGTTGTTCGACCAATATTGGCATATGGATGTCTTGTGTGGTTGCAAAAGGGCGAAGTGAGAACAATCCAATCAAAATTGGGCCATATCCAAAGGATGTGCTTGATGGCGATGTCTGGTGCGTTCTCTACAACTCCCACAGCAGCGCTCGAGGCCCTTTTCGACGTTGCGCCACTACACATACATCTTAAACAAGAAGCACTTTCTTGCTCTTACCGTTTATGGGTACTGGATCTACTGGAGAAAAATCCAGTGAATCGTAGATCTACACACACTTCGTTCTTTCCACTTTTGGTGAATTGGGACAAAATTGTCCTTGCTCCAAGTGATCTCACAATTGCTTGTCACTTTTCTTACAGGACATTTACCACACAATTCCCTTCACGGGAAGAGTGGACGTCTGGCTATTTGGAAAGAAGTATATCAAACAATATAGTATGTTACACTGATGGCTCCCTTCTTGAAGGTAGAGCTGGTGCAGGAGTATATTCTCGTGAGCTAAGGCTGAATCAGTTTTACTCACTTGGTAGAAACTGCACCGTTTTTCAGGCGGAAATATTTGCTCTTTTGTGTGGAGTGCAATCAGCACTTCAACAGCGCGTAACGGGTAAAGTCATATACTTCTGTTCAGATAGTCAGGCTGCTATAAAAGGTCTTGCTTCGGCCAACTCAAGGTCGAAGCTTGTTATCGCATGTCGAACTCAAATTGAGGAACTGAATACAGTCAACTCTGTAAACCTTGTATGGGTACCTGGCCATTCTTCCATAGCTGGAAATGAATTGGCTGATGAGCTAGCTCGCGATGGAGCATCACATGACTTAATTGGCCCTGAGCCGGCTATTCCAATTTCGAAGTGCTGGGTGAAGCTTCAGGAGTGATTCCAAGCAACAGCACCAAAATTTGGTAAATTTTTTAATTCATTTTTTTCTATTGAGCTGAAACTTTGCACAGTTTTCCAGTTCCATCTAAATCGTCATTTTCCGATATCAAATCTTCAAGTTGAGTCACGACTAACTTTTCAAAAGGGTGTATGTGAAAATGGTTCAAAAATATTCAAAAAGCTGCACAGCAAAAACGGTTCGTTCGATTGTTAGACAACTAAAGAAACAAAGTTAGACAACTTAATAAAGATTCCAAAAAAATACACGCATTAAAATTTTTTTTTTTTTTGCATTAAAAAACTTAATTTTTGACACAAAAACTCAAATATCTCAAAACCCTATCGGAATACCAACGTAATTTTTTGAGGGAAAACGGTCCATTATATTATCTATCTACCATAAAAATTTGGTGATGGTAAACCAATAAACAAAAAAGTTATGATATTTCAAACATGTCACAATTTTCACATTTAGTAGAAAAAAAAAATTTTTTTTTTCGGTGTAAATTATTACGGGAACCGCAGTTTGTTGCTGATTTTATTGTTAAGGGCCTTGCGTGAATTAAACAAGTCGTTTTCATGTATTCATTAGTATTATGTATATTATATGTATAAATATTATGTATATGTATAAATATTATATGTATATGTATATATGTATAAATTAAAATGAATTAACAGATTACACGAAAATAAAATTTTTTTTTTATAAGGATATTTTTTTTAGAGTATGATCGATGAGTTTCTAAATGTTATATATCAACTTTAAAAGTTTTGGATTTGGGTATGCGTTATGAGATCATGAAAACATTTTATTAATACTTATTTATTTATTTATTGTTATTCAATTTTTTTACAATATCGAACACTTTTGCATCATTATCAGTACAGTTCGAGTATAGTTTTGCTTTAATTTTATTTCCTGACAATGGTATGAAACAGTGAAATTTTTGGGTTCCTTGGATCGTTTTCGCGTTATTATATTGCTCGCTGAGCTCTGATGCCGTTAATTCGTACTCTTCAGTAGTAGTAAAACAAAATGATAATTTTGTTAAATCTTCTTCTTTTCTGCGATTCGCCCAATCAAATAGTTCTTTTGCAGTTTTAATTGGATGCTCACGTTCTTTGGCTAAACTTGCTCTTGTGGCCATGCGCTTTATGGTTCCTCCAATAGCATCACAAGGACCTTTGCCATGTGACGTAGCAAAGAAATGCCATTCTGCATCAATTCCGTACTTTGATTTAAATTGACATAGGCTCGAAAAATTCTTACGGTTTTTGTACTGCGATGCTGCTCCATCAGACATGAAATATATCTTTCTGATTTCTTTATCCTTATCAACGCGTAAAAAGTTAATCATTTTGGCAATGAACAAATTTACAGATACTGAGTCGTGTCTTAAATCTTCGGAAATTACAATACAACTAAAATGTTCAATTTGCGTACTTCCATTGAAATAAATAACGAATGGATGAATTGTAGCTTGTTGTACGTTCCAGTGATGGGACTGCACTTCATCTTGCAATACAAAGCTATAGTTTTCAGAAAAATCACAAATGACCAAAAATTCACCATCTTGTAATGTATTTTTCGTATTTTTTAAAAAGCGGGATTGCTCTGTTTTAATAAAGTCGTGAGGAATTAAACTTTCTAATTTCAAGCAAAAAAATGACACAAACTCATCTACAGGTTTTACAATAGTTTCTAGGTCACACCTATCCGTGGTCACCCATTGCTCAAATGATAACTGATCAATATAATTTTCTTCAAACTCAGCGAATAAAGTATTTTCCAATGATGAAGAATCTGGACAATCCGAACAAGATCGTAGATAGCAATTTGATGTTGTATTTTCACACAAAAGACTACCAGTTAACATTTTAATATCCTTTGATAAATTGATTCTTTTCAAACTATGTAAGATTAGATTAATATTTTCGTGTGTTGTGCACACACAAACATTATGTGTTCCTGAATTGGATAGAAGCTTGCATTGCCTTGGACGAAGGCTTGCAAATGAGGAAAAACCTACCTTAATATTTTCGTTAATTTCCTTGAAGCGTGTATACGCTTCTTTCAAAGTAGTCATCATTAATCGTTTTTGGATTGCTTGACGCTTTCCATCTTTTTTTACAGATACATAATCTTTTTGGCCAGGCATAGCTCTACTTACTTCATCGTCTTCAAAATTGAATTATTTTTTCTTTTGTCTCATCTGTTAATGAAGTACTCGACCTAGCATTTTTGGTTGCAAGACAGTTATTTTTGAATTGTTTTGCCTCTTTTGCTGTATTTCTATTGGTTTTGAACTCATCAATGGCGTCTTGAATAGACCACGAGCTTGGCAGCATCGACAAAATCAATAATTTTTCTTTCCTTGTCGTGGCTAGATTCGAGAACCTTTCCTTCATATTCATAATTACCTCATCGTAGTCTGTATTTTCCACATCCTCAGGTCCTAATTTGAAGAGGTTTCTTCGTACAGCTTCGTTGATTTCACGGTATTTTTTCTCGGGATAATTGACGTAACCCATCTTCGTCCATTTAATCGGAGTCACTTTTATTCCAGCTATCCCTCCGTTGAAGCGTTTGATGTTGACCTTCTGGATGCACTCATCTTCTGATTGATTTGTTGAAACAGATGTCGCTGATGGTACCGTGGCAAGACTATCTGCACTTGGTACTTCTGGTAACTCCTCAGTTGTTGTCGGTGCATCTAGTAATTCCTCAGTTGTTGTTGTTTTCGAACTTCCTGCAACCTGATCCACCGATGATGTACAGATTGCCCGTTTGTCAACGTTTAAACGGCAGGACGTACAAATGCGTAAATTTGTATTCAATGTAGACATTGGAGCATAACCAGCCGCTTTCAGTTTATCTATGGTGCTTTCGGTGAGATTTCGTAGCTCTTTCGAACACTTTTTTTTCTGCAAACGGCCTGCAACAGTTGAGAAAGCGACTACTCATGTTGCTCGTTAGATTTTAATAAACAAAATCACTTTTAAGTTTTTACTGACTAGTTTGGTGTCGTTTGCTTGACTGAAGAAAAATTTTACAATTAAATATTTTATAACCATAGTGGTAGTATATTTTTAGCTTTTTCGTGAGTATGTTCATGGTATGTACCTATCATGTTTTTGATGTTGTTGAAGTTACTCGCTTTCTCCCAAATATGATTAACAAAGTCTATTCTCTACCAAGGCGGGTCTATATCCAGGTGTAATCAGATTTTAACTTTGTGGAGAAAACCAGCGCCGAGAAATCCGACCTGCTTTACGTATACTAGATCACCTGGGTATAGACCCGCCTTGTTCTCTACGAGGTAAACTTTTTGCAGGTAAACTAGTCGTATACCTGTATAGAAAACTTTTTTTGTAGCTTTTGTCTTCAATATTAGATTTCTTATAGGTTTCTTTTATCAAAAGGTTTCAACACTATTGAGAGAATTTTTCTTCAGTTACGTACAATAAAAAATATGACACTATCAAGACTTTAGATCACAACACTGGATCGCGTCTAACTTTCTAATAGATGCTATAATAGTTATGAATAATTAAATAAAATATCATGAAAACAACTTGTTAACCTCATGTGGTACCCTTAACAAAAAATTCAGCAACAAACTGCGGTCCTAAAAAAAATTAACAATGAAAAAAAAAAAAAAAATTTTCACTAAGTGTCAAATTTGTGAAATATTTGAAATGTCATAACTTTTTTGTTTATTGGCTTACCATCACCAAATTTTTATGGTAGATAGCTAATATAATGGACCGTTTTCCCTCAAAAAATTACGTTGGTATTCCGATAGGGTTTTGAGATATTTGAGTTTTTGTGACAAAAATGGTGTTTTTTAATGCAAAAAAATTTTTTTTTTACTGTGTGTATTTTTTTTGGAATCTTTATTTAGTTGTCTAACTTTGTTTCTTTAGTTGTCTAACAATCGAACGAACCGTTTTTGCTGTGCAGCTTTTTGAATATTTTTGAACCATTTTCACATACACCCTTTTGAAAAGTTAGTCGTGACTCAACTTGAAGATTTGATATCGGAAAATGACGATTTAGATGGAACTGAAAAACTGTGCAAAGTTTCAGATATTTTTGAAATGGTCGATCAGAATCGACTTGCATGCCTCCGTGGAATCCCTCCATTTTCAAATTTTACGCCAGAATTGAGCAAAATTAACAAATGCAAAACTTATTTGCCATTCACAGTAGCTAAAAATTAAAAAAAAAAAGAAAGAAACGAAGTGGTGTTTCCGACGGAAGAAAACGCGCAACATTCAATTCTCGCGTAACTTTTCAAAAGGGCCTAACATTGGGCAAATACATTGTCTAGAGGTTTATGCAAAGAGCGCAACGAAAAACGTAAAAGCAGCTTAGTTATGAGCGAAAGAGAACGAGAGAGGAGAGAGTCTCACAATGTTAGATAGGTCCTTTGGAAAAGTTTCGCGAGAATTGACCATAGATTTTTTTTCTAATGACAGAGCATGCAACAATGATTGAGTTCTTACTATACCTTTTTATACAATGATTTGAGACGGTGTTTTTATTTGTAGCCTCATTAGCTGATTCGACGAATTCCGTAGACGACGATTTGGCTTTTCCTGATGATAATGCTGATGCGGAAGATATGCGAGGGGCTCGAAGAGATGTGCGACACGCTGGAAGATGCGTTGATTAACGATTCCCGATTCAGGACCCAGAGTTGGCGAAGGTACGTTAGACGAGTTTAGCACAACAAGGTAAGTCTCTGTTCTTCGATAGGTTTCTCTACTGAGCTAGTGGCGAGTGATTTTAAACATAATACGGACTCATAATACGGAAATTCGCTTTCATCTTTGGTGTAACTGCCCACAGCAGTTGCAGAAATGTGTATACTTCGATTGATGAGTTTTTTCCTAAATATTTTTTTTATTTGCATACGAACATAACGCTTTTTAAAGTATCTTCTTATAGGTTCATTTTTAGATCTAATGGGTTGTCTCAGTACTACAAATATGGTTAAGCATGCTGTAACACTACTTTTGTACCTCATCACCCACTTCATGCAACTACGTCAGTGGTCTAACAACACTTAGCGCGCTCGGCAAAGTTCCATCATGCCGCATAAAGTGTTGCCACAAATGATGCTTAGTTTGTAAACACCAGTTCCCTGGCTGGTGGGGCATGAGAGCATAAGCTTCTACCATCAATGTAGTTGGACATAACCCAAGCAGTGACATAAGTGTTCCTAATATTGGAAGATTAGATATCCCATGTTCCATGTTTCATTTCAACTTTGCCGAAATAATTAAAATTGTAGCACCTAACGATGGGGTGTATTAAAAAACATTTTTTTGTGATTTTACGAAACCTCGCCTGATTTTTTGTATGAAACATTAATTTTTTCTATATGGAAAGAAATATTTTTTCAAACACGGCCAATCTCCCCGCTCTCCCCTCCCCTAAATTCTTACGTAATTAATTATCGAACTCTAAAATGCAATTACTACCAGTGCCGTAGCGTGCGGTTGGCCAGGTTGGCACCCGCCAAGGGCGCTAGCCTTCGGGGGGCGCCAAAAAGCGGTCGTAGTGGTAAATTTTTGGATACGTATACATATTTTAAAAAGGTGCCTTTTGAGTCACAGTTAAGAAAAAAAAATCGACGACATTAACATGATAAATTGAAACAATTTCTTAATCGGTTTTGACATAATATGTTGGAAACATCGCAGAAGATGTGAAGGTTCCATTATTTGAAATTTTTCGAGAGAAATTTTTGGACTTATGAATGAAAATACATTGAAGATTTGTTTGAAAATTATTCTCTATAGTGTGACCAGTCGTTTTACTCCGCTCACTACTTGTGTGATATCAAGGATCTTATGTACTAAATTATTCGCATATATTGTAAGAGGAAAAACCACACGTAAACAGTTTAGCTAGTAGGGAAATGTTATAGTATAAAATATAAAAAAATCCATGCAAACTATCTTTAAAACAAAATAAAAAAAGAACGAGCTAAAATTTACATAACAGAAACAGTTTGATAAAAAAACAGCTAGATAGGCTGATGGCATAACGTGCAAATTAAATACACACATAGGCATTATATACAGCAGGCGACACTACTCAAAATTCCAGCATCAACTAATAGTGTCAACGGGACTGAATTTCGTTGGTAGCACAACTTCTCCGTTTGGGAGGTTCCGGGTGGATTACACCCATACTGACTCAAAAGGAACGCCTTCGAATGGGCGGTCGAAGGTCCCAGAGCCAACGAATGAAAACCACTCGTTCACTTAGTTCGAGTACACGAAGCAAGTAACAAGTAGCTAGTGACGAATCCCAGAAGCCTATCCCACGTTTCCGATAGGGACTTTACCGGTGGTGATCCACGAATCCAAGTCGCAGTGTTGCTGACCGATATTCCCGGTGGTTTATAACCGTAAGAGTTGCATCCAAGGCCGGACATCTCTCGTCCGTATAGGCGTCCGATATCCAGAAGCGAATACCCCACATCAAGAGTCGAGGAAGGAGGTGGTGCGAGTCACTACGAGTTCGATCCGAGTTTCCGGAAGGCCAGGACCGACCAAGAATTCCGAAGAGGCAATCACGACCATCCCGAGTCCCTACGTAGACGGACAGGAGGCTGTGCTACCCAGCATACCTACAACGGAAGCGCAGCGTACGGGCCCCAACGGAACCACACATCCACATACACACCGTGAGTAAATTGTTCTTGGTAGGTTGCAGTTAGGGCGTTAGGTGATTAGGGTCTGTAGGGCAATTAAACAATAAACGTGCCATCACCGTAGATCACTGTGGTTTTCCCTCTTATCCGCGTTTCTTCAACGGCAAGGAATTGAGCCGACCCTAAGTATTCCTTGAGTTTCATGCGAGCTAGCGGGCCGTGTAAAAAGGAAGTTGCATTTTGGCGACCAACAAAAAATTATTTCCTTTTTTGTTGAGTTTAGCGCGGGAGGGAAAAGATAGTCCGACAATCGTTTACGCCGGTGTTTCTGGTAATTGGCTCCAATCGGCAGGTGTTGAATAACTTATGTGAAACAATTTTCACAAAAGTTTCTTGTGAATAGGATTTTAACCAATTGTTCGACAAACGTTCTTGGTGACACGTGCGTCCATACTGTCAACCAATCGTAGATATTTCCAAGTAAATCACTACTATCGTCCAATTACCATTGAAAGTCGCAAAGCGATTGGATTCTTCTAGGATAACAAATTATTGAGCACTATATAACGTGGTGAGAACGGAATTTATTTTCGTTGGCATTCTGATTAGGTACCTTTAACAAATTTTGTTCTGGCAACAGTACGAACAATAGCTATGGAGCAATTCATGCTGCAATACTTTTCGATGAACGTTGCGCATCTGCATGACGAGGAGCTGGCACACGAGCTAGCTATTCGTAGAATCGATACCCATAATGAACCACGCTCTGTTTTGGAACGAAAATGTAGGGCTGATCTGAAAAGAGAAGCATCGCAAAAATCATCAGAAATTGAGTATGAGATAACTTGGACGACTATTATCGAAGAGTTGGAAAGATGTGACAAACAAGTACAGGAAATTAAACAGATACTGGAAAGTAGAACGTACAAAAAGGCTCCCGATCAGTTAAACAAATCGCGTTTATTACATTACCTATTTCGTTTGCTTCGAGTGAAGGCTCACACCAGAGAGGAATCAGAGCTTAACTCAATCTCAGAAATGGCTGGAGAGTGTGTGAGACTATTGAATACTTTCTATTCGATCGCCTCTCCGTATCCTGAAATACGAAGGGCAGAGATGGGCAGAGTGAACGATATGGTAAATAGGTTACGGGATGAATTTTCTGAAGACAATGGTGCTAAGCCCACTAATTCTGGAAAATTGCCAAACCCCGAGGTTCAGAAAGACAATGAAGATGGGTGTAGCAATAATCAACTCGAAGGATTATTTGCTCTCCCAGATGATGATGAGGTTGAAAAATTAAGTGAAGCTGCCGGTGGCCAACTCACTGAAGAGGTGGAAATCCTCAGAGCTGAAAACTCACAATTGAAATCCATCCTAGATCAGTTGCTGACTAGAATGGAATCGTTGGAAACACAACTTCATTCTTCTGATAAGTCACATCAGCATTCGAAGAACAGTACCAGCGTTGGGGAACCCCGGAATTTGGGAGACACAGATGACTCCGACCCGGTGGTTGCACCAAAACCAAAATTTTCGTACCACGATTTCATGCACTGGTTAGCCAGGGATCAGAATCTGATCGAAAATATCACAAACAAGAACCCACTGATACACAATGATCCAAGAAGTAACGTACCTTCACGTGGTTTACCAAATACAGATGCACCTGCTAACACGGTTCAGGTCGCTCGAGAAATTTGCGGCCAACGTTTACCAATTCACAAATGGAAACTCTCGTACGACGGTGCCGATAATGGTCGACGGCTGATTGAATTTCTCCGTGAAGTTGAATTCAACGCTCGATCAGAAGGGTTTAACCATCAAGAACTGTACAATTCGGCTTACCATCTACTGATCGGTAAAGCGCGAACCTGGTATATGGAGGTTAACGCTAACAATGAGCTCGGCACTTGGAATCAACTAGTGGCTGAGCTGAAACGAGAGTTTCTGCCATCCGATCTCGACTACCAATATGAGAGACAGGCTCACCTGAGAAAACAGGGAATGAGAGAACGTTTTCAAGACTACTACTTGGAAATGACTCGTATTTTACGAAATATGACTGTTCTTCTCGACGAAGCGAAGCGATTTCAAATTCTCTTCCGAAACCTCCGCTCTGAATACAAGAGTGCTATGTTAGCAGCGAATATCGATTCGATCGCGAAAATGAGAGAGTTCGGGAAGAACTTTGACGCCATCAACTGGCAATGGTTTTCCCGAGCTGATAAAGATTCAGGTAGGGGATATAGAGCGGGCGAAAGGCAGGTCAATGAGTTAGGGGAGAGGAGAAGACCACTGCCGAATAACAATCGTCCGTGGCACAAAGGGAATAACGACTCGAACCAGGGGAAGAAAGAGTTCCATAACTCGAGTAAACATCAACAGTTCAAGAACTCATCGAACAAAACTGAGAAACCCGATGAACAAAACACGAATTCAAAAATGTCGGAACGGAAACCCGAACAAACTAGTAAGCAAGACTATCAAAAACCAACCACTAGTAAGAGTCTTAGCCCACTAGAAAAGATTTTGAAAGCCTACGTTCCGGTGAAGAAAGGGACGTGCTTCAACTGTCATAACTTTGAACACAACATTTCCCAGTGTAAGCTAGAAAAGCAAACTTTCTGCGAAGTTTGTGGGTTTCCTGGCTTCATACAACAAGATTGTCCCTACTGTACATCAAAAAACGTAGACAAGACTGCTCAGTGAGGCACAGTGGTCTAGAAACTACAAGTCCTCAAAATGATGATGTAAACTCAATTAATTCTATTCTCAAACAACTAGGTTATCACTCTGTGGCTGTTGGAACCCAGTGTGAGGAGGTAAATACAATATTTCTCCACCCACATGGGGATAACAGACCTTTCGTGAGAGTTGAGTTGTTGGGAATAAAACTAGTTGCCCTATTAGACAGTGGGACAAACCAAAATACAGGGTGTTTGCTTCCTGGTTGTGCATATTTTTAGAGTAGATAGAGGACCTTGAGACATGAAAAAGTGTCCATGGAACATAGGGTCGGAAATCACTGCTAAGTGATTTATTCAATATTCGATGTTTTAAAACTGACTCAAATTTGATTTTCGTTATCTCACTAACCACTTATCAAAAAATTAATCTGAGCACATGAATGGAAAGCCTAAACCTTCATGCTTTAAAGCTTCTTGGACGTAAAAATTGTATAAAATGTTTTAAGTACATTAATTTTGACATCTTTGAAGCGGACACCCGAAAAAATACGCTTATTTAAGGTATTTTGCTAGTTTAATCTATGGCAATATCGTTTTAACAAAAAGTGTTCTTCTAGAAAACATTGATCATACTGTTTTCTACCAAACTTCTTTGGAGACCAACATTGGTTGACTTACCGTTTGACCACAATCGTTAGCTCAAAATCATGCATAAAACTCATCGAACAGCTGAAATCATCGCCATGGTTTTATTAAATTGTGCCTTTGGCAGCCCTTCCTATTCGCTCTTTCTCTCGCAGCGTCGAATGTTGAATTTGTTTTTGAATCTTCGTTGGACTGGTGAAACCCATCCAGAATCATAGTTTCAGCTCCAACCCGATTCAGGTTCGACCAAACAAAAATTAGCCTGACGTTGGTTTATTTACATTTTCATCACCGACAAAGCTCATAAAAAGAAAAATGACATAAAACTTCTGGCGTGAGAACGAACGCTCGTATTGTTGTAGTAAGGTTGTAATCGCATCCTCAAATTGCGTTCGTATCTCCGTCGAGGGAAAACAGTGGTGCGGAAGGTTGTTTCTAAATTGCGCACAACGGAGAATTACTTCTATGCGCAACAATAAAGTTCTCGGCTGAGCGTATGACGATGCGTGTGGTTTAAAATTCCTTGCTGACTTCATATCCTTGCACTTGCAGTCGTGCTGCGGTGCAACACGGTTGGCGGGAGGGTATGCATGAGTTCGGAAGATAAACTTCCCCATGCCATGAAACTGCATGAGATTTATTTTAATACTCATAAGAAGTGTTTGATTTTTTTAGAACAGATATTTTAGGGGTAACAAATTTGCTTCCTTTCTCTGGCATTACGTCCCAATTGGGACAACGCCTGCTTCTCAACTTCTTATGAGCATTTCCATCGTTAATAACTGAGAGATTTCTTTGCCATTTTTACACGTTTATATCATGTAATAGGTACGAAGATAATTTATGCCCTGGAGAATCGAAAAAAAAAATCTTTTCAAAAATTCCTCGACGACTCTCAGCATGGTCTTATTGAATAGCTGCGTGTGTTCCGCAATGGCTATGTGGGCCCGTAGAAAATATGGGCGTTCAATAATTACGCAAGCATTGAGGGTCGGGGGGGGGGGGGTTGTAGGTGTGAGGCTGGAGTGCGTGTATAAAAAAATACAATGGAGGCTTTATACGATTGAAGCTAAAATTACGTAACGTGTAAATCAATTATTTTTTTTTTTTTGGTTTGTGGGGTTTCCATGACGAAATTCCTAGAGGCTTCATGCCCGAATTCTCTGGAAACCAGAAGTCAGGAAAGGAATACCGATTAATTTCAAGGATATTTTTTATGAAGATGCTGATGGAACTTCCTGCAATCATTTACCTCTAGAAAAAATATTATGTTTAATCACTTATCTTTCGTTGTTCCGTTATCCATCTGTTGTTTTTATCTGCTTCCACAAATGTTTCTCCTCCTTTCGCATATTTCTTGAGGAATTTCGTATAATAATCTCTACTCCAAAATTCAACACTTTCAAGAATCTTAAGATAAAAGCAAAATTGCGGAATTCTTATATGCCGAAAGCATCTCGTTTACTAGCTGTTCTACCCAGTCGTTGAGCAATATTTACCTTATACGTATGGTTCTCATTTCTGAAAGTCCATCAGGAATTCCTCAACTAATATTCAAAGTAATGCAAGAATTTCTTCCAAGATATTCACTAGAAAAAAGTTGGATTAGAAGTTTCGCAAGTAGGAAAAAATGATAATCGATTTTCGAGCTGTTTAGTAGAATTCCTATGAATAAAACAAAACCGTGAATGAAACTGTAGTTTATCAAGACAAAATGTTTTCTACACCAAACTATTCGACATTTAATTATAGTAAATTCTACAAAACCATTCAAGCATTACCGTCAAGTATTTATGGAGATATTGTAGGAAAACTTGCAAAATTCTATATGAGATCTGTTGATTTTTTATATCCCCAGAAGAATTGCTAGTGCTGTTCTTCCTGGGATTCTTCCAGGAGTTTCCCCTGGGATGCTTCGAGGAGTTCCTCCTGATATTCTTTCAGGAGTTCCTCCTGGAGTTCTTCCAGTCTTTCTCCTGAGAATCTTCAAGGCTTCTTCTAGGAGTTTCTCCTGGAATTCTTCCTGGAGTTTCTCCTGGGATTCTTCCAAGAGTTTCCCTTGGTATTTTTCCAGGCGTTCCTCCAGGGATTCTTCCAGGAATTCCTCCAGGGATTCTTCCGGGAATTCCTCCAGGGATTCTTCCAGGAGTTTCTCCTGGAGTTCTTCCAGTCTTTCTCCTGAGAATCTTCAAGGCTTTATCCTGGAGTTTCTCCTGGAATTCTTCCTGGAGTTCCTCCTGGGATTCTTCCAAGAGTTCCTCCTGAGATTCTACAAGGCGTTCCTCTTGGAATTTTTCCATAACTTCCTACTGGGATACTTCCATGAGTTCCTTCTGGGATTCTTCCAAGAGTTTCCCCTTGGTATTCTTCTAGGAGTTCCTCCAGGGTTTGTTCCATGAGTTCCTCGTGGGACTCTTCCAGGAGTTCCTCCTGGGGTCCTTCCAGCCTTTCTTCTGAGATTCTTCAAGGCTTCTTCCAGAAGTTTCTCCTGGAATTCTTCCTGGTGTCCTCCTGAAATTCTTCTAGGAGTTCCTCCTAGGATTCTTCCTGGAATTCCTCCTGGGACTCTTCCATGAGTTTCTCATGGGATTCTACCTGGAGTTCATTCTGATTTTTTCAGGAGTTCCCATTGGTTTTCTTCTAGGAGATCCTCCAGGGCTTCATCCAAGAGTTCCTCGTGGGACTCTTCCAGGAGTTCCTTCTGATATTCATACAGGAGTTCCTCCTGGGGTTCTTCCAATCTTCCTCCTGAGATTCTTCAAGGCTTCTTCCAGGAGTTCCTTCTGGGATTCTACCAGGGGTTTCTCTTTGTATTTTTCTAGGAGTTCCTCCTGGGATTCTTTCGGAAACTCCTCCTGGGATTCTTCCAAAACTCACTAACATTAAACTTCAAACACATAGTTTCAAAATATAATTTTTAATATTGAACCATCACTGAAGTCTTTGAGAAAAAAATATCCTGACTATGAAATTTTCCAGAATTTTTTTCTGAAAACTTTTATCAAGAAATTCTCTAAGATTTATTATCAAAGAATCTTTGCAAAAAAATCACAAATTAATTCCGAGAGGATTCCAGAAATAAATGTTAAAACAATCTCTGTATGAATTCTCAGAGGATATCTATAGATGAACCCATGCAGGAACACAATGACGAATCCTTAGAAACGTCCCTGAAATAACCCTTAGAAAAAATCGTGAAGATATCTTTGATGATATTTCTGAGTTATCTTTAGAGAAAATCCAGGAGGAGTTACCCAAACCAATTTTATCCCATATAGAACTCCTAAAAAATCACAGAAGGACCCCTGGAATTCCAGAAAGGAATCCCTGAAGAATTCTAAGAGGAACTCTTGCGAGGAATCCAGGAGAACCTTCCGGAAAAATTCAAGGAGGAACTCCTAGAATAATTCTAGTTTGGATTCCAAGAAGAACTTCTGAAAAAAATCCTAGGGGGAACTCCCAGAAAAATCCCAGGAGGAACTCCTGGAGGATACTCAGGAAGAACTCCTGGAAGAACCCCAGGAGGAACTCCTGGAAGAGTCCTAGAAGGAACTCAGAAGAATCCCAGGAGGAACTCCTGGAAGTAAACCAAGAGGAATTTCTGGAAGATTCCCAGGAGCAACTCCCTGAAGAATCCCAGGAGTAAGTCCTGGAAGAATCCCAGGAGAAACTTCTGAAAGAATCCCAGGAGGAACTTCTGGAAATATCCTAGGAAAAACTCCTGGAAGAATACCGAGGGGAACTCCTGGAAGAATCCCAGGAGGAACTCCTGGAAGAATCCCAGGAAGAACTCCTGGAAGAATTCCCAGAGGAGGACCTGGAGAAATCCCAGGAAGAACTCTTAGAAGAAACCCAGGATGAACCTCTGGAAGAATCCCAGGAGAAACTTCTGAAAGAATTCCAGGAGAAACTCCTGGAAGTATCCTAGAAAGAACTCCTGGTAGAATTCCAAGAGGAACTCCTGGAAATATCCTTGAAAGAATTCCTAGAAGAATACCAAAAGGAACAATTGGAAGTATCCCCGGAGGAGCTAATCGAAGAATCCCATGAGGAACTCCTGGAAGAGTCCCAGGAGGAACTCCAGGAAGAATCCTAGGAGGAACTCAGAAGAATCTCAGGAAGAAGTCCTGAAAAAACACCAAGAGGAATTTCTGGAAGATTCCCAGAGAAGGACCTGGAAAAATCCCAGGAGGAACTCTTAGAAGAATCCCAGTAGGAACACCAAAAAGAATCCCTAGAGAATCTCATGCAAAAATCCCGGGAGGAACTCCTGGAAGTATCCTAGGGAGAACTCCTGGAAGAATACCAAGAGGAACTCCTGGAAAAAAAAAAACAGAAGGAACTCCTGAAAGAATCCCAAGAGGAACTCATGGAAGAACCACAGGAGGAACTCATGGAAGAATCCCATGAGGAACTTCTGGAAGAATTCCAGGAGGAACTCCTGGAAGAATCCCAGCTCCTAGAAGAATCCCTTGAGGAACTCATGGAAGAACTCCTGGATGTTTCCTAGGAAGAAATCCTAGAAGAATACCAAGAGGAACTCCTGGAAGAATCCTAGAAGAAACTCCTGGAAGAACCCCTAGAGGAACTCAAGGAAGAACCCCATGAGCTACTAATGAAGGAATCCCATGAGGAACTTCTGGAAGAACTCCTGGAAGAATCCCAAAAGTATTTTCTGAAAGAAACCCTGGTGAAAGTCCTAGACGGAGCCCAGGAGGAACTCCTGGAAGAGTATCAGGAGAAACTTCTGGAAAAATTCCAGGAGAAACTCATGGAAGAATCTCAGGAGAAACTCATGAAAGCATCCCAGGAGGAACTCTCGGAAGTATCCTAGAGAGAACTCCTGGTAAAATTCCTGGAAGAACTCCTAGATGAATACCAAAAGGAACACATAAAATAATCACATGAGGAACTACTGGAAAAATCTTAGGAGAAACTCAGAAGAATCCCAGGAGAAAGTCCTGGAAGAATACAAAGAGGAATTTCTGGAAGAATCCCAGGAGGAACTAATGGAAGAATTCCCAGAGAAGGACCTGAAGAAATCCCAGGAGGAACTCCTGGAAGAATACCAGAATGAATTCCTGGAAGAATTCCTAGAGAAACTCATGAAAGAATCCCGGGAGAAACTACTGGAAGTACCCTGGGATCCCCTGGAAAATGCCAGGAGAAGTTCCTGGAAAAAATCCCAGGAAGGGGTTCCTGGAAAAATACCAAAAGAAAATTCTGGAAGAATCCCAGAAGGAACTCCTGATAGAATTCCTTGAGAAACTGCTGGAAGAATCCCAGGAGGAATTCCTGGAAGAATTCCAGGAGCAACTGCTGGAAGAATCGTAGGAGAAACTCCTGGAAAATCCCTGGAGAAACTTCAGGAAGAATTCCAGGAGAAACTCCTAATCTCAGGAGGAAGATAGGAAGAACCTCAGAAGGAACTACTGCAAGAATCCCAGGAGGAACTTCTGGAAGAATCCTGAAAGGAAGACCTGGAAGAATCCTTGAAGGAAATCATAAGAATCCCAGAAAGAACTCCTGTAAGAATACCAAGAAGAATTTCTGGAAGAATCCCCGGAGGAACTCGTTGTAAGATCCCATTAGGAACTCCCTGAAAAATCCCAGGGGGAACTCCTGGAAGAATCTCAGGAGGAACTCTTTAAAGAAATCCAGGAGGAACACATGGAAGAATCTCAGGAGAAACTCCTGGATGAATCCCTGGAGGAACTCCTAGAAAATTACCAAAAGGAACTCGTGGAAGAATCCTAGGAGGAACTAAGAAGAATTCGAGGAGGGACTCCTGGAAGAATACCAAGAGGAATTTCTGGAAGAATCCTAGGAGGGACACCTGGAAGTATCCCATGAAGATTTTTGGAAGAATTCCCAAAGGTGGACCTGGAGATATCCCAGGAGGAACTTCTGGAAGAAACCCAGGAGGTAGCTCTGGAAGAATCCCAGGAGGAACGCCTGAAAGAATCCCTGGAGGAACTCCTGGAACTCCTGGACTTCCTGCAAGAATTCCCATAATGGGACCCAGGTAGAACTCCTGGAAGAATTCCCATAGGATGACCTGGAGAAATCCCAGGAGAAACTCCTGCAAGGAACCCAGGAGAAACATCTGGAAGAATCCCAAGAGGAACTCATGGAAGAATCCCATGAGGAACTCCTGGAAGAATCCCAGCTCCTAGAAGAATCCCTTGAGGAACTCATGGAAGAACTCCTGGATGTTTCCTAGGAAGAAATCCTAGAAGAATACCAAGAGGAACTCCTGGAAGAATCCTAGAAGAAACTCCTGGAAGAACCCCTAGAAGAGCTCAAGGAAGAACCCCAGGAGGAACTAATGAAGGAATCCCATGAGGAACTTCTGGAAGAACTCCTGGAAGAATCCCAAAAGTATTTTCTGAAAGAAACCCTGGAGAAAATCCTAGACGGAGCCCAGGAGGAACTCCTGGAAGAATATCAGGAGAAACTTCTGGAAAAATTCCAGGAGGAACTCATGGAAGAATCTCAGGAGAAACTCATGAAAGCATCCCAGGAGGACCTCTCGGAAGTATCCTAGAGAGAACTCCTGGTAGAATTCCTGGAAGAACTCCTAGATGAATACCAAAAGGAACACATAAAATAATCACAAGAGGAACTACTGGAAAAATCTTAGGAGAAACTCAGAAGAATCCCAGGAGAAAGTCCTGGAAGAATACAAAGAGGAATTTCTGGAAGAATCCCAGGAGGAACTAATGGAAGAATTCCCAGAGAAGGACCTGAAAAAATCCCAGGAGGAACTCCTGGAAGAATCCCAGAATGAATTCCTGGAAGAATTCCTAGAGAAACTCATGAAAGAATCCCGGGAGAAACTACTGGAAGTACCCTAGGAAGATCCCCTGGAAAATGCCAGGAGAAGTTCCTGGAAAAATCCCAGGAAGGGGTTCCTGGAAAAATACTAAAAGAAAATTCTGGAAGAATCCCAGAAGGAACTCCTGATAGAATTCCTTGAGAAACTGCTGGAAGAATCCCAGGAGGAATTCCTGGAAGAATTCCAGGAGCAACTGCTGGAAGAATCGTAGGAGAAACTCCTGGAAAATCCCTGGAGAAACTTCAGGAAGAATTCCAGGAGAAACTCCTGGAAGAATCTCAGGAGGAAGATTGGAAGAACCCCAGAAGGAACTACTGGAAGAATCCCAGGAGGAACTTCTGGAAGAATCCTGAAAGGAAGACCTGGAAGAATCCTTGAAGGAAATCATAAGAATCCCAGAAAGAACTCCTGTAAGAATACCAAGAAGAATTTCTGGAAGAATCCCCGGAGGAACTCCTTGTAGGATCCCATTAGGAACTCCCTGAAAAATCCCAGGGGGAACTCCTGGAAGAATCTCAGGAGGAACTCTTTAAAGAAATCCAGGAGGAACACATGGAGGAATCTCAGGGGAAACTCCTGGATGAATCCCTGGAGGAACTCCAAAAAAATTACCAAAAGGAACTCGTGGAAGAATCCTAGGAGGAACTAAGAAGAATTCGAGGAGGGACTCCTGGAAGAATACCAAGAGGAATTTCTGGAAGAATCCTAGGAGGGACACCTGGAAGTATCCTAGGAAGAACTCCTGGAAGAATTTCAAGAGGAACTCTTTGAAGAATCCCTGGAGGAACTCCTAGAAAATTACTAAAAGGAACTCGTGGAAGAATCCTAGGAGGAACTAAGAAGAATTCCAGGAGGAACTCCTGGAAGAATACCAAGAGGAATTTCTGGAAGAATCCTAGGAGGAACTCCAGCAAGAATTCCCATAAGAGGACCCAGGAGGAACTCCTGAAAGAATTCCCAAAGGATGACCAGGAGAAATCCCAGGAGGAACTCCTGGAAGAAACCCAGGAGAAACTTCTTAAAGAATTCCAGGAGGAACTTCTGCAAGAATCCTAGTAGGGGAAAAGCACAAATTTTCGACGCAGTACTAATTTTGGACCCATTCATACGATTTTCGCCTACTTTGTATGGAAATCCGAAAATTGGCACAGAATTCTTGTGGGCCGAAATTTAGTGCTTTTCCCCTAAGAACTCCTGAAACAATTCCAAGAGGAACTCCTGGAGGAACTCCAAGAAGAATACCAAAAAACACCCGGATGAATCCCAGAAGAAGCTTCTGGAAAAATCCAAAAAGGAACTCAGAAGAATCCCAGGAGGAACTCCTGGAAGAATACCTAGAGGACCTGCAAAAATGCCAGGAGGAACTCCTGGAAGAAACCCAGGAGGAACTCATGGAAGAATTCCAGGAAAACTCCTGGAAGAATCCTAGGAAGAACTCCCTGAAGAATCCCAGTAGGAACTTCTGGTAGAATCCCAGGAGGTACTCCTAGAAGAAACCCAGGAAGAACTAAAGAAAGAATCTCAGGAGGAACTCAAAAGATTCCCTGAAGGAACTCCTAGAAGAATACCAAGAGGAACTCCTGGAAGTATCCCATGAAGATTTTGGAAGAATTCCCAAAGATGGACCTGGAGATATCCCAGGAGGAACTTCTGGAAGAAACCCAGGAGGTAGCTCTGGAAGAATCCCAGGAGGAACGCGTGAAAGAATCCCTGGAGGAACTCCTGGAACTCCTGCAAGAATTCCCATAATGGGACCCAGGAAGAACTCCTGGAAGAATTCCCATAGGATGACCTGGAGAAATCCCAGGAGAAACTCTTGCAAGGAACCCAGAAGAAACATCTGAAAGAATCCCTGGAGGAACTCCTGGAAGTATCCTAGGAAGAACTCCTGGAACAATTCCAAGAGGAACTCCTGGAAGAATTCCTGGAGAAACTCCAAGAAGAATACCTAAAAAACACCCGGCTGAATCCCAGAAGAAGCTTCTGCAAGTATCCAAGGAGGAACTCAGAAGAATCCCAGGAGGAACTCCTGGTAGCATACCTAGAGAAATTCCTGGAAGAATCCCAGGAGGAACTCCTGCACGACTTTCCAGATTAGGATTTGGAAAAATCCCAGTAGGAACTCCTGAAAGAATCCACCGAGGAACTCCTGCAAGAATTCCTATTGGAGGACCTGAAGAAATCCCAGGAGGATCTCTTGGAAGAAACCCAGGATGAACTTTTGAAAGAATCCCAGGAGGAACTTCTGGAAGTATCGTAGGAAGAACTCGTGGGAAAATCCAAGGTGGAACTCAGAAGAATTCCTAGAGGAACTCATGGAAGAATCCCAGGAGGAAATCATGGAAGAATCCCAGGAGGAACTTCTGGAAGAAACCCAGGAGAAACTCCTGAAAGAATCCCATAAGAAACTCTTGGAAGTTTCCCAGGAGGAACTCCTGGGAGAATGCCAGGAGGAATTCCTGAAAGAATCTCAAGAGGAAATCCTTAAAGATACCCAGGAGGGATTCCAGGAAGAATCCTTGGAGGAACTCCTAGCTAGAAGAATCTCAGGAGGACACCAGGAAGAATTCCAGCAGAAACTTCTGCAGAGAGCCTTGAAGAATTCCAGGAAAAAAAACTGGAAGAACCCCATTAGGAACTCCTGGAAGAGTCCCACGAGGAATTCTTTGAAGTATCCCTGGAGGAACTCCTAGAAGAATACCAAGAGGAACTGGGGTAGAACCCCATAAGGAACTCATGGAAGAATCCCAGGAGAATCTCATGGAAGAATTTCATTAGAAACTCATGAAAGAATCCCTGGAGAAACTCCTAGAAGAATATCAAGAGGAACTCTTGGAAGAATCCCTGAAGGAACTCTTAGAAGGATCCCAGGAGGAACTCCTAGAAGAATACAAAGGGGAACTTTTGGAAGAAACCCAGAAGGAACTCCTGGAAGAATCCCAGTAGGAGGTCCTGGAAAAATTCAAGGAGGAACGCCTGGTAGAATCTCGAAAGAAAATCCTGGAAGAATCTCAGGAGGAACTCCTGGAAGAATCCCAGGAGGAAGTCCTGGAAAAGTCCCAGGAGGAGCTCCAGGAAGAATTCCAGAAGAAACTCATGGAAGAAGCCTTGAAGATTCTCAGGAGGAAGACTGGAAGAACTTCTGGAAGAAAATCAGGAGGAACTCCTGGAAGCATCTCAGGGTGAACTTCTGGAAGAATTCCTGGAGGAACTCCCAGAAGAATACCAAGAGGAACTCTTGGAAGAATCCCAGAAAGAACTTCTGGAAGATTTCCAGCAAGAAGTCCTGAAAAAGTTTCAGGAGGAACTCATGGAAGAATCCATGGAGGAACTTTTTGAAGAAACCAAGGAGAAACCTTTGGAAGAATCCGAGGAGGAACATCTAGAAGAATACCAGAAGAAACCCAGGAGGAACCCAGGAGAAACTCCTGGAAGAATCCTAGGAGAAACTCCCAGTAGGAACTTCTGAAAGAACCCCAGGAGGTACTTCTGGAAGAATTCCCTTAGCATGAGCTGGAGAAATCCCAGGAGGATCTCTTGGAAGAAACCCAGGATGAACTTTTGAAAGAATCCCAGGAGGAACTTCTGGAAGTATCGTAGGAAGAACTCGTGGGAAAATCCAAGGTGGAACTCAGAAGAATTCTTAGAGGAATTCATGGATGAATCCCAGAAGGAAATCATGGAAGAAACCCCCGGAGGAACTTCTGGAAGAATCCCAGGAGGAACTCCTGGAAGGATCCCATGAGAAATTCCTGTAAGATTCCCAGGAGGAACTCCTGGGAGAATGCCAGGAGGAATTCCTGAAAAAATCCCAAGAGGAACTTCTAAAAAAACCCAGGAGGGATTCCAGGAAGAATCCTTGGAGGAACTCCTAGAAGAATCTCAGGAGGACACCAGGAAGAATTCCAGCAGAAATTTCTGGAAGGAGCCTTGAAGAATTCCAGGAAAAAAAACTGGAAGAACCCCTGTAGGAACTCCTGGAAGAGTCCCACGAGGATCTCTTTGAAGAATCCTTAGAGGAACTCCTAGAAGAATACCAAGAGGAACTGCTGGTAGAAACCCATGAGGAACTCATGGAAGAATCACAGCAGAATCTCATGGAAGAATTTCATGAGGAACTCATGAAAGAATCCCTGGAGGAACTCCTAGAAGAATATCAAGAGGAACTCTTGGAAGAATCCCAGGAGGAACTCCGGGAAGAATCCCAGTAGGAAGTCCTGGAAAAATTCCAGGAAGAACGCCTGGTAGAATCACAGGAGGAACTCCTGGAAGAATCTAAGGAGGAACTCCTGGAAGATTCCCAGGAGGAACTTCAGGAAGAATTCCAGGGGAACTCCTAGAAGAATACCAAGAGGAACTCTTGGAAGAATCCCTGGTGGAACTCCTGGAAGAATCCCTGGAGGAACTCTTAGAAGGATCCCAGGAAGAACTCCTAGAAGTATACAAAGGGGAACTTTTGGAAGAATCCCAGAAGGAACTCCTGGAAGAATCCCAGTAGGAAGTCTTGGAAAAATTCAAGGAGGAACGCCTGGTAGAATCCCAGAAGAATCTCAGGAGGAACTCCTGGAAGAATCCCAGGAGGAAGTCGTGGAAGAGTCCCAGGAGGAGCTCCAGGAAAAATTCCAGGAGTAACTCCTGGAAGAAGCCTTGAAGATTCTCAGGAGATAGACTGAAAGAACTCCTGGAAGAAAATCAGGAGAAACTTCTGAAAACATCCCAGGGGGAACTTCTGGAAGAATTCCTGGAGGAACTCTCTGAAGAATACCAAGAGGAACTCTTGGAAGAATCCCAGAAAGAATTTCTGGAAGAATTCCAGGAAGAAGTCCTAAAAAAGTTTCAGGAGGAACTCCTGGAAGAATCCCACGAGGAACTTTTGGAAGAATCCCTGGAGAAACTCCTTGAAGAATCCCAGGAAGAACTTCTGGAAGGATCCCAGGAGGAACTCGTGGAAGAATCCCAGGAGGAATTTCAGGAAGTATCCTAAGAGGAACTCCAAGAAGAAACTCACGAGGACACCAGGAAGAATTCCAGGATAAACTTCTGGAAGAAGCCTTGAAGAATCTCAAGAGGAAGGCTGGAAGAACCTCAGGAGGAACTCCTGTTAGAATCCCACGAGTAATACTTGGATGAATCCTAGGAGGAACTCCTAGATGAATACCAAGAGGAACTCCTGATAAAACCCCATGGGAAACTCATGGAAGAATCCCAGGAGGAACTCCTAGAAGAATACCAAGAGGAACTCTTGGAAGAATCCCAGAAGGAACTCCTGGAAGAATCCCAGTAGGAAGCCTTGGAAAAAATCCAGGAGGAACGCCTGGTAGAATCCCAGGAGTAACTCCTGGAAGAATCTCAGGAGAAACTCTTTAAAGAATCCCAGAAGGAACTCCTGGAAGAATCCCAGTAGGAAGCCTTGAAGATCCTCAGGAGAAAGACTGGAATAACTTCAGGAGGAATTCCTGGAAGAAAATCAGGAGGAACTCATGGAAGAATCCCTGGAGGAACTCCTAGAATAATACAAAGGGGAACTATTGGAAGAATCCCAGTAGGAACGCATCGAAGAACCCCAGAAGAAGTCCTGGAAAAATTCCAGGGAGAACGCCTGGTAGAATCTCAGGAGAAACTCCTGGAAGAATCTCAGGAGGAACTCTTAAAAGAATCCCAGTAGGAACTCCTGGAAGAAGCCTTGAAGATTCTCAGGAGAAATACTGGAAGAACTTCGCGAGGAACTCCTGGAAGAATATCAGGAGGAACTCCTCGAAGCATCCCAGGGGGAACTCCTGGAAGAATCCCTGGAGGATCTCCTAGAATAATACCAAGGGGAACTCTTGGAAGATTTGCAGAAGGAATTCCTGGAAGAATCCCAGCAAGAAGTCTTGAAAAAAAACAGGAAGAACTCCTGGAAGTATCCCCGGAGGAATTTCTGGAAGTATCCGTGGAGGAATTTCTGGTAGAATCCCAGGAGCAAGTTTTGGAAGAATCCCAGGAGGAACTTCTGGAAGAATCCCAGGAGGAACAGCACTAGCAATTATTCGGGGGATTTGAAAAATCAACAGATCTCATATAGAATTTTGCAAGTTCTCCTAAAATATCTCCATAAATACTTGACGGTAAAGCTTAAATGGTTTTGTAGGATTTACTATAATTAAATGTCGAATAGTTTGGTGTAGAAAACATTTTGTCTTGATAAACTACAGTTTCATTCACGGTTTTGTTTTATTCATAGGAATTCTACTAAACAGCTCGAAAATCGATTATCATTTTTTCCTACTTGCGAAACTTCTAATCCAACTTTTTTCTAGTGAATATCTTGGAAGAAATTCTTGCATTACTTTGAATATTAGTTGAGGAATTCCTGATGGACTTTCAGAAATGAGAACCATACGTATAAGGTAAATATTGCTCAACGACTGGGTAGAACAGCTAGTAAACGAGATGCTTTCGGCATATAAGAATTCCGCAATTTTGCTTTTATCTTAAGATTCTTGAAAGTGTTGAATTTTGGAGTAGAGATTATTATACGAAATTCCTCAAGAAATATGCGAAAGGAGGAGAAACATTTGTGGAAGCAGATAAAAACAACAGATGGATAACGGAACAACGAAAGATAAGTGATTAAACATAATATTTTTTCTATATCCTGCAATCATTTACCTGATTGCAGAAGTTCCATCAGCATCTTCATAAAAAATATCCTTGAAAATAATCGGTATTCCTTTCCTGACTTCTGGTTTCCAGAGAATTCGGGCAGGAAGGCTCTAGGAATTTCGTCATGGAAATACATATGACCAAATAAAAAAATAATTGATTTACACGTTACGTAATTTTAGCTTCAATCGTATAAAGCCTCCATTGTATTTTTTTATACACGCACTCCAGCATCACACCTCCCCCCCCCCCTCTAAATGCTTGCGTTATTATTGAACGCCCATATTTTCTAGGGGCCCACATATCCATTGCGGAACACACGCAGCTATTCAATAAGACCGTGCTGAGAGTCGTCGAGGAATTTTTGAAAAGACTTTTTTTTTCGATTCTCCAGGGCATAAAGTATCTTCGTACCTACCACATGATATAAACGTGTAAAAATGGCATAGAAATCTCTCAGTTATTAACGATGGAAATGCTCATAAGAAGTTGAGAAGCAGGCGTTGTCCCAATTGGGACGTAATGCCAGAGAAAGGAAGCAAATTTGTTACCCCTAAAATATCTGTTCTAAAAAAATCAAACACTTCTTATGAGTATTAAAATAAATCTCATGCAGTTTCATGGCATGGGGAAGTTTATCTTCCGAACTCATGCATACCCTCCCGCCAACCGTGTTGCACCGCAGCACGACTGCAAGTGCAAGGATATGAAGTCAGCAAGGAATTTTAAACCACACGCATCGTCATACGCTCAGCCGAGAACTTTATTGTTGCGCATAGAAGTAATTCTCCGTTGTGCGCAATTTAGAAACAACCTTCCGCACCACTGTTTTCCCTCGGCGGAGATACGAACGCAATTTGAGGATGCGATTACAACCTTACTACAACAATACGAGCGTTCGTTCTCACGCCAGAAGTTTTATGTCATTTTTCTTTTTATGAGCTCTGTCGGTGATGAAAATGTAAATAAACCAACGTCAGGCTAATTTTTTTTTGGTCGAACCTGAATCGGGTTGGAGCTGAAACTATGATTCTGGATGGGTTTCACCAGTCCAACGAAGATTCAAAAACAAATTCAACATTCGACGCTGCGAGAGAAAGAGCGAATAGGAAGGGCTGCCAAAGGCACAATTTAATAAAACCATGGCGATGATTTCAGCTGTTCGATGAGTTTTATGCATGATTTTGAGCTAACGATTGTGGTCAAACGGTAAGTCAACCAATGTTGGTCTCCAAAGAAGTTTGGTAGAAAACAGTATGATCAATGTTTTCTAGAAGAACACTTTTTGTTAAAACGATATTGCCATAGATTAAACTAGCAAAATACCTTAAATAAGCGTATTTTTTCGGGTGTCCGCTTCAAAGATGTCAAAATTAATGTACTTAAAACATTTTATACAATTTTTACGTCCAAGAAGCTTTGAAGCATGAAGGTTTAGGCTTTCCATTCATGTGCTCAGATTAATTTTTTGATAAGTGGTTAGTGAGATAACGAAAATCAAATTTGAGTCAGTTTTAAAACATCGAATATTGAATAAATCACTTAGCAGTGATTTCCGACCCTATGTTCCATGGACACTTTTTCATGTCTCAAGGTCCTCTATCTACTCTAAAAATATGCACAACCAGGAAGCAAACACCCTGTATATTAGGAAGGGGATCAGAACGTCTGATGGCGAAGCTGAATCTACCTTACTCACCATCTGACTTGACATTGATCACTGCTGAAGGACATCCAGTTTCAGTTGTTGGAGAGGTTCCAGTTTTGTTTAACGGTGCCACCAAAATCGTTCCTTTTGTTGTTGCGCCTTCCTTGAAGCGGCAATGCTATCTGGGGATGTCATTTTGGGATCAATTTGGCATTTACCCTTTTCTGAGAGACTCGTTTATCGAAACGTTGGACGACTCGGAAGAGAAGATCGGAGATGAAATTTTGTTAGGCCCCGAAGAACAAAACGAACTTGTGTAGCGGTCCTGCCGACCGAAAGAAGCATTCCCCTCCCCGTATCGAATAATTCGAAAGATCAATGATCACCATTGATCTAGGAAAGAACCCTTTTATTTTTTCGATGATGTTCCACGCAAGTTGGTGGATTTCATCAGATGTGGGTTTTCACTAGGTTAACTAGCAACAAGCGGGGTAAGCAGAAGCCAAGAACCTTACTGCTTGTTGCTCGTTAACGTGCTCCAATGCCGGAGAATGTTTTTGTTTTAATTTTTGTTTGTATGTCACCCGACAGCGCTGACTGAACGCCCCAACAAGGTCTCGGTCACATGGCTGTACTAACTGAGCCAGAGCAACGCTCGTTTTGGCTTTTCTCTTTCTCTCTTTATTTTCAGATTGGGAGATTGAGTTCCCCGCGGGAGCGCCCCGATCGCTGGCGGTGGGGACGATGCAGTTCTGACGATGTACGACGCGCGCTGTTCTGACGGTCCCCAGTTCGGACGAGGTGTGCCGTTCGTTTTAGACATTTTCGTTCAAAGTTCAGTGGGCATTTTCTGCCAAATTGACGAGCGGGCCAATTCGGGTCGAGAATATTTGATAGTGATATAAGGTGGATAAAGTATAGGTGGATAAAGTATATTTCGGGTATTGGTGGAACCATCCACATACGCGATCAGAATCGAGGGAAAAGTGAAATGTGTCTCCATCGATTCCTCAAGAACGATTCAAAGGGCGGAAAGCTAGTGAATTGTGACGACTTTTTAATAATAAATAAAATTGTGGAGAAAATTGTGAGAAGAAAAGGTTTGATCAATATTCCGAAAAAAACCAGTGACCTAGCCGGGGGCCCGCTACAAGTGGTGACAGCGGAAAAGCGTTTCTTCAAAACGCCGGCCGCCAACATTTTCAGACTGGACATTTTTAGACTGGTGTGATAAGAATCGAGAAGAAATAAAAGTGTTGGGGGAGAATCCGGCAAGTATTTCCAGCAGTTGAGGCAGCTGCGTCCGGTGCAAGTGATAATGAACAGGACGATGCCAAGTCGACGCATTCCAAACAGTCGATTGATGACCAGCAGCAACAGGAAGAAGAGGATGAGGATCGTGATGATAAGGACGAATCCGCGGTGAGTGTGTACTATTTTCTTATTTTCCTAAGTTAAGCTCTAAACTCTTTAAAAAAAAAATCTCTGACTGCGATCCAATTTCCTCAGTTGTAAACAAATGTTTATATATTTTAAACCTTGGTTTTCTGTTCCATTGTACATATTGAGTCGATAGGGATAATTTTTTTCCTTCTTTTGAACTATCAATAGAAGAAGACTGTTGAAACAAGTTTTAAAAATAATATCGATGATTATAAAGTGAATGCAATAGCGTAGATTTTAAGCCACTAGTGTAACTTTTAAGAGAGGGATAACACATCTTTACATTAGGATTATCGTACGGAATTGAACAAACCCTTCTACTTTTCTGTTTTAGTTGCATGAGGGATGAGTTTTTCTCCAAATTGCATTTACTTCCACCTATCTCGAGTCTAAGCGCGATTGTAGGGCATGTTCGGTAAACTTTAACGTACTTATATATTTATTTATTTGACGTCAAACATTTTGTTGACCATTCTAAATTACATTGTGTTCTTAATATCTATGTGTTTATATACTACAAATTTGTTGAGTATACTCGATTCAATATTTTTTTTTTGATTTCTCAAAACAGATTGCCAATTTGCGTTATCTAATTTCAGTCTAATATTAGTATAATTGGCTCTACTATAATCGAAAATATTCTCATACACACATTCGTGAGGAGTATGATAAATATGCATAAACTTAGAATATTATATTGCCGTGTGAAACGCTTCAATTTTTTTTGAAATTGACTCACTTACACAGGAATCTTCATGCATATTTGTCAATAAAAATATCAAGGTAACAGTTTTGTTTATTTTTTACGTGATTTATTTGATTAAGGCCTAAGGATGCAGTTTTGTCAAAAATAAATTGCAAAGTTTCAATATCGCCAACAACAGGGAGTAGAATACTCTCGTTTTCAAAATCAGGAATGAAATCTGCATTACGTTGATTGAAATCGCCATAAATATTATTTCTTTTACTATCAGGAAAAAACTCTCGTATGTTGACCTACAAGCCTGATCTGGGGGAAAGTAAACTGATACAAAAATATGAGTTTCTTTACCAATATTTGATTTAACCCACACATGCTCAAATTCTTTAAAGTTAGGTCAAGCAATGATTTCAGAACTGAAATTTGATGATATTGCAACGACGACTCTTGAATGTAAATAATTTAAACAAAATATGGAGGAATTCCCATCTAATGAATACATATATACATTAAAACTGAAACACTCACAAACACAAATAAAGAAAAAAAAGGGCCACATATTTAGCAGATAATGATAAAATCTTCAAAAGTAGCGAACATTTGAAGTTTTCTTTAAATTTTCTTCTCCAATGTTCTTTTATTAAGCTGTAGCGACTATTTATAAGCATGTCTTCTTTTTGTTTTAGCTGCAGATCAAGTTAAGATTCGCGAAAAGTACAGGTTTTTAGAAACTCAAAACAATGTACACACACTTATAATTACTGAATTAAAGCCAGCCGATAATGATGGAACAGTTGAAGTTCATAAATTTGCATAAGGAACGATCTCAAAACCAACCAAATATATTTAAAGCAAACAGAAAGTAAAGAACAAACACGCAAATCTCTCACGCAATGTTGGAAAAGCAACACAGAAAACGAGTGCATTTTTACGCCAATGGGAAGATGGGGCAGTCAAATTTTCCTCCCCAAGTAACAATTTCAGTGCTTTTTGATCTTAGATGTTATTTATGGAGGTTATATTAGAGATGTATTCATTCCTAACAAATTTAATAAAGCATTGCAAAGTGCCAAACGTTCTTTTCGGTGAAACCCACTTTAAAATGCTTTGTAGATATCTACAAGAGCTCCCGATACATAACGGCACAAATTTAATTAAAATGAATTGCATCACAAAATTTAATCTTCCGATTTGTTTATTTTTTTTTTTGACAGCACTAGCTTTTCTGAGTGCATTAAGTTTAAGTCAAAGCTCAAAAAAAAAAAAAAAAAATAAAATAAAATAAAAAAAAAAGTGCAGAACAAATATTCTGGTTTAGGAATATTTTAGCCAGTGAGGGTTTTGTGCACGGGTTCTTAAGATCAAAAGCGTTTATGAATGATTATATTGTTCGGAATAATCACCAATTCTCGAAAACTTATTCATATAGACTCAAGTCAAAAAAGTATACAAACTTACTTTATCGATCCTACGTGTTTAGCAGACAAAATTCTACACGTTTTGCTCTGAACCAACTCGATTTTTCACTTTTAGAACGTTTAATTTCCAATTTACAAAACGACGAAAGTAAGATTTTCAACTTTCGCAACCTAACCACTACTTTCGCCGCCCCGCTGTATGGAGAGACAAAGTGACTTAACCACGAATCAAAACAAAACACTACTTGAGTCGATTTTACACTGGTAGAAAAACGTCGCAAGTAACTGAATGAAACGGCTTATCATTTTGTCATAAAATTCTTGTGTGAAATAAAAGGAACTCCATAGTTTTTGAACGCGAGCTCATTGTATGCAAAATTTGAGCAATGTGCACGTCGAAAAAATGTTAAAAAGGTGATTCATTTTATAACAGTTTTAGAAGACAGGATGTGATTGTTCTGAATTAATTTTTCTCAAAACCGTATGGAAGTTACTTACGTCGATTTGAAAAAGTAATCGAGAATTGATCTTAAACCATCCCAGACAAGACCAGCAAGATTTAACTGGATGGAAACCATTTTTATTGTCGCCGTTTCAGATTGATAATTACAATATTCGTGGGAAATTTCAGTTTATGATTGAGATGAGCATGAAATCATTCTAAAAATGGAATAGAGAAAAATATGGGATAGCCAATAATGATGTTGTAATTGTGGCGCATTGTTGTAAATCGAAAAACGTTATGTCATTCCACCTGTAAATTTTTATTGGCAGGAATTTCACGCGATCGTAAGAAAATTTTTTGCCACGCAAAGATATGTTTATTTTAATTGATTATTATGAGTCGGCAGACATCATGATGATTTCAAAATCAAAAAAGGTTATGGTTTATAAAAAAATTATTGGTTGATGTTTGTTCAATCATAAGCTCTTAACATTGGTTTTATTCCGATATATATTAGGATATCGTAAAAGATTTAATACCGCTAGTTGAGCTCAATAAGGCTATACAATAGCTCTTATGAATGTTTTATAGCATACTACAAGGGTAGATGTATTCATACGATACAAAACTAAGAAGTTTAGAAACGGTTTTAAGGTATAGTCTTAACAACCTCCTGTAGTGTGGGCCTTTTCGGGCTTAACGGAGTTTTATCAAAGGTTTATTAAGGTTATTAAGACTAATAAGTTCTAAAATGAGTTTTAACGATATGGTGGTAATAACAGCTTGTAGTAAATGAAAAAACTAAAAATGTTACTTGGGTCGCCAATCGACTTGTGCGTCGGTCGGCCGTGTAAATCTTTTGTACATATTATTTTCTCTAGGTTCAGAAGGCTCAGAAAGAATCGAACGCAAACTTTGCTTGTTTTGGAAAACCTCGTTCTAAAGTATAGATATCCAGAGGACAAAAATGTAAAAAATGGAAAAGATGCATAAAATTTTTTGCAATCCCACTCTAGAACCCCAGGGAAATATTATTCTGGACGAAGTAAGGGCTCTGCCACCAGTGCCACCCTGCTCATTAGTACAAGAAATGGGAGAAACCTATATGGATCCAACACCAAAAAAGAAGTAGCGATAGAAAGTATAACACAAACAATATCGACAATGTCAAGAAAACCTGAAAACAAAGAGACAATGAAAATAACACCACTCCGAGTAAAGTGGTAAAATGAAAAAAAAACATAATATACTAAAGATAAATTTGAACAAAGGAATAACAGTTGAACCTTGAAAATGAAAAATAAGGGGCGTGGGACATCAACCAGAGAAGTGACGTGCCTACAGCTAATTATAACAAGAATGAAAAAGACACTCTTCGCAATGAAAAGCAATATAAATGGGAATAGAAATAGTATAAAGAGAATATACATATGAAGAGGAAAAGACACCCTTCAAAGAATAATAAAGTATCGAAGAGGAAAAAGAATCTTCGCAATGAAAAACAATACAAATGGGAATAGCAGGAATAATGACATTGATAAGAAGATCCAAAAAGGGGAAAGAATATGAAACTGGTGGGGTCCTGAAATACATACTCTGGATATTAATGTAATAGTAGAGGATTAATATGATGGAAATATGAAAACTTAAGAGAATTAAGAGAGGGTTTACAAAAAGCCCTCTGCAAATTTAAAAGAAATTATGAGAAATTTTAAACACAGAAAAGAGACAAAGCAAATGTCTAAAAATTTTGACGAAAGAGGAAATCCAAAAACCTCTATGAAATAATGAAATTTTAAGAGAACCTAGAGGAGCCCATATCCTCTATAAAAATAAAATGGAATGTTATTTACAACATGTTTTTACGCAGGCTAATCAAGGGAAAATGGAGTATACTTACAGGTCCAACCTACAACCTCAAAAGGGAGAGGGGTGGAGCAATGCCGGCAGCCGAGGACTCGCCACAACAAGCGGAGAAAAAAAAAGTGAGGTACCTAGAGGCTCGGTGAGTTAATTTTATTTTTTTTTCCTTTAAGATTGCGCAGATATGCAAGAGGGATAGATTATTGTCTTGCATCCCTGCAACAATATGACAACTTTCTCCGGCAGCGTAAGAAAAAAAATTATTTATATAGGGAAATCCACATTTGATGGGATATGAAATTCAATTTGTTTTTGGCTGACACAGATGATTTTCTGAAGTTGGTTCAATTGTGTTCATTTGTTTTGGATTTTTGGTTTGTCACATAATTTGCCGAAGGCATAAGGCTAATCAAGAGTGTCCATTGATATTTGAGATATTTAACTAATATTGCATATGTTAAATCTATTAAGAAAAAAGGCAAAAAAATACATTTTCGAAAAAAAACAAATATTCGAAAAAAAATAAGAAATGTTCGAAAAAAAAACATTCGAAAAAAAAAACAAATATTCGATAAAAAAAATAAGAAATGTTCGAAAAAAAAAGTATTTCGAAAAAAAAATAAATGCCATTAAAAAAAAAAAATAAATAAAAGAAATATATAGTTCGTATTTAATCCATACTTTTTACTCTTAGAAAACAAAAATTTATACTTTAGAAAGAAAAAAAAAAACTTTTTACTATTTATTTGACTAATTGACTTAATTGATATAGGAGACGGAAATTTCATAGGGACAGAATAGGGTCAGGAGAATCATGAAGCAGGAGTCTGTGATGCTAGTCATGCCGACAAGGACGAGCCTTTGGGGGTTGTCCGATCAAGACGAACAAGGTTTACACGTTTGAAGGTGTTGGTTTGGCGCCGTAGAGAAATGCTGGGCTGTTGCTGCTTAAATTGCCATGTTAGACCGCAGTCCTAGTCTTTGTTTTTGGTAGTGAGATATGCATTTGGAATGGGAAGAATATTCTGAGCTGTGCCAAGAGAGTAGTCATTAGGCAGCTGGAATGCCTCGCAAGAGTACTAGGGTAGTGATGTCAAGGAGCTGATGAATACCTACGATGTCCACATTGCGGTGTCTCCTTAGGATCAGAAGCTGGACATCATCAAGGCCACTGGTGCCAGAGCGAACATCGGAGAAGCCAAGATTGCAATTGCCAAGAGAATCGAAGAGCTCGAGGCTGATCGCAAGAGTACTATATGACATGTGCCAGCTGAATCCGACAAACTTCATGAAGTTGAACGGTGACATGGAAGAGGAACACTCGACGAATCTCTGAGAGTGGTTCGATGGAATCGGAATGGTGATTGGTGGCTAAGGTTACTCAACACATGGAAACGACTTTGTTCAGATAGAAGGTTACGTGCAATGGAAGGATGTTAGTTACTATTTGGAAGATACTCCGGTTTTTGGTCTTGCCGGTTGATTGGGAGATTTCGTTCAATGGACAACCCTACAAATAACTCGTTCGGGACTCGAAATCCAGTTTCGTTCGAGGGGATTTCTATTGGAACACAGACACGAAGCGGCATTCTGACAGACTCAAGCGGCAAGGAGGTAGGTGAATCATCTTAGAGCAGGGAAAGAAGTAAGGAATAGATTAGTACGCATTTGCAAAGGAAAAAAAATCATTGTCTTAGAATGTAGAATAGTCCTAGGGATACTCTTTACGCAAGCCAAATGCCTACTGCAAGTTTTTCTTTGCTTCACAAATAAAAACTTAATTTAAGGGGGGGCGGATGTAGCGGTCCTGCCGACCGAAAGAAGCATTCCCCTCCCCGTATCGAATAATTCGAAAGATCAATGATCACCATTGATCTAGGAAAGAACCCTTTTATTTTTTCGATGATGTTCCACGCAAGTTGGTGGATTTCATCAGATGTGGGTTTTCACTAGGTTAACTAGCAACAAGCGGGGTAAGCAGAAGCCAAGAACCTTACTGCTTGTTGCTCGTTAACGTGCTCCAATGCTGGAGAATGTTTTTGTTTTAATTTTTGTTTGTGTGTCACCCGACAGCGCTGACTGAACGCCCCAACAAGGTCTCGGTCACATGGCTGTACTAACTGAGCCAGAGCAACGCTCGTTTTGGCTTTTCTCTTTCTCTCTTTATTTTCAGATTGGGAGATTGAGTTCCCCGCGGGAGCGCGATAAAACGCCCCGATCGCTGGCGGTGGGGACGATGCAGTTCTGACGATGTACGACTCGCGCTGTTCTGACGGTCCCCAGTTCGGACGAGGTGTGCCGTTCGTTTTCGACATTTTCGTTCAAAGTTCAGTGGGCATTTTCTGCCAAATTGACGAGCGGGCCAATTCGGGTCGAGAGTATTTGATAGTGATATAAGGTGGATAAAGTATAGGTGGATAAAGTATATTTCGGGTATTGGTGGAACCATCCACATACGCGATCAGAATCGAGGGAAAAGTGAAATGTGTCTCCATCGATTCCTCAAGAACGATTCAAAGGGCGGAAAGCTAGTGAATTGTGACGACTTTTTAATAATAAATAAAATTGTGGAGAAAATTGTGAGAAGAAAAGGTTTGATCAATATTCCGAAAAAAACCAGTGACCTAGCCGGGGGGCCCGCTACACTTGATGAAGTCAAAACGCTTTTCATGGTACCCGAACCGGGTAACATTGGATGTACCGAACTTCTCACACATACCATCGAGCTTAAAGATGAGTGTCGTGAGCTACCACCGATTCGAAAGAACCCGTATCCGTGGAGCCCTGAGATACAGCGAAAAATTCACAAGGCACTTGACAACATGATTCGAGATGATATTGTTGAGAGATCTAGCTCAGACTGGTCACAACCAGTGATACCAGTTGCCAAGCGTGATAGTGAGGCCGTCCGTCTCTGTCTAGACGCAAGGAAATTGAATGAGCGCACAAGACGTGACGCGTACCCACTCCCACATCAGACTCGCATACTAAGTCGTCTGGGGTCATTCAAGTACCTCACGACCATAGATTTGAGTCAAGCGTTTTTGCAAATCCCACTAAATCAAGAGTCCCGCCTGTACACAGCATTTTCCATCCCGGGTAGAGGGCTGTATCAGTTTAAGCGACTACCGTTTGGGCTTGCCAATAGTCCGGCAACGCTCAGCAAACTTATGGATCGGGTGTTAGGATTTGGGGAACTGGAGCCCAACATATTTGTCTATTTGGATGATATAGTTGTGGCATCCAGAACCTTCAAAGAACACATCCATCATTTGAAAGAGTTGGCTAAAAGGCTGAGAGAGGCAAATCTGCGAATAAACCTCACGAAATCAAAATTTTGTGTCCCGGAATTGCCATACTTGGGCTATATCCTATCCAAAGACGGGTTGAGGCCCAATCCAGATCGCGTACACGCGATCGTCGCGTATGAGGTGCCGAAATCCGTACGTGTACTCCGCCGATTCCTCGGTATGGTAAATTATTACCGACGGTTCATTGACCAGTTTAGTGCACTAACCGTTCCTTTGACGAATTTACTCAAAAACAAGCCAAAGAAAATTGAGTGGAGTTCAGAAGCCGAACTGGCATTCAGGGCCATAAAAGAAAAACTTATTAGTGCGCCAGTTATGGCGAATCCAGATTTCAGCCTTCCCTTCGTCGTACAAACTGATGCGAGCGATCATGCGATCGCTGGGGTGCTAACCCAAACCATAGAGGGAGAAGAGAAGGTAATAGCGTATCATTCAGAAAAGCTCAAGGGGGCTGAACTGAGTTATCACGCAGCTGAAAAAGAGGGATTGGCAGCCCTTACATGCATCGATAAATTTCGATGCTACATCGAAGGGACCCCATTTACTCTGGTGACGGATTCATCAGCATTGACCTTCATTATGCGCTCGAAATGGCGAACATCCTCTCGTCTCTCACGGTGGAGTATCGAATTACAGCAGTACGATATGGCAAAGGGCGAGAGAATGTGGTGCCCGACGCACTGTCGAGGTCAATGGAAATCTCTGAAATTGTACCTAAAACCGATTGGTACTCACGGTTGTTTGCTTCGGTTCAAGCCGAACCTGAAAAGTACATTGACTTTAGAATTGAAGGCAAAAAGCTTTACAAATATGTTTCATCACAAACTGATGTTTTAGATTATGCTTTCGAATGGAAGTTGTGCATTCCAGAGTCCATGCGAATGGAAATACTTGCCAAGGAACATGATGAATCTTTCCATGTTGGCTTCGAAAAGACCATTGACAAGATAAAAAACGCTACTATTGGCCGCGGATGTCAGCTGAAGTTAAACGCTATGTGGCAAACTGCGAGACATGTAAGCGAATTAAACATTCTACTACTTCCGTGTGCCCTGAAATGGGAAACCAACGAGTAACAACCAAGCCATTCCAAATACTCACGATGGACTACATACAGTCTCTTCCGAGGAGTTCTCGAGGCAATAGTCATCTGCTAGTCCTGATGGACGTATTTTCCAAATATTGTCTCCTCACTCCTGTGCGAAAGATTTCCGCAAGTAGTGTCTGTGAAATTTTGGAACAGCAATGGTTCCGACGTCTGTCAGTTCCCCAATACATAATATCGGACAATGCGACAACCTTTCACTCAAAGGAGTTCCAAGAGCTTTTATCCAAATACGAGATTCAGCATTGGGCTAGTGCTAGGCATCGCAGCCAAGCGAATCCTACGGAGCGGCTAAACCGCACGATTAATGCGATGATTCGGAGCTATGTACGGGAGAATCAGAAGTTATGGGACACCAAGATCTCCGAAGTGGAGTTCGTCCTCAACAACACTATCCATACTACTACTAAATTCACACCTTTCAGGGTGATCTTTGGCCACGAGATCGTGACCAAAGGCTCTGAGCACCGATGTTCGGATTCGGTCGAACTCTCAGAAGAAGAGAGATTGGAACGAATGCGTTTCGTGAGCAAAGAGATCTACGAAAAGGTTATTGCCAATCTTCGAAAATGTCACGAGAGCACAAAGAAGAAGTATGATCTTCGGCACAAAAGATATTCTCCGACTTTCGACATTGGTCAAAAAGTGTACAAACGCACATTCCGCCAGTCTTCCGCCAGCGATCATTTTAACTGTGCACGAAAAGGCTCATGTTCATATGAGGTCAGTGACCTCAACGGAAAGAATTTAGGTGTTTTTTCGGCGGGCGATTCAAGAGCATAATGCTCGAATATGTATGCTTGTTCCTTGTGTTGGAAGCAGTGAATCTGTGGATAAGATGTTGTGGAAATGTGATCGTCGTCAATTACGTATTTGAGGATCCAATAGACCATCTTTTCCGAGGCGAACCGTTGCTGAAAACAGGATTGGAACACAGTTACCTTAGTTACCTTAGGATGATTTGAAATTTCATAACTGATAAGGTTAGTAAATGTTGCGCACTACAATTGTTTGAAGGTACCGAAACAGAAAACAAAAATGAATGGTTCCGGGTAGGATAATTTGTTAGTTGTTCTTAAGATCGTTAATTGAAATTTGATCTTTATAACACATATGCTATGGCTACCCAATTGGATTTTGCTTTTCCTCTACTCACCTGCAGGAGTACGAGGACTGAAAATAGTTATCCCACTAACAAGTGGCTTCCTTATTATTGTTCTCTGAAATAGATGTTAGTTGGTTGTTACGTTATTTCCATGTCAGACGATTTCACCGGATTTGATTTGAATTCCGTTATTAAATTATTTAGTTTACATTGACGAAAGACCTAAAAAGTGATCGTGGGCCCACATATAAAAAAAATGATGTAATGCGTCCTTGTTGCCGGCCGAAGTGTCATAATTTGCTAACCCTATTTGAATCCAATTCGTAATAATTAACTGTCTAGAAATTTTAGTTAGTTCTGTTAAATAATTATGGATCGTTTGAACTATTTATGATTTGTTTCGTTATTGGATCATGTATCCCAAGATTGTTTATAAGATGTCGTTAATTTGTTAAAATTATCTTTAAAATTATCTTTTGCAATTTTGTTCTACATAGTTTATTTACCATAGCCTGGTTTTGGTACAGGTGCGGTATGGCGAGAATCGATCTTTCGTTTTCAAAAAAAAAAAAAAAAAATATTAGCCTTGTTGTACTTCGCTAATATTTTTCCCCAAGCGGTGCGGTAGTGTGACCAGTCGTTTTACTCCGCTCACTACTTGTTTGATATCAAGGATCTTATGTACTAAATTATTCGCATATATTGTAAGAGGACAATCCACACGTAAACAGTTTAGCTAGTAGGGAAATGTTATAGTATAAAATATAAAAAAATCCATGCAAACTATCTTTAAAACAAAACAAAAAAAGAACGAGCTAAAATTTACATAACAGAAACAGTTTGATAAAAAAACAGCTAGATAGGCTGATGGCATAACGTGCAAATTAAATACACACATAAGCATTATATACAGCAGGCGACACTACTCAAAATTCCAGCATCAACCAATAGTGTCAACGGGACTGAATTTCGTTGGTAGCACAACTTCTCCGTTTGGGAGGTTCCGGGTGGATTACACCCATACTGACTCAAAAGGAACGCCTTCGAATGGGCGGTCGAAGGTCC
Organism: Aedes aegypti; assembly: GCF_002204515.2. NCBI lineage: Eukaryota > Metazoa > Arthropoda > Insecta > Diptera > Culicidae > Aedes > Aedes aegypti. Next base: position 153,328,808 of record NC_035107.1, on the reverse strand, counting down.
CAGAGCCAACGAATGAAAACCACTCGTTCACTTAGTTCGAGTACACGAAGCAAGTAACAAGTAGCTAGTGACGAATCCCAGAAGCCTATCCCACGTTTCCGATAGGGACTTTACCGGTGGTGATCCACGAATCCAAGTCGCAGTGTTGCTGACCGATATTCCCGGTGGTTTATAACCGCAAGAGTTGCATCCAAGGCCGGACATCTCTCGTCCGTATAGGCGTCCGATACCCAGAAGCGAATACCCCACATCAAGAGTCGAGGAAGGAGGTGGTGCGAGTCATTACGAGTTCGATCCGAGTTTCCGGAAGGCCAGGACCGACCAAGAATTCCGAAGAGGCAATCACGACCATCCCGAGTCCCTACGTAGACGGACAGGAGGCTGTGCTACCCAGCAGACCTACAACGGAAGCGCAGCGTACGGGCCCCAACGGAACCACACATCCACACACACACACCGTGAGTAAATTGTTCTTGGTAGGTTGCAGTTAGGGCGTTAGGTGATTAGGGTCTGTAGGGCAATTAAACAATAAACGTGCCATCACCGTAGATCACTGTGGTTTTCCCTCTTATCCGCGTTTCTTCAACGGCAAGGAATTGAGCCGACCCTAAGTATTCCTTGAGTTTCATGCGAGCTAGCGGGCCGTGTAAAAAGGAAGTTGCAATAGCAATGATTTGTAAATCACACACACGGTGCTCGTGGTAAAAATAATTTAAAAATAATTAGAATATGTGAAATCTCTATAAAATGAAAGGTAACACACTTAAATTATTTTACGGATTCGTGTAAAATCTTAACAGCAGAACAGTTCGGTAAAATAAATTAACGGAGTACGGTAAATTTTTACAGTATTCGGTGAAAAATCACCGGAATCCGTAAAATTTCAAAGGAATTTCGGTGTTTTATTTCACCGAACTGCTCAGCGGGCGAGATTACGGTGAAATTCACAGATTTCCGGTAAAATGAGCTTAGTGTGAATGCTCTAATGACTCGAAGTTAACACAGCATGATTTCACAGAATTATTGACTGGACTCACTCACACTCCGGGACATAATTCTCACAGTACATTTTGAACAAATTTTTGGAATAATCCATAACCTAAAACATGCTAGGCGGGTTTCGAACAGAGCTTGAGCAGGATGCTTAGGTGTTACTAGACGGTGTTCCCGAGGAACCTCAGAGCACTTCAGAATATTAAAATAAAAACATGAGTCAAAATCAGTGAGATTGGTTACCATCTAGAGCAACAGTAATACCAACTTTTCTGTTTCTTTAAACAAATGTTCCAGACTTACTGACCTAATTTTCTAAAATGTTTTAAATATTAGAATTGCTTGTTTGAAAAAAAAAATCCATTAATATCCGTTCAAAACTTTTTATAACATTTTAAGAAAGGTTCAATTGATTTGTGAGAGAATAATCTTTTTAACTTCATGCTGCCATTTTTTATGAAGCTTCTATATGATATCTTGACGAGATTTCCATGGAAATTTTTCTTTCGACGTTTTTGGGTATACCCTGAATAAAAAAAAATTATTGAGCAACAATGGCAAACATTCTTAAAATTAGTATATGACTCAAAGCGAGCATCTATCTATATACTGGTTGACTCGGAAAACGGTGTATTGCCCTGTAGTAGGCTATAGGAAACCTTCTTTCAAAATGCCAGATCAGGCATTTGTTCCAAATTTCTCTTGAATTATTTTATTCCGCTCGAACACGTTGCAGCCCATCACGAATTTAACTGTAAAAGAATCATGAATATCGGTTGGCCCTTTTACATGCAAAATCATGACATACAAACACCATTTCAATTTTATTTATATAGAAAATAGATATAAAAAAACGTTTGACCGCGTTTTACTTCAGAACGGAGCATTCAAATTTTACCGGCTCTGATTTGTGATCTTAGTTCTAACACAAGAAAGCTTCATGAGACAAGAAACATGATAAATTTAACGGAAATAGTTGCAATGGGTATTTTCGGTTTCTGTTCTTCTTATTTTTTGGCAAAAATTACAACACAGTATACAGTACAAAATTTTCCGGGTGGCAACTAGTATTTATTAAATTATTGATTACACTGCGGAACACGATTTTGTCTCAAGCATCAAAATACCACTATTAACTTAACTAAGGAATGCTGAGTCCATTGCCGTTTTCAAAAACATCATAGCACGTCTAGTTTTTGAGATATTGGCTGTTGAAAATGCAAAAAATACCTATATCAGCCAACTTGCATGCAAGTTTGACAGCTTGTATGGCAATTTATTTGCTTAATTTGCCACAGAATTCTAACTTCATGTATCAAACAACACTTATCATGAGAGATCATAATATTATCGGTACCCAAAAGGTATTTTTTGGTGGTTTAGAAAAGTATTGTATTGTGCCATATAAGAGAAACGAAGAATTTTGTATGGAGACTGCAAGCATGTTGAAAATATCGATTTAATATAAAATTAACCGTGCAATTTCAACCAAAATATATCTAAAATGAAAGTTAAACTCCTATTTTGCATGCTTGTTTGATAAGATCACAGAAAAATTTGATAAATCATACTTTAAATTTGATGTAAACATCGATAAAACCAGTGTTTTATTCAACTTTGGCGACCTGTAGCTAAAAATTGTGACGTGCTGGAACATTTCTGAGAACGGCATCAGATTCACCAATCCCAAATCTACTAGAGACACATAATTTGGTTCTTGAGACAAGCAAAAATGTCATATTTGGTACGCTGTATTATTGATCATTGAATAGCCTCAGAACTATCAGTCAGATAACGTCTAAAATATTTGAAATATTTAATATTTCTTCTTACCAAAAACTTAATGTATTCTAATTGTTAATTTATAATCACCCGAAACTTTAAAAAAACAATCGTATGTTTACTTGAAGCATTTCAGAAAACGTAAACAAATATATGGCAAGAGGAGATTAAAATGGCTTAACGCTTAAAAGGCTAATATGGCTAAAATGGCTTAAAACGGCATAAAATGGCATATATTGGCTTAAAACCGGACTTTAATACGGCCTTAAAACGGCATAAAAGGCTTAAATATGGCTTAAAAATGGCTTAAATGGCTTAACAGCTCTAATATGGCTATAACAATGGCTTAACGGCTTAAATGGCTTAATATGGCTAAAAGGCTTAAAATTGGCTTAAAATGGCTTTAACGGCTTAAAACGGCCTTAATATGGCTTAAAATGGCTTAAAACGGCATAAAATGGCATAAATATATATGGCCTTAAAAACGCGCTTAAATACGGCTAAAAACGGCATAAAATGGCTTAATATGGCTTAAAATGGCTTAAAAATGGCTTAAAACAGCTAAATATGGCTTAAAATGGCTTAAAAAAAAACGGCTTAATGGCTTAAAACAGCTTTAATATGGCTTAAATGGCTTAAAGAACGGCTTAAAATGTGCACCGAGCTGTGCTCCCTTTCCCGTTCGTAAACAGCCAACAAGTGCAGTCAACACAAGCAGCAGGTTGCCAGCTCATAAACACATGGCTTACAACGGTTTGGCAATGGCTAAAACGGCTTTAAAAATGCTGAAATGGCCTTTTAAACGGCTTAAAAGGCTTAAAACAGCTTAATATGGCCTTAAGAATGGCTTAACACGGCTTAAAATTGGCTTAAGAACGGCCTAAAATGGCTTATATATGGCTTAAAATCGGCTTTAACGCCATAAAATGCTCAATATGGCTTAAACGCCCCTTAAACATTAAATTGCCTTAATAATGGCTTAAACGGCTTAAAACGGCTTAAAATGGCTTAAAACGGCATAAATGGCTTAATATGGCTTAAAACGGCTTAAAATGTGCGCCGAGCTGTGCTCTCTCCCGTTTGTAAACAGCCAACAAGTGGACAGTCAACACCCAGCAGTGGTTGCAGCTATCTCCCAAATGGCTTAAAACGGCCTTAAAACGGTTTGGAATGGCTAAAAGCGGCTTAAAAATGGCTTAAACACGGCTTAAATGGCGTTGAAAATGGCTTAAATGCGGCTTAAAACGGCTTAAAATGGCTTAAACAGGCTTAAAATGGCTTAATATGGCTTAACGGCTAAAATGGCTTAATATGGCTTAAAAACGGCTTAAAATCGCTCTCTCCCCCGTTCGTACAGGCCTCAGTGACCAGTCAACACACGCAATGCTTGCAGCTCATCCCAATCGGCACAGGCACTGGTCTCGATTGCCACACTGGCACTGCTGCAAACTGGCACAACATTTTCCACTTGTCTACTTCACACTGCTTCCTCCCTGCAGGGTTTCAAAAACGCATACATGGCTTAAACATGCTTAAAACGGCTTAAAACGGCTTAATATGGCATTAAAACGAAGCCTTAATATGGCTTGAAGACGGCTTAAAATGGCTTTAAAACGGCTTAAAAATGTGCGCCCGAGCTTGGTGGCTCTCTTCCCGCGTTCCGTTACAAGCAACAAAGTGGGGGGGGGGGAAACAGTCAACACACCAGTGGTTTGCAGCTCATCCCAAATGGCTTTACAACGGGCTTGAAATGGCTTAAAGGCTTAAAACAGCTTTAATATGGCATTAAAATGGCTTTTAAAGGCTAAAAGACGGTCTTAAAAATGGCCATTAAATCGGCTAATAAAGGCTAATGGCTTAAAAACGCGCGCTTTGAAAACGGCTTTAAAATGGTTAAAACGGCTTTAACAATGTGCGCCGAGGCTGTGGCTTCTCTTCCCCGTTCGATACAGCCAACATTGGAACAGTCAACACACGCCAGTTGGTTGCAGCTCATCACAATGGCTTTTAAAAACGGCTTGGAATGGCCTTAAAAACGCTTAAAATCGGCTTAAAACAGCTTTAATTGGCTTTAACGGCTTAAAATGGCTTAAACAGCTTAATACTGGCTTGAAACGGGCCTTAAAACGGCTAATAGTGTCTAAAACGGGCATAAAATGGCTCTAACTATGGCTTAAAACGGCTTCTAAAATGGTTAACACAGCATAAAACAGCTTAATATGCTTAAATGGCTTTAACGGCTCTAAAACAGCTTAATATGTCTTAAACGGCTTAAACGCCTTAATATGTCTTAAAACGGCCATGAAAATGCTTAATATGGCCTTTAAACGCTTAAACGTCCCCTTAATATAGCTTAAAATTGCGCTTAAAACGGCATAAATGGCTTAATATGGCTTAAAACCGGTTTGGAATGGCTTAAAGGGGCGTTAAAATGGCTTAAAAACCAGCTTAATATGGCTTGAAAATGGCTTAAATCGGCTCTTAAAACGCTTAAAATGGCTTAAAACGGCTTGAAACCGGCTTAAATTTGGCTTAAAACGGCTTAAAATGGCTTATAAACGGCATTAAATGGTCTTCAAATCGGCTTAAAACGGTTTGGAATGGTTAAAGGGCTTAAATGGCTTAATTCCGCATTATATGGCTTAAAATTGCCTTAAATCGGCTTAAAACGGCTTAAAATGGCTTTAAAACGCTTGGAACGGCTTTAAATGGCTTTAAAACGGCTTAAAATGGCTTTAAAACGCATAAAATGGCTTTAAAACGGCTTAAAAACGGCTTTAAAATGGCTTTAAACGGACTTAAACGCTTAAAATGGCTTAAGGGCTAAACGGCATAAAATGGCTTAATATGGCTTTAAAACGGCTTAATACGGCTTTAAAAACGGACATAAAATGGCTTCAATATGGCTTAAAATGCTTAAAATGGCTTAAAATGGCTTAAAACAGCTTAATATGGCTTAGAAATGGCTTAAAACGGCTTAAAAATGTGCACCCCCGTTCGTAACAGCCAACAGTGGGCAGTCAACACATCCAAGCGGTTGCAGCTCAATCACAAGATGGCTTACAAACGGATTGAATGGCTTTAAAACCGGCCTTAAAAATGGCTTGAAAATGGCTTAAAAACGGCTTTAAAATGGATAAAACAGACTTAATATGGCTTAAAATGCTTAAACGGCTTAAAATGGCTTTAAAATGGCTTAAAACGGCTTAAAATGGCTAATATGCTTAATGGCTTTAAAAACCGGCTAAAAATGGCTCAATATGCTTAAAACGCTTAAAATTGTGCCCGAGCTGTGCTCTCATCCCCGTTTCGTAACAGCCACAGTGGACAGTCAACACACGCAGTGGGTTGCAGGCTTAAAACGCGTTTGGAATGGCTTAAAGCGGCTTAAACTGGCTTAAAACAGCTTAATATGGCATAAAATGGCTTAAAATCGGCTTTAAACGGCTTAAAACGCTTAAAATGGCTTAAAACGGCATTAAAATGGCTTAATATGGCTAAAACGGTGCCAAAATTGTGCCGCCGAGCTGTGCTCTCTTCTCCCGTTCGTAACAGCCAACAGGGGACAGTCAACCACACGTATGGTTGCAGCTCATCCCAAATGCGCTTTAAAACGGCTTGAAATGCTTAAAAATGCTTCAAAACAGCTTAATATGGCTTAAAATGGCTTTAAAACGGTCTTAAAATGCTTTAAACGGCTTAAAATGGCTTAAACGCATAAATTGGCTTAAAACGGGCCTAAACGGCTTGAAAATGGTTTAAAAACAACTTGAAAACGCGTTAAAACGGCATATAATGTGGCGCCGAGCTGTGCTCTCTTCCCCGTTCGTAACAGCCATCAGTGGACAGTCAACACACGCAATGCTTGCAGCTCATCCCATCGGCACAGCACTGGTCTCGATTGCCCACTGGCACTGCTGCATAACTGGCACAACATTTTCCTACTTGTCTACTTCACACTGCCTCCTCCCTGCAGGGTTTTTCAAAAACGGCAATAAAATGGCTTAAAATGGCTTAAAACGGTTTGGAATGGCTTAATATGGCTTGAAACGGCTTAAAAATGTGCGCCGAGCTGTGCTCTTCTTCCCCGTTCGTAACAGCCCAACAGTGGACAGTCAACACACGCAGTGGTTGCAGCTCATCCCAAATGGCTTTAAACGGCTTGAAATGGCTTAAAATGGCTTAAACAGCTTAATATGGGCTTAAAATGGCTTTAAACGGCTTAAAATGGCTTTAACGCCATAAATGGCTATAACAAGCGCACGCCTAAACGGCTTGAAATGGCTTAACGGCTTGAACGGCTTAAAACGCGCTTAAATGTGCGCCGAGCGTGCTCTCTCCCCTTCGTAACAGCCATCAGTGACCAGTCAACACACGCAGTGGTTGCTAACTCTCCCATCGGCACAGCACTGGGTCTCGAATTGCCCACTGGCACTCTGCAACTGGCACAACATTTTCCTACTTGTTACTCACACTGCCTTCCTCCTTCATGGGTTATTCAAAACGGCATAAATGGCTTTAAAATGGCTTAAAACGGGCTTTAAACGGCTTAATATGGCTAAAACACTTAATATGGCTTTGAAACGGGGGGGCTTAAATACATGGCTTAAAACGGCTTAAAGTGCGCCCGAGCTGTGCTCTCTTCCCCGTCGTAACAGCCCATCAGTCGACGTCACAACTCACACCAGCTGGTTGCAACTCATCCCACTCGGCAGCAGGCACTGGTCTCGATTGCCCACTGGCACTCTGCAACTGGCACAACATTTCCTACTTGTCTACTTCACACTTGCCTTCCTCCTGCAGGGTTTTACAAAAACAGCAAACAAAATAGACTTTAAAACGGCTTAAACGGCTTAAAATGGCTTAAAACAGCTTAATATGGTTTGAAACGGCTTAAAATGGCTTAAAACGGGCCTTAAAATGTGCGCCGACTGGCTCTCTTCCCCGTGTCGGAAACGGCTTAAAACGGCTTAAATGGCTTAATATAGCTTAACAACGGCTGAACGCCTAAAACAGCTAATATGGCTTAAAAATGGCTTAAAACGGCTTTGGAACGGCTTAAAAAGATGTGCCGCCGAGGCTGTGCTCTCTTTCCGTATTTAACAGCCACAGTGGACAAGTCAAACACACGCAGTGGTTGCAGCTCATCCTAAATGGCCTTAAATGGCTTGGACAATGGCTTAAAACGGCTTAAATAGCTTAAAACAGCTTGAATTTGGCTTAAAATTGCGTTAAATGGCTTTAAAACGCTTAAAAAACGGCTTAAAAAGGCTTAAAACTTCTAAAATGGCTTAATATGGCTAAAAACGGCTTAAAAATGTGCGCCGAGCTGTGCGTCTTCCCCGTTCGTAACAGCCAACAGTGGGACATGGGTTGCCAGCTCATCCTAAATGGCTTTTAAACGGCTTAAAACGTGTTGAAATGGCTTAAAATGGCTTAAAACGCTAATAGGATAAAATGGCTAATTTATTGGCTGAAACGGCTTAAAACGGCTTAAAAATGTTGCGCCCGAGCTGTGCTCTCTTCCCTGTTCGTAACAGCCATCAGTGGCGTCAACACACGCAGTGGTTGCAACTCCATCCCATCGGCACAGGCCACTGGTCTCGATTGCCCCACGCACATCTGCAAAACTGGCACATACATTTTCCTACTTTGTCTACTTCACCACTGCCTTCCTCCCTGCAGGGTTTGTCACAAAACAGCAATAAAAATGGCTTAAAACGGCCTTAAAGACGCTTTAAAATGGCTTTAAAAGATAAACAGCTTAATATCGGGTTTGAAATCCGGCTTAAAAAATGGCTTAAAGATGTGCGCCGCCAGCTGTGCTCTCTTCCGCGCCGTTCGTGAACAGCCAACAGTGGACAGTAGTTGATATGTGGCTTTAAAATGGCTTAATCACGGCTTGGAAACGGCTTAAATAAGTGCTGCAATCCGAGCTGTGCTCTCCTTTTCCCGTTTGTAACAGCCAGAACAAGTGGTGATCAGTCTAACAACACGCAGTGGTTTGCAGCTCATTCCCAGAATGGTTTAAAAACGGCTTTAAAAGTGGCTTAAAACAGCTTTAATAAATGGCTTAAAATGGGCCTGTAAAAAGGCTTTGATAACGGCTTAAAAAATGGCTTAATAACGAGCTTCAAACGGGCGTTTGAAAAATGCGGGTTAAACGGGCTTAAAAACTGGCTTTAAAACAGCTTAATATGGCTTAATATGGCTTAACACGGCTTTGAAACGGCTTTAAAATGGCTTAATATGTGCGCCGAGCTGTGCTCTCTTCCCCTTTCGTAACAAGCCAACAGTGGACAGTCAACACACGCAGTGATTGGCAGCTCATCCCATCGGCACAGGCACTGGTCTCGATTGCCTCACTGGCACTCTGCAAACTGGCACAACATTTTCCTACTTGTCTACTTCACACTGCCTTCCTCCCTGCAGGGTTTTCATAACATGGCTTAGTATGGCTTAAAACGGCTTAATATGGCTTAAAAACGGCTTAATATGGCTTAAAACGGCATAAAAATGGCTTAATATGGCTTAAAACGGCATAAAATGGCTTAATATGGCTTAAAACGGCTTAAAATGGCTTAAAACGGGCTTAAAACAGCTTAATATGGCTTAAAAATGGCTTAAAACGGCTTGGAACGGGCTAAAAATGTGCGCCGAGCTGTGCTCTCTTTCCCGTTTGTAACAGCCAACAGTGGACCAGTCAACACACGCAGTGGTTGCAGCTCAACCCAAATGGCTTAAAACGCGGCCTTGACGCTTAAAACAGCTTAATATGGCTTTGAAACGGGCTTGAAAATTAGCTTAAAAGCGGCTTCAAATGGCGTAAACCAGATTAATATGTCTTAAAAATGGCCCTTAAAACGGGCTTAAAAACGGCTTAAAACAGGCTTAACTATAGCATAAAATGGCTTAGAAACGGCTTAAAAACAGCTTATAACATGGCTTAAAACGGCTTAATTATGGTTTAATATGTCTTAAAAACGGGCATATAAATGAATGGCTTAATATGGCTTAAAACGGCCATAAAATGGCTTAAAAACGGCTTGAACGGCTTAAATGGCTTAAATGGCTTAAAATGGCTTAAAACGGCCTTAAAAATGGCCTTTTAAACGGCTTAAAACGGCTTATATGGCTTAAAATGGCTTAAAACGGCATTAAAATGGCTTAATATGGCTTAAAGCGGCTTAATACGGCTTAAACGGCAGAAAATGGCCTTAATATGGCTTAAAAATGGCTTTAAAATGGCTTTAAACGGCTTAAACGCGGCTTAATAATGGCTTAAAATGGCTTAAAACGGCTTTAAAATGGCTTTAAACGGCTTAAAAACGGCTTAATTGGCTTAAAATGGCTTAAAACGGCTTAAAATGGCTTAATATGGCTTAAAACGGCTTAATACGGCTTAAAAACGGCATAAAATGGCTTAATATGGCTTAAAATGGCTTAAACAGCTTAATATGGGCTTAAAATGGCTTAAAACGGCTTAAATGTGCACCCGAGCTGTGCTCTCTTTCCCGTTCGTAACAGCCAACAGTGGAAAGTCAACACAAGCAGTGTGTTGCAGCTCATCCACAATGGCTTAAAACGGCTTGAAATGGCTTGAAATGGCTTAAAGCGGCTTAAAATGGCTTAAAACAGCTTAATATGGCTTAAAACGGCTTAAAATGGCTTAAAACGGCTTGAAATGGCTTGAAAATGGCTTAAAGCGGCTTAAAATGGCTTAAAACAGCTTAATATGGCTTAAAACGGGCTTAAAATGGCTTAAAACGGCTCAAAATGGCTTAATATGGTTTAAAATGGCTTAAAACGGCATAAAATGGCTCAATATGGCTTAAAACGCCTTAAAACGGCTTTAAAATTGCTTAAAATGGCATAAAACGGCTTAAAATGGCTTAAAACGGCTTAAAATGGCTTAATATGGCTTAAAACGGCTTAAAATGTGCGCCAAGCTGTGCTCTCTTCCCCGTTCGTAACAGCCAACAGTGGACAGTCAACACACGCAGTGGTTGCAGCTCATCCAAATGGCTTAAAACGGCTTGAAACGGTTTGGAATGGCTTAAAGCGGCTTAAAATGGCTTAAAACAGCTTAATATGGCTTAAAATGGCTTAAATCGGCTTAAAACGGCTTAAAATGGCTTAAAACGGCTTAAAACAGCTTAATATGGCTTAAAACAGCTTAAAATGGCTTAATATGGCTTAAAACGGCTTAAAATGGCAGCTTAATATGGCTTAAAACAGCCATCAGTGGACAGTCAACGCACGCAATGGTTGCAGCTCATCCCATCGGCACAGGCACTGGTCTCGATTGCCCACTGGCACTCTGCAAACTGGCACAACATTTTCCTACTTGTCTACTTCACACTGCCTTCCTCCCTGCAGGGTTTTTCAAAAACGGCATAAAATGGCTTAAAATGGCTTAAAACGGCTTAAAACGGCTTAATATGGCTTAAAACAGCTTAATATGGCTTGAAACGGCTTAAAATGGCTTAAAACGGCTTAAAATGTGCGCCGAGCTGTGCTCTCTTCCCCGTTCGTAACAGCCAACAGTGGACAGTCAACACACGCAGTGGTTGCAGCTCATCCCAAATGGCTTAAAATGGCTTAAAACGGCATAAAATGGCTTAAAAACGGCTTAAAACGGCTTAATATGGCTTAAAACAGCTTAATATGGCTTGAAACGGCTTAAAAATGTGCGCCGAGCTGTGCTCTCTTCCCCGTTCGTAACAGCCAACAGTGGACAGTCAACACACGCAGTGGTTGCAGCTCATCCCAAATGGCTTTAAACGGCTTGAAATGGCTTAAAATGGCTTAAAGGCCGTTTTAAGCCATTTTAAGCGTTTTTAAGCCATATTAAGCCTTATTATGCCGTTTTAAGCCATATTAAGCCATTTTTAAGCTGTTTAAAGCCATATTAAGCCACTTTAAGCCGTTTTAAGCCATATTAATTTATTTTAAGCCGTTTTAAGCCATTTTGAGCCGTTTTAAGCCATATTAAGCCGTTTTATCCATTTTAAGCCATTTTAAAAAAGGAAAATGTTGTGCCAGTTTTGCAGAGTGCCAGTGGGCAATCGAGACCAGTGCCTGTGCCGATGGGATGAGGCTGCAACCATTGCGTATGTTGACTGTCCACTGATGGCTGTTTTAAGCCATATTAAGCTGCCATTTTAAGCCGTTTTAAGCCATATTAAGCCATTTTAAGCCGTTTTAAGCCATTTTAAGCCATATTGAGCTGTTTTAAGCCATTTTAAGCCGTTTTAAGCCGTTTTAAGCCATTTTAAGCAATTTTAAGCCGTTTTAAGGCGTTTTAAGCCATATTGAGCCATTTTATGCCGTTTTAAGCCATTTTAAGCAATATTAAGCCATTTTAAGCCGTTTTAAGCCATTTTAAAGCCGTTTTAAGCCATTTTAATCATTTCAAACCGTTTCAAGCCATTTGTGATGAGCTGCAACCGCTGCTTTGTTGACTGCCCACTGTTGGCTGTTACGAACGGGAAAGAGAGCACAGCTCGGTGGCACATTTTAAGCCGTTTTAAGCCATTTTAAGCCATATTAAGCTGTTTTTAAGCCATTTTAAGCCATTTTAAGCCATATTAAGCCATTTTATGCCGTTTAAGCCGTATTAAGCCGTTTTAAGCCATATTAAGCCATTTTATGCCGTTTTTAAGCCATTTTAAGCCATATTAAGCCATTTTAAGCCGTTTAAAGCCATTTTAAGCCGTTTTAAGCCATATTAAGCTGTTTTAAGCCATTTTAAGCCATTTTTAAGCCATTTTATGCCGTTTTAAGCCGTATTTAGCCGTTTTAAGCCATATTAAGCCATTTTATGTTGTTTTAAGGCCATTTTTAGCCATATTAAGCCGTTTTAAGCCGTTTAAAGCCATTTTAAGCCGTTTTAAGCCATTTTAAGCCATTTTAAGCCATTTTAAAGCCGTTTCAAGCCGTTTTAAAGCCATTTTAAAGCCGTTTTAAGCCATATTAAGCCATTTTAATGCCGTTTTAAGCCATATTAAACCATTTTAAGCCGTTTTAAGCCATATTAAGCCGTTTTAAGCCATTTTAAGCTGTTTTTAAAGCCGTTCTAAGCCATTTTATGCCATATTAAGCTGTTTTAAGCCATTTTAAAGCCGTTTTAAGCCATTTTAAGACATATTAATCTGGTTTAAGCCATTTTAAGCCGTTTTTAAGCCATTTTGTGCTGTTTTTGAAAACCCTGCAGGGAGGAAGGCAGTGTGAAGTAGACAAGTAGGAAAATGTTGTGCCAGTTTGCAGAGTGCCAGTGGGCAATCGAGACCAGTGCCTGTGCCGATGGGATGAGTTGCAACCACTGCGTGTGTTGACTGTCCACTGATGGCTGTTACGAACGGGGAAGAGAGCACAGCTCGGCGCACATTTTAAGCCGTTTTAAGCCATTTTAAGCCGTTTCAAGCCATATTAAGCTGTTTTAAGCCATATTAAGCTGTTTTAAGCCGTTTTAAAGCCATTTTAAGCCATTTTATGCCGTTTTTGAAAACCCTGCAGGGAGGAAGGCAGTGTGAAGTAGACAAGTAGGGAAAATGTTGTGCCAGTTTGCAGAGTGCCAGTGGGCAATCGAGACCAGTGCCTGTGCCGATGGGATGAGCTGCAACCATTGCGTATGTTGACTGTCCACTGATGGCTGTTTTAAGCCATATTAAGCTGCCATTTTAAGCCGTTTTAAGCCATATTAAGCCATTTTAAGCCGTTTTAAGCCATATTAAGCCATTTTAAGCCGTTTTAAGCCATTTTAAGCCGTTTTAAGCCGTTTTAAGCCATTTTAAGCCATATTAAGCTGTTTTAAGCCATTTAAGCCGTTTTAAGCCATTTCAAACCGTTTTAAGCCGTTTTTATAAGCCATTTGGGATGAGCTGCAAACCACTGCGTGTGTTGACTGTCCACTGTTGGCTGTTACAAACGGGAAAGAGAGGCACAGCTCGGCGCACACTTTAGCCGTTCCAAGCCGTTTAAGCCATTTTTAAGCCATATTAAGCTGTTTTAAGCCGTTTTGAGGCCATTTTAAGCCATATTGATCTGTTTTAAGCCATTTTAAGTTATTTTAAGCCGTTTTAAGCCATTTTGAGCCGTTTTAAGCCATATTAATCTGTTTTAAGCCATTTTCAGCGTTTCAAGCCGTTTAGGCCATATTAAGCTGTTTTAAGCCATTTTAAGCCGTTTTAAGCCATTTCAAGCCGTTTTAAGCCATTTGGGATGAGCTGCAACCACAGCGTGTGTTTGACTGTCCACTGTTGGCTGTTACAAACGGGAAAGAGAGCACAGCTCGGCGCACATTTTTAGCCGTTCCAAGCCGTTTTTAAGCCATTTTAAGCCATATTAAGCTGTTTTAAGCCGTTTTAAGCCGTTTTAAAGCCATTTTAAGCCGTTTTAAGCCATATTAAGCCTTTTTATGCCGTTTTAAAGCCATATTAAGCCGTTTTAAGCTGTTTAAAGCCAATTAAGCCATTTTAAGCCGTTTTAAGCCATATTAAGTTATTTTAAGCCGGTTTAAGCCATTTTGAGCCGTTTTAAAGCCATAATAATCTGTTTTAAGCCATTTTAAGCCGTTTTCAAGCCGTTTTAAGCCATATTTAAGCTGTTTTAAGCCATTTTAAGCCGTTTTAAAGCCATTTCAAGCCGTTTTTTAGCCATTTGGGATGAGCTGCAACTACTGCGTGTGTTGACTGTCCACTGTTGGCTGTTACAAACGGGAAAGAGAGCACAGCTCGGCGCACATTTTAGCCGTTTCAAGCCGTTTTAAGCCATTTTAAGCCATATTAAGCTGTTTTAAGGCCGTTTTTAAGCCATTTTAAGCCATATTAAGCTGTTTTAAGCCGTTTTAAGCCGTTTTAAGCCATTTTAAGCCGTTTTAAGACATATTAAGCCGTTTTTAAGCCATTTTAAGCCGTTTTTAAGCCGTTTTAAGCCATTTTAAGCCGTTTGCAGAGGGCCAGTGGGCAATCGAGACCAGTGCCTGTGCCGATGGGATGAGTTTGCAACCACTGCGTGTGTTGACTGTCCACTGATGGCTGTTACGAACGGGGAAGAGAGCACAGCTCGGCGAAAATTTAAGCCGTTTTAAGCCATTTCAAGCCGTTTCAAGCCATATTAAGCTGTTTTTAAGCCATATTAAGCCGTTTTAAGCCATTTTAAGCCATTTTATGCCGTTTTTGAAAACCCTGCAGGGAGGAAGGCAGTGTGAAGTAGACAAGTAGGAAAATGTTGTGCCAGTTTGCAGAGGTGCCAGTGGGCAATCGAGGACCAGTGCCTGTGCCGATGGGATGAGCTGCAACCATTGCGTGTGTTGACTTGTCCACTGATTGGCTGTTTAAGCCATATTAAGCTTTGCCATTTAAGCCGTTTAAGCCATATTAAGCCATTTTAAGCCGTTTTAAGCCATATTAAGCCATATTAAGCTGTTTTAAGCCATTTTAAGCCGTTTTAAGCCATTTCAAACCGTTTTAAGCCGTTTTAAGTTATTTGGATGAGCTGCAACCACTGCGTGTGTTGACTGTCCACTGTTGGCTGTTACGAACGGGGAAGCGACACAGCTCGGCGCACATTTTAAGCCGTTTTAAGCCCATTTTAAGCCGTTTCACGCCGTTTTAAGCCGTTTTGAGCCATTTTAAGCCGTTTTAAGCCATTTTAAGCCGCTTTAAGCCATTTTAATGCCGTTCAAGCCGTTTTAAGCCATTCTAAGCCGTTTTAAGCCATATTAAGCCATTTATGCCGTTTTAAGCCATATTAAACCATTTAAGCCGTTTAAAGCCATATTAAGCCGTTTTAAGCCATTTTAAGCCGTTTCAAACCATATTAAGCTGTTTTAAGCCATTTTAAGCCGTTTTAAGCCGTTTTAAACCATTTTAGGCCATTTTATGCCGTTTTTGAAAACCCTGCAGGGAGGAAGGCAGTGTGAAGTAGACAAGTAGGAAAATGTTGTGCCAGTTTGCAGAGTGCCAGTTGGGCAATCGAGGACCAGTGCCTGTGCCGATGGGATGAGTTGTAACCACTGCGTGTGTTGACTGTCCACTGATGGCTGTTACGAACGGGGAAGAGAGCACAGCTCGGCGCACATTTTTAAGCCGTTTCAAGCCATATTAAGCTGTTTTAAGCCATATTAAGCCGTTTTAAGCCGTTTTAAGCCATTTTAAGCCATTTTATGCCGTTTTTGAAAACCCTGCAGGGAGGAAGGCAAGGCCAGTGTGAAGTAGACAAGTAGGAAAATGTTTGTGCCAGTTTGCAGAGTGCCAGTGGGCAATCGAGACCAGTGCCTGTGCCGATGGGATGAGCTGCAACCATTGCGTGTGTTGACTGTCCACTGATGGCTGTTTTAAGCCATATTAAGCTGCCATTTTAAGCCGTTTTAAGCCATATTAAGCCATTTTAAGCCGTTTTAAGCCATATTAAGCCATTTTAAGCCGTTTTAAGCCATTTTAAGCCGTTTTAAAGCCGTTTTAAGCCATTTTAAGCCATATTAAGCTGTTTTTAAGCCATTTTAAGCCGTTTTAAGCCATTTCAAACCGTTTTAAGCCGTTTTAAGCCGTTTTAAGTTATTTGGGATGAGCTGCAACCACAGCATGTGTTACTGTCCACTGTTGGCTGTTACAAACGGGAAAGAGAGCACAGCTCGGCGCACATTTTTAGCCGTTCCAAGCCGTTTTAAGCCATTTTAAGCCATATTAAGCTGTTTTAAGCCGTTTTAAGCCATTTTAAGCCGTTTTAAGCCATATTAAGCCATTTTAAGCTGTTTAAAGCCATATTAAGCCACTTTAAGCCGTTTTAAGCCATATTAATTTATTTTAAGCCGTTTTAAGCCATTTTGAGCCGTTTTAAGCCATATTAAGCCGTTTTATCCATTTTAAGCCATTTTATGCCATATAAAGCTGTTTTAAGCCGTTTTTAAGCCATTTTAAGCCGTTTTTAAGCCATTTTAAGCCATATTAAGCTGTTTTAAGCCATTTTTAAGCCGTTTTAAGCCATTTGGGATGAGCTGCAACCACTGCGTGTGTTGACTGTCCACTGTTGGCTGTTACAAACGCACATTTTTAGCCGTTCCAAGCCGTTTTAAGCCATTTTAAGCCATATTAAGCTGTTTTAAGCCGTTTTAAGCCATTTTTAAGCCATATTAAGCTGTTTTAAGCCGTTTTAAGCCATTTTAAGCCGTTTTAAGCCATATTAAGCCTTATTTAGCCGTTTTAAGCCATATTAAGCCGTTTTAAGCTGTTTAAAGCCATATTAAGCCATTTTAAGCCGTTTTAAGCCCATATTAATTTATTTTAAGCCGTTTTAAGCCATTTTGAGCCGTTTTAAGCCATTTTAAGCCGTTTCAAGCCATTTTAAGCCGTTTCCAGCCATTTTAAGCCGTTTTAAGCCATTTTAAGCCGTTTTTAAGCCGTTTTAAGCCGTTTTAAGCCATATTAAGCTGTTTTAAGCCATTTTAAGCCATTTTAAGCCATTTTAAGCCATATTAAGCCATTTTATGCCGTTTTAAGCCGTATTAAGCCGTTTTAAGCCATATTAAGCCATTTTATGCCGTTTTAAGCCATTTTAAGCCATATTAAGCCGTTTGAAGCCGTTTTAAGCCATTTTAAGCCGTTTTAAACCATTTTAAGCCATATTAAGCTGTTTTTAAGCCGTTTTAAGCCATTTTAAGCCATTTTAAGCCGTTTTTAAGCCATATTAAGCTGTTTTAAGCCGTTCCAAGCCGTTTTAAGCCATTTTAAGCCGTTTTAAGCCATTTTAAGCCATATTGAGCTGTTTTAAGCCATTTTAAGCCGTTTTAAGCCGTTTTAAGCCATTTTTAAGCAATTTTAAGCCGTTTTAAGGCGTTTTAAGCCATATTGAGCCATTTTATGCCGTTTTAAAGCCATTTTAAGCCATATTAAGCCATTTTAAGCCGTTTTAAGCCATTTTAAGCCGTTTAAGCCATTTTAATCATTTCAAACCGTTTCAAGCCATTTGTGATGAGCTGCAACCGCTGCTTGTGTTGACTGCCCACTGTTGGCTGTTACGAACGGGGAAAGAGAGCACAGCTCGGTGCACATTTTAAGCCGTTTTAAGCCATTTTAAGCCATATTAAGCTGTTTTAAGCCATTTTAAGCCATTTTAAGCCATATTAAGCCATTTTATGCCGTTTTAAGCCGTATTAAGGCCGTTTTAAGCCATATTAAGCCATTTTATGCCGTTTTAAGCCATTTTAAGGCCATATTAAGCCATTTTAAGCCGTTTAAAGCCATTTTAAGCCGTTTTAAGCCATATTAAGCTGTTTTAAGCCATTTTAAGCCATTTTAAGCAATTTTAATGCCGTTTTAAGCCGTATTTAGCCGTTTTTAAGCCATATTAAACCATTTTATGCCGTTTTAAGCCATTTTATAGCCATATTAAGCCGTTTTAAGCCGTTTAAAGCCATTTTAAGCCGTTTTTAAGCCATTTTTAAGCCATTTTAAGCCATTTTAAGCCGTTTCAAGCCGTTTTAAGCCATTTTAAGCCGTTTTTAAGCCATATTAAGCCATTTTATAGCGTTTTAAGCCCATATTAACCATTTTAAGCCGTTTTTAAGCCGCATATTAAGCG